>NW_012152063.1:4891237-4893394 GCF_000956105.1 Propithecus coquereli
GCTATTTCAGATAGAATTCTCAAGGAAGACCCTTCTGGGGAGGTGATACTTAAGTAGAGTCTTAAAGGCAGTGAGGAGTGACGCATGCTGATATCTGGGACAAGGGCATTCCAGACATAGGATATAGAAAATACAGAGGCTCTAGGTGAGAACCTTCCGTCAAGTTAAAGAATGCCCATGGGGGTCAGTTGGGCTGGAACAGAATGTGCAGTAGGAAATGAGGTCGGTTATAGGTAATGGCCAGGTCATGTGTGTATTAAAAGCCATGGTAAAAATTTAAATTTTGTTCTAAGAGAGATTGGAGGTCTTTTTAGGGTTTCAGTTTTGAAAGGGCATGATCCTATTTACAATTTTTAAAGTATCCTCTGGCTGCTGTATGGGGAACAGACTCTAAGTTTGCAAGAATACAGGCAGTGTGACCAGTTAATAGGCATTGCTGTAAACTAGATAGGAAATGATAGTGGCCTAGATAAGAATGTTGTCACTGGAGGAGACAAGAGGTAGTTGAATTAGAACGATATATTGAAGTTAAAGGACTAACAGATTTACTAATTGACTAATTGAATATGGGGCCTAAAATAAAGAAGGGGTCAAGAGTGACTCCAGAGTTTTACTAGAATGGAGTAGAGGACAGTGTGACATTTATTGAGATTAGGAAGTCTGGAAGAATAGCAAATTGGAGGTGAGGGTGGTAATCAAGAGTTCTCTGTGGGATATGTTTAATGTGAGATAGTCGTCAAACATTCAAGAGGAAATTTTCAATAAATGAATATATAAGCCATGTCTTTCAGAAAAGAAATTGAGGCCTGTGATATAAATTTGAATGTTAGCAATACACATATGGTATTCAAAGCTGTGAAGTTAATGGAGATCACAAAGGGAGTAAGTGTAGATATGCAAGGACTGAATCTGAGGGCAGTCCAATTTGTAGAAGTGGGAAGGAAAAGAGAAGGAAGTAGAGGAGACTAAGAAGTAGCCATTAAGGGAGGAGAAAATTGAGAGTGTCTGTTGTCCCCAAGAGCTAGTGAAAAATTTATTTTAAAAAGAATGCTCAATTATGTCAAATGCTTGTAATAAGCTGAGCAATATGAGAACTGAAGCTTTTCCATTGGATTTGGCAATACATAGGTTCTTAATAAGCAGTTTTAGAGGGGCACTGGGGACAAAAGCCTGCTTAGGGAGGTTTGCAAAAGTAAACAAATGAGAGGCTGTAGGAGGGTAGAGTGTGATGGCAGTTAAATATAGTTAGCTACTTCTTCTGAGGAACTTTATTATAGAGAGAACACAGAATTGTGATAGAGTTTGTGATAGAGTTTTGAGAATTTAGTTTAGAGAATTGTGATAGAGTTTATGTGGATTTTCTGGTTTTTATTGTTTTAAGAAAGGAGAAACTAACACACGCTAATTGGGTGATGCAGAAGAGAGGGAAAAGTGGATGGTATGGGAGAAATAGGGCATAATCTCAAAAAAAAAAAAAAAAAAATAGGAACACCAATGGCTTCAAGGCTGCCGAAAGCCAGAAGGCCTTGACCCAGGAGCTATTTAGAATATTTTAAAATTTTTAAATATTAAAATGATCTATGTTTTAAAACATATTAAGGTATCATAAGAGGAAGGTAAGGTCAATGCCCTCACCCCTCAAAGGCAATGTACTCTAAATTGGGAGTTAATGTTATGTTGCCTCCTTTTTTTCTACCTGCCTTCCTACCATTCTCTATCGTGGGAATTATCTCCCTAAGGAAATGGGCTGAACTGGGCGTTGAGGTAGAAGGAGATTGATAAAGATAGTGCTTGGCTTTGCAGGCTGGATCTGTCGAGCTTGGCTTGACAATGTATTGCCCTGCCAGTGCTGATGCTTTGCTTCATGACTGGGACTATGTAAGTCATACCAGCTTCCTTATGCTACAAAGGGCTGAGAGGATGAGAACTACTGATGGAGATTCCGGGAACTGTAACACCCTGAACTTTTATATCATGGAATCTGTAATAAAAATATCTATAATATTATTGGAGCAGAGGGGTTGGCCAAATATCAGAAAATATGAATTCATTATTTGACCAGTTCCGGCAAAAAGAAAAACACTTAAGAGATGCTCAACAATTATTGAGGATACTTCGGCTTGATGATAGCTCCACATCTGCTGAGTTTAGAGCTGC
>NW_012152063.1:4893559-4895622 GCF_000956105.1 Propithecus coquereli
ACTGTTCAGTTTGACCTTTCCTGAGGATTTTCATTTCTTAATGAAATCACTTCTTTAAAGAAGAAAACTTTTATTATCTTCTTGCTTTTCTTTACCAGTATGAAAATTATTGTCACATAATGGTCTTAATTTAAAGTATGGGATAATAAATATTACATGTTTGTATTAATCTTAATCAGTACACAGCAAAGTGTTTTGTAAATTAGTGCTCAATAAATATTTGTCAGCTTGAATAGAGTATTAATGATGCTTCCAGAAAAATAATCCCACAAAAAGAAAGATGCTAACTTGTCCACATTTAAGTTAAATTTACCCCTCTATAAGCTACTCTCTAATTAAATTAAGTTTTGCATGCTATGTTACTTGATTTTATCCTCACAACATTTATCTCAATACAGTATTATTTTGACTGTATTCTGTAAGTGACAACATGTATCTTTAGAGTTTAGGAACTTGCTTAAGGTCACCCAAGCAGTATGTAGCAGCAGTGTAATTTGCACTTGGAGTTGACTGACTCCAAGTCCCACACTGCTTTTCAATATTTAGGTTAGCTCGGGGTTGAAGGAGTTGTGTAGCTGTGACAAATGCTATTTAATAGAATAAGCCAAAGTTTACGGCTTTAGAAGAGGCAAGTGGGAACATATTCTGGGGGAGGTGAAAAGAAATCTAGAGAAAAGCAGTTGTTTTTTACCCTACCCTAAATAATATCCTTTGGTACTAACACACTATTGAAACTACTCTATAAATGAATAGCGATCGCCTAATTTCCAGTCCAATGATCATATTTTCATCCTCATTGAATTTGACCTTTAAGTTGCATTTAACACCATGTACTATTTCTGTTATATTCCTAATATTAATTAATGGGGGTCACCATACAAGTAGAATTTGGATTTTTTTTTGGTTTCAGAATGAGATTTTCCTTCTTTTTCTGCATTTGAACTTTAGAGTACGTTTTCTCAAAGAGAACAAAGGAAAGACCTACATCTACATTTGTTTCTTTTTGTTTTTCTAAAAATAATATTTTTCCTTCATTTCGTACTTCTGTCATGGATCATGCTTATTGGTCACTTGTGGTACTTAGTTTTTTCCTATGTAATATGAAACATTAGCTAATTTAGAGTCTGCAAAACACAATGCTGTATTTTAATTATAAAGAGCCAATGGTGCTGGGAAGTGTAATGGCTGGAAAAAGTTAAGGATGTGAGTAATTTCACTGATGGAATAATATGTAATGTTGGAAAAAGAATACAATTCCAAAAGAAAAAGGCCAGAAGTTGTTCTCTTTGCTACTTTCATTAATGAGATTATGAGAAAGGAGAGTGGATTTTTATGGTGAGAAAAGATGAAATCAGGAAAATATAGGCATTAAAATATGGAATAATTCCTCTGTAAAGCTTTGTGAAAAGGTCTTCTTTGAGTCCCTGCTTGTTCCCATAGTATCCCAGGTAACATGAGGCCAAACACTCTCTTACAGTTTTATGTATTGGAATTGTTATAAAGGATATAGTATATAGCATTTCTCAATTTTGTTTAATCAGATAATTCTTCTCCTTCCTCCTGTCCCCTCCACACACACACACGTTCCTGGGAAACCTGACGAACACCTTGGCGTGTACCAGGGTTTCCTGGATTATAGTTTATAAGGTGTTAAACCAGATTCTTATAACAGCCAAATGGACATTTTGCCTCTGATATCACCTCTTTCAAATATATCCTCCACACTACTGACAAAAATATGTTTCCAGAGTGTCAACCTTCTCCCAAATCATTTCCAAATCCTTCAAGTTATTCTCATAGGCTCCAGTAAAATGCCCACATTCCTTTGCCTGGCCCAGCCCATCCATCTTAATCTCATCTTTCCTCTTATTTTCCCATTGTACACTAAGTTTCTGACATCTTAAGCTCCCAGCAGTTTCTTGAAGATGCTCCTTCCCCTCATACTTCACTGCTTTGCACCTGTGATTCCTTTCATCTTCTAGAGCATTCTCTGTTATTCCAGGGCAAGAGTCCTTGATCTCAGCACTGTTGGTACATTTGACAATTTGTATAATTGTTTTTTA
>NW_012152063.1:4897157-4932120 GCF_000956105.1 Propithecus coquereli
GAGTACGTGTGGTGCATGTTTTTCCATCCTTGTGATACCTCACTTCAAAGGATGGGCTCTGTTTGAAATGTTTTATACTTAATTATGAAATAACAAAGTATTGTGCTTAAAAATTAGATAATACAGAAAACATAATGGAAATAAAAATTGACCAAAATACTCACACCCAGTGGTGATATTCCAAACATGTAATAACAAGTACGGCAAGGGTGCTGGGCAGTCAGCTGGGGTTTCGGCTAACTGCTGACATGATCGCTTTCACACAAGTCACACACAGCTGCTGATGCCTGCCTTGCCAGCAGCCACTGGACACTGCCGCCCATGTTTTGTTTGTACCTTTATGGACGTTTTTTTGTTCCTTCAATTTCACTTGACATACATGAATACGTGCATGCTCTAATTTTTCCAGAAATTGCAGCATGTAGTACTTGTTTCGTTTATAACATTTTTTATGGTTGTAGTTGTTCACATATCTAGTATTGGTATCTCCCACTGGATTCAAAGTTTCAGAAAGGCAGAATTCCAGTCTTTCTTGCTCACCATGATACTGCTAGGACTTAGCCCAGTGGTTGGCATGTGGAATACCCACAATATATAGTATATCATTAACATCTGTTTATGTAAATATGTATATAGGTACCTTATTATTTTTCTAGATTGTATTGGTATAGTATTCCATGCAATAATAAATCACAAATCATTTTGAATAATCTGTTGCTAGACATTCAGATTACTTTTGTTTCTTTATCATATTTCCTTGGAGACTCTGCTTGTGCTCTTTTCATTGTGTAGGTTTTAAGATAAAGAAAAGAATTTGGAGGAAGCTGTTGAAAAAAATGAAGATGGTTCCGTAACATCTTTGAGATACAACAGGATATTAATTGATTCCCTGTAGCAATGGATAAAATTTAAACAGTACCATCTCTGAAGATTTCTCAAGTCAAATGATCTGTGACTAATCAATCCTATGGAATCTGAGAAGGGCATGAATACCGGGAAACTGGTCCTAGAATGAACACATAGGTAAAATGATTGAGTGACCAAAAGTTTGTGATACTGTGAGTGACAGTATTAGAAGTTATACCGATTTTGTGGGTTTATCCAGGGCAACACATGGCCAGGTAAAATAGTTTATAAAATAACTTTTTGTGAAATGAATCCTATTTTTATCATTAACCTTTGTTTTTTATTGAGATGGAAGTTTAAAAATGTTAAATTCTATTTTTAAAAACAATTTTCCAAGAGAATATCTATACAGCTTTGTATGGGAGACCCAAGGTATGCTGAAATACAGGTTTTTTTGAGGATGGAGGGAGTTTTATTTAGTACTTCCTAAACTTCTCAGCATATTCCTTCTGTATACTCTTTGCTGTTACCCTCAGAAGACAATCTTTACATTTATAAGTTTGTTAAAAACATCCTAAAGCCACAAAATATGGACTTGATTAATTTCAGACATGAACATACTCTTATTTAGAATTAATTAATATCTTCATCATTAAAGAAGACAGATCACAAATGTGTCTATGGACCACTATGGGAAATACACAGTCCTGATTCACTTCAGGTTAAGCATCAAAATATCAGGGAAAATTCTCATATAGAAATATAATAGATGACTTTACTAAGACTGATTTGATTGACAATAAACGGGGGAGAAGGAAAAGGGATTATAGTGCTTTTCACTATTTTCACTCGCTAAGAACAGTGATTGTGCAAACACTTATCATGTTCAAGTGTCATTTATTACAGAAATACTCACACCGTCTAGGTGGTATTGCAGCACACAAAAGCTGTCACTATCTCTGGGAGTTGTGAAATAGCATTGTCAGGACATAGATAAAAATGCAAATCTTAGGAGTGAAAGAATCTAAATTCCACAGCAGCTATTTCTCCTACATTAAACTAATTTCCAATAGAAAATATGGAATAGCAAAGCCAAAGGTGAAATAACATTGGTGAATACAATCAGAATAAAACCATATCACCACTGCTTGCAAAAGTGTTAGAAATAAAACAATTATAGGGAAAGGGAGCTCTGGGTATCTCCTGGCTCCTAAAATTTCAATTAAATGAGCTTTTCTTATGTCTAGTTGTGATAGACAGGCTGACTTTGATTTACTTCAGGAACAGAATCATGAATTCTTGGTTTGCTTTAGCTTCGAATCTTATATGTTCCGCTACCTAGGTCTGGGCATCTGTGAATGTAAATCATATGTTCCTGAAGGCCTTGGAGCACAAGCAGTTACAATTCACGTGGTAAATCCTGCTGAATGTTTTGAGGGCCCTTGCACCCAGCTGAGGCGGGAATTCACCATCTGCTTTGAAACCATATAAACAGAAAAAACCACATGTAGCTGACTTACATAATTTCTTCAAGGAGAAAAGAAGCCTTGGGCTGCTAACTGTCAAAACTACTTATTTCTCAGCATAGTTGAGTGCAGAATCAGCAGTGCTGCAATAGAGGTTTGAAAGTGAGAAACCACATAGGTCTGAAGCCAAGAGTGTGGGCAGGGGACCATGATTTTAAAAAAAATTCATATCTATTATTTGTTAAAACCAAATCCTCAGAAGAATAATGATTTCCTTCCTAAATTAATTTTGCTTACATCTACAAGGTACAAAGGACAGTGACAATGGATTAATAATTGTGAACTGCCACTTACATTTTTGCACTCAGAAAATGGAATGATGAAAAAGTATGAAATACTTGCTTCCCACAACTTAACCAAAGAAATCTAGTCTTGAGACACGTTATTTAAATGCTTCGTATTTTTGCAGCTTTATTTGACAATTCTCGATTTTGTTTAAAAGGTTAAGTTATACACTAGAATTCTCTGCCTGTTTTAAATTGCCCTTACATTGTTAATTGATTATTGATGTTCATTGTGGAGGGTATATTTTTAGCTTGTTCATAGAGTTAAAAAATATATATTGAACATCTACTATTTGCCATACAGTTTACTAAGCACTAAATACATAAATTGAATTTTTAGTTAAAAATTCTTTTCCCACTCCACATAAAATCAATGTAATTGTTATAAAAATTAACTAATTTTGGTTTCTAGTCCAAGTTGAGGGAATTTAATAATTCATTATAAGTATTGATATGTCATTTCTAAAGTTTTCTTTATAAAGCATTATTTTTTAAAAAATTAACTTTTTATGAAAATTGAGGTTCTTCTGTTGAGAGCAACACACTCAGACTCAGGCTAAATTATGATAAAATGGAGAGCATTAGACAGATGTGTCTAGATATGGGAAACTTCATGAGAGAGAAGAGACTAAATAATCAAACTTAGAGCATGCAAAATTCAAGTAGCTCTGGGTGGTCTCAGTAGCTCTACAGTCTTATCTAGGGACAATCACTGTCCCTGTGACAGTTCACCGAAGGTTTAGGGTACAAGTCAGAATTGTTATCATCAGGCCACGCATCATTGCGGGGAGAGAAATGATTAAGAAGAAGGATCTTCCAGGGTCGCCTCGAACAAATCTAATCTGTAGTGTGGGGGAAGCGCATCACTGGTTGTGTGGGGCTAAAGTTTGTGTGGTGTGAGTTTGTCCGGGAAGGGGCACAAGGACCCCTATGCAGTGATAGAAATGTTGTATATCTTGATTAGGTTGATGGTTACACTAGTGTATAAATTTGCCAAAAACTATTCGGTAAATGTTATTGTTATAAATTATGCATCCAAAAGTTGATTTTAAAAAGACATCCAAAAATATTGCAGCTCTTAAATGTATCAAAATATGCTTATAAATAGTTTGAGAATAACATTTAATAAACCAACTGTGTTCACCACACCGCCAGAGTGGCAGAAATTGGCTTCTAGCACGACAAATAAGCACCAGATAAAACACAGCAATCATTTAAAGCCTTGGGAAATGGTCCTAAGGACAAAGAACAAATGAAGTAACATCTATTCAAGAAAATCTATAAAAATATAGTAGAAAAAGGCAAGAATCTCTGGTATTTGAACCCAAATCATTCTCTCTTTTCCTCCTCACAGGTCTGCAAAATGCAGGGCTTCTATTTCCAGTTGCTACAGCCAAGAACACATGAGCCCCCTTCCTTTTGCTCCTCATAGAAGAAATTTCTCTCTGGGAGGATCAGGATTTCTCATCATGACCCCAACTACGTGTTGCTGAGGCTAAGTCCTGGGTGAGTATGGCTGAGAAGTAGGAATTTCCTTCGTTTGCCCAGTTCCTACTCATGAAACAGATGTTCTACTTTGAATGTGGCATGTTAAGAATATGGGGCCCTAATCACCTTTGTCCTGGCTTGTCAGGCATGGTTCAGCATAGGAAACAGTGAGCCACAAGGACCTTGGGCTGCTTCCTCACACCTCCCCATCACCAAGTGCTCAGCTTCTAGATTGGTGGTGTCATCCAAAGAGAAGTTTGCCCTTATCTCCAGTCCCAGATCCAGAGCCCTAGTTTAGAGACTTTGCCTGAGGGTGGGTGGGGGACAGGTCATAAAATAGATAGCATGGAATCTTTACCCACAATAACTGACTTCATTTGCAACATATTCAGGAGACGTTCAAGCTTAAGGGCACTCTCAAGAACAGTGGAGACTGTAGTGAAGGGCAATTAAGGGGAGGTATAGCTTAAATTGTAAGCTGGTCAAATTGCAAGAGAGAACCATGGAATAAGACAGTTGGGAGGCACCACTATATACAGAAAAAAAAAAAAAAAGGCTGACCTCAAAAACTTCCTTCAACAGGGCTATAATTTGATTGGATTTAATTATTGGGAAATTTATGCCCCAGGGTACAATTAGAAACAATAGAGCAATCATTCCACAATTAGTGAAATTTAATAAATAGGTCCTGTCCTGTAAAAGAAAAATATAAAGCTCTACTAAAACCACTGTCATCTCAGGAGCACTGTGGGCATACCCAAAGCTGTGCCTCCCTGGGGAGTAACATCAGAGGCTGAAGGGGATGGTTGGACTTCACTAAAATAATCCAGTAAGTTACTAGACAAATAAAGAAAGAAATAACAATAACAAGCCCCTGGAGAAGTATGGAGATCCAGTTCCCAAAGTGTTAGAATGTTTTCCCAAATGTCCAATTTTCAGTAAAACTGTATGAGGCATGCAAAGAAACAAGAAAGTATAACCCATATACCAGGAGAAAAAAAAAAAGACAAGAAAGCAACACAACCGCCTATGAGAGTAACAAAATATCATATTTTTCAGGAAAATACTTTAAATTAAACACTAGAAACAACATGTTTATAGAACAAAAAGAAACCACGATTAAAGAAGAAAAAACATATAATGACAATGTCAGTTCGATACACAATATTGATAAAGAGATATAAATTACAAAAAGAGAGCCAAATGGAAATGGAGAGCAGAAACATGTAAATGAAAGAAGAAAAACCAGAGAGGCTCAAGAATAGATTTGAGCTGTCAGAAGAAAGACAAAGAAAACTTGAAGAGAGATCAGTTAAGGATTATGTGAGCCTAAACACAAAGAGAATAAAATAATAAAGAGAGCCTCAAAGAAAACATTAAGTGCATCAATATAATGTTACACCTTTGTAACAGAGGTTGCAAAAGGAAAGAAGAGAGAGGAAGAAGAAGAAAAAATAGTCAATAAATAATGAGTAAAGTTTCTCAAATTTACTATAATCTGTACATTAAAGAAGCTCAATAAACTCAAAGGAGGACAAACAGAAAATATTCACAAACAGACACATAATAGTATACATGCTAAAAGTTAAACATGAGGGGAAAAAATTGAAAGCAGCAAGAACAAAATGAGTCATTTCTTGTAAGACAATCCCGACAATTTTTTTTTTCAGACAGAGTCTCACTCTGTTGCTCTGTTGCTCTGTTGCTCAAAATCAATAGCTGATTTCTCATCAGAAAAAATTGAAGCCAAAAGATAGTGAAATAACACATTCAAAGTACTCAAAGGAAAAAACAAAAACAAAAACAAAACTGCCAACCAAGATTCCTATATTTTGCAAAGTTATATTTTAGAAATAAATTGTGTTGGATAGTATTTTGTTGAGGAATTTTGCATCTATCTTTTTCAGGGATTTTGACCTTTTATTTTCTTTTTTTGTTGTATCCTTTTCTTGTTTTGGTATGAGGATAATATTTGTCTCAGTCACTCAAAGGATGCAAGCATGGTTCAACATATGCAACTCAAAAATGTGTTACATCACATTAACAAAACCAGAATTAAAAATTATATGATCACTTCAATAGACACAGAAAATTATTTGATAAAATACAACACACCTTCATAATAAAAACTCTCAAAAATTAGGTATAAAAGGAACATACCTAAATACAACAATATATGAAAAACCACAACTAACACACTGAAGAGGGAAAAGTTGAAATCTTCCTCTCTAAGATCTGGAACTAGACAAGGGCACCCACTTGGATCACTTCTATTCAATATTAACTGGAAGTCCTAGCCAGAGTAATTAGGCAAGAGGAATAAATACGGTACATCCAAATTGGAAAGGAATAAGTCAAGTTGTCCGTTTATAGTTGTGATTATCTTATATATAGAAAACCCTAACGATTCCACCAAAAATAAAATCCCTATTAAAACTAATAAACAATTTCAGTGAAGTTACAGGATACAAAATTAACACAATTAGTATCATTTCAGCCATGTTTAGGGGTGTGTGCTTGTTATCCAAGATACTTGGGAGGCTCAGACCTGAGGACCATTTGAACACAAGAGTTCGTGTTCTGCCTGGGCCACACAGCAAGACCCCATCTCTAAAAAAAAAAAAAGAAAAGAAAGAAAATCAGGAACATTGCTATATGCCAACAGTAAATTATCTCAAAAAAATTTTTAATCAGAAAAATAATTTAATTTACCACAGCTACACAAAAATATTTAGGAATAAGTTTAACCAAGATGAATGATGAAAGGTCTTTACAATGAAAACTATAAACATTGGTGAAAAAATTGAAGCACACACAAATGAAAAGATATCCCATATTCATAGATTAGTAGAATTAATATTGTTAAAACGTCCACACTGCAAAAGTGATTTACAGATTCAATGTAATCCCTGTCAAATTACAAATAATATTTTTCACAGAAATAAATAGAAATAAAATTCATATGGAACCACAAAAGACCCCAAATAGTCAAAGCAATATTGAGCAAAAATAAATAAATAAATAAAACAACAAAAAGAAAGAAAAAAAAGCTGAGGCATCACGGTGTCTGACTTCAAAATATACCACAAAGCTATAGTAACCAAAATAGTATGGTAGTCACATACAAAACAGACATACAGACAAATGGAACAGAATAGAGAATCCAGAAAATACATCCATCTATTCACAGCCAAATGATTTTTTACAACGCTCCAAGAACATATTAATATATTGAGGAATAGACAGTCTCTGCAATAAATGGTGCTGGGACAACTGGATATTCATGTGCAGAAGAATGAAAGTAGATTCCTATCTCTCACCATATACAAAAATCAACTTAAAATGAATTAAGGACTTAAATGTAAGACCTAAAATTATGAAACTACTAAAAGAAAACCTAGGAGAAATGCTTCAGGACATTGGTCTGGACAAGGGTATTTTGGTTAGGCTCTCAAAAGCACAAGCAACAGAAGCAAAAATAGAAAAATGAATTTTATCAAACTGAAAAGTTTCTGCACGGTGAACACTGAACAGAGCAAAGAGACAATCTACAAAATGGAAAAATATATTTAAAAACTATGCATCTAACAAGGGCTTACTACTCAGAATATGTAAGGAACTCAATAGCAAAGAAACAGATACTCGGATTAAAAATGAGCAAAGAATTTTAATAGATATTTCTCAAAAGATGTCATACAAATGGCCAAGAGGTATATGAAAAATTGCCAAATATTGCTAATCACCAAGGATATGCAAAATAAAACCACAATGAAATTTCATCTTATCCCAGTTAGAATGGGAGAATGCTGGAGAAGCTATAGAGAAAGGGAATTCTTATACACTATTGGTGAGAATATAAATTAGTACAGCCATTATAAACTACAGTATGAAGGTTTCTCAAAAAATTAGAACTGCTATATGATCTAACAATAACACTAGCGGGTATCTATCCAAAATAAATGAAATCAGTATGTTAAAAATATATATGCATTCCCATGTATGTTGTAGCATTATTCACAATAGCCAATATATAGAATCAACCTAAGTGTCCATCAACAAACGAATAGATGGATTTTAAAAATGTGGCATATACACAGAATAAAACAATATTCAGCCATGAAAATGAATGAAATCTTGTCATTTGCTACAACATAGATTGACCTAGAGGACATTAAGTTAAGTGAAATAAGCTAAGCACAGAAGTACAAAAAACACATAATCTTATTCATATGTGGAATATAAAATAAAATTGATCTCATAGAAGTAAAATAAAATTGATCTCATAGAAATAGAGAGTAGAATAGTGGTTACCAGAGGCTAGCTAGGGAGAGTAGGAGAAAGGGGGGAAAGGGAAGATGTTGGTCAACAGGTACAAAGTTACACTTATATAGGAAGAATAAATTCTGGTATATCATATTATAGTAGGGTGACTTTAGTTAATAATAACGTATTACATATTTTAAAACATGAAAAGAAAGGAGTTTGAATGTTCTCACCACGAAGAGAAATGATAAATGTTTGAGGTGATGGATATACTAGTTACCCTGACTTGATCATTCCACACTGTGCACATATATCAAAACATCACATTGTACCCCATAAATATGTTATTATTATGTGTCAATTAAAAACAAAATAAAACTTTTTAAAAAAGTAAAAAAATGATAAAATATAAAGTTTTCCAGATAAATAAAAATTGAAAGAGTTTGTTGCCAGCAGAACTGACTTACAAGAAATACTAAGAGAAATTCTTTAGGCTGAAAGAAAATGATCCCAGGCATAAGAAAGAGCACTGACAAAAAGGTCATTATGTAATTATATAAGAAAGCATAATATATAAATGTATTTTTCTTTAATTCTTTTAGTTGATTTAAAAAGAAATTGTGTGAAATTATTTTTATATATGTGTGTATATATATATATATATATATATATATATATATATATTGTTGGGTCTATAACATATAAAATATATCTGTAATATATTTTCCAATAATAGCACAATAGAAGCAGATGAGAGCAAACTGTATTAAGCTAAGGAAATTACCCTAGATGGTATAGTAATCATTATAGAAATGTACTGCTGGGTTTGTAATATTTGTAGATATAATATGTATAATAGTAATACCATTAAAGGTAGGGAGAAGAATAGAGCTATATAGGTATGGCATGTATAATATCACTGAAATTAAGGTGATATAAATATGAAGCTGTTTCTAATAAATTAATATATCAATGATAAAAGATCAACTACTTAAAAAAGAAAACAAAAAATAGAGAAAAAATCTATAAAGAAATTAAATGCTACATTAAGTAATATTCACTTAATGCAAAAAAAGAAGTAAAAGAGGAATAAAGGAACAAGAAAAGACGTGAAGTATACAGAAAACAAAGTAACAGATATAAATTCAACTATATCAATAAATAACTTTAAACATGAATGGATTCAACAGTCCAACCAGAAGACAAAGATCATCAGACAGGATAATTAAAAAAAAAAAATTTCTTCAATTAAATATAGTCTATCACAGACACACTTCAGATTCAAAGACACAAATAGATTCAAAGTTAAAGAATGGGAAAGATATATTAAACAAGCAATAATCACAAGAAAGCTGGAATGGATATCAAACAAGATAGACTTCAAAGCAGAAAATTTACTAGAAATAAAGAGGGACGCTTTACAAATAGTAAAAAGTCAATCCCTTAGGAAGATATAACAATTATAATTATATATGTACCTAATAACAGAACACCAAAATGCATGAAATAAAAACTGATAGATATGAAAGGAGTAATAGAAAATTTAAAAATAATAGTTGAAGAATTCATTACCTACTTAAATAACGGCTAGAACAACTAGACGAAAGATTGACAAGGATATAAAAGGTTTGAACAATGTTATAAACCAACTAGACCTAGCAGACATTTAGGCACTCCACCAACAGCAAAATATACATTCTTCTCAAGTACACATGGAACATTCTCCAGCATAGATCATATGCTAGGCCATAAAGCAAACCTCAATTACTTTAAGAGGACAGACATAATACAAAATATATTCCTCTACCACAGTGGAATAAAATTAAAAATCAATAACAGGAAGAAAATTGGGAAACTCACAAATATGTGGAGCTAAACAACAGAGCCCTAAATAACAAATGGATCAAAAAATAAATTTAAAAACCCCAGAAAATACTTTGAGATGAATAAAAACAAAAATACAACATACTAAAACTTATGAGATGCAGCTAAAGCAGTCATTAGAGGGAAATTCATAACTGTAAACAACTATACCAAAAAAGAAGAAAGATCTCTAATAAATAACCTAGCCTTCCACTTAAAGACACAGAAAAATTGAAAAAAAAAAATTTTCTTCTTTAATCTATGAAGCTGGGTTTCTCCATACAGCAATTTATAAATTTTCCAAATCAATGTCAGAGCTAAAAAAACTCACAATGAATTTTTATATATCACAGATTCTTCTTTGTTATGATTTTGCAATAAGTTAGCTTTTATTATTCCCATAGTTACATAGCAAATCTCTGAGATTTTCTAATGGTAGTGTGAAAGATCATGATCATATATGTACTTGATTAGTTTATATGTTAGATAACTCCTAATTGCAAAATTTTAATAAATATGCAGAATGAAAGTGGCTAGTTTTGAAATTTGTACTTGTACCATATATGCTCATCTAAAACTCAAAATACCCCTGCCAGGCTGCTCCCTCCAGACCCCCTCTCCCAAATGAACAGATGAGTTCTTTTTTCTTTGTACAAAGGCACAGGATATTCATGCTTTCCAAGGAAGGTGTTAAGTTACGTGAGATGTTTTAAGAAAAATAAATGTGTTCTGTGTTCAAATATGTTTAGCAAATGTTCAGTCTAATACCATTCTCCTTAGATATCAAAAATGCATTCTAAAGGCACTAAAAGGATCCTCTTTAGCATTGGTTTACTATGATTTCCCCAAATTTATTTGACCCCAGTAACTTTGTTCATATAACACCGCGAAACAGACTGTGAGGAACATAAGCTTATGTGCATCTTTTCTGGTCAGGTAGCTCTCCTTATGTCTCAGACATACATCTGTGTTTTAAGGTTGAATTCAAACCATGAGCTGACTACATCAACTGCCTTCTTCTGAAGTTATAGCAATACTTGTTGTTTTCATTTTTGCCTTGACTCCAATTACAGTAACCATTTATTGAAGGGCAAAGATTATTACATACTTTAAAAACTTCTAAATGGTTCAATACGTTCATAGTACACTAAAAAATAAAAAGAAAACTTAACTGTGTATCCATCTAAAGCTACTAATCCTATCTCTCTTAGTGAGTTCTCACCACTAATATGGACAATACAAACCAAAAGATTTGAAATGAGTATTTCTGTTCTCACTTCTCACAAAAAACAGAAGCCCAAAACATACTAAGAGATTTTTCACATAACAAAACTGAGGTGGAGACACAGACTCTATGGCTTCTCCTATTTTGCCTTATTAATTACCCTTCCATTTGAGAGTAAATATGAAATCTGTGTCATTACTCTCAGTTCTTACAATATCAAACATGTTATAAATAATGCTATGTATTAGAAACTGTTTTAAGCCACAAAATTTTCCTCTAAATACCAACTGGAATTTTGTTGTTAAAAATAGGCTTCAGGTTTTCTAACTTGTCCTCCCATCCTTGTTGCAAAATTCGGTCCAAAAGAAAGCCTAATGTAACCTTACACACACTGGAAAACACTTCCTGTACTAGTCCATTTTTATATTTCATAATGCTGGGCATTAAGCATCTACTAGCAAAAGAACACTGGGCTTGTGAATCAGATACTTGAGTTTTCTATGCATAAATTTGTGTCTTTTCAGAAAATCTTCTAGATCTTTATAAGCCTCATTTTCCTAGAATATAAAATAATGATATTCAATTTTCCCTGTTTATTTCAAAGGGTTTCTGTAAATGCTGAACAAAATAATGACTGTAAAGTCACTTCAAAAAGTTAAAACATGAAAATAATACAATGAATGAGCATTGATGTTCTTAATACATCTCCCATGTCACCTGACTGGTAAACATCACGTGCTTGGTGAATTATTGCTTAATATTTCCTCCTCTCCCCTTCCTGTCCATTTTCAGTGTTTACTTGCACTTGTTGCCTCTGCAGAAACCCAGACCTTCTTCAATGACATATCTTGAACACATGAGAACATTCATGTGGCAGAAGAAGCAGGGTTATCTGAGATTAGTTACCTAGGAATGCTGCACCCAAACCCACGTTTTCATGGGACATGACCCTATGACCCTTTCTCTCCCCAGTGGGAGGGATACAACTCTCTGACCATCCTTGGGACCCTCAGTACTTGGGCAGGTGACCTTTTCCAGTAATCTCCTAAAGATATGTAGGATCCTCAACTCAGACAACTAATTTCCTTGGTCGGATATAATAAGGCCGTTCTCAAGCTCAGCTTGCCTATAAAAAGAGGAGACCCATCAAAGAGTGGGGCCCTTCTCCCAGAGCACAGCAATGGTGTGGCCTGCAGCGCTTGGACCAAGCACGCTTCTCTGGAGAACTGGTGATCATATGCTCCCTCATAATCCCTTCCTTGACTTGTAAAGCTTCCCATAAGCCTATATTATTCCCACACCCCCAAGCAAGTAATTTTTTAGCTTTTCAGCACCCACCTTGCCATATCCTTAAAAACAGAGACTGTGACTTTTCCATTTGTTTTCTCTTTCTTTCCCCAGTGCTTAACATATCACCTGGCATATAATAAACATTTTAGTAAAAATATTTAATGTATTAAATTATTAAGTTGCCAAAGAAGAACTGGAGGCCTAGAGAATCTGACTTAATTCGTATTGTTTATATGTAGACTCTTTTCTATAGGGAAAATAGGAAAGAGAAATCTTAGAACTAATATAGTTCAGGAGGGTGGGGAAAACTGGGTTTAAAAAACAGCAGAAGAATCAGAACAAATACTAATTGTGTATTTGGGGAAGAAAAAAATGAACTCAGTAGCCTGTTTGGAAAGGAAGAAATCAGCCAGAGAGAAAAATGGAGGCAAAAGCAAGTTTGGCACTGCCTTGCTGTGAGCACTTACCCTGCCTAGATTTGCCCTGTGTGTCTGTTCAGCTAAGTTCTTCAGGACTTTTCCCACAGGACGTTGTGTTGATGGCATACCTTAAGTGGGGCTTCTTATAATATGTACAGGTCAGACTTTCCTTTTATTACTTGCAGTTCACTTATTGTTTATTTCTAAACATCAGCAAAAATAAAACCACCAAGCTGCTGCCTAGGGTACTCTTCTGCTGAGACGAAGGTCAAGATTTGTTAGCTACATTCTCTACAACATTGTTTTGCCCACATGAACTCTTGTTTGATGTACTTGGTGAAATAAATAAGAAAACGTGAAGTCAAATCAATTAAAGGAAAGCCAGTGATCATTTCTTTTGGCTTTTTATCAGTCTGTATAGGAATTAGGCAGTCAATCAATAGGTTTTGAGCAACTGAAACTCTTTTTTCTTTCTCAGTTGGATGTAATAAACATTGCTCACATCAGAGTTCAATATGTCTGTTTGAGAATTGCCACACTGATACATATTCATTAATAACTACTGAGATGCCATGGATTTATAGCACATGGCATTCTATCTACACATAGGCTTCAGGGTCATCAGTAGGTGGCATCGTCAGTAGAAGGGGAATATATATTATTGTATAATACCAAAATCAGTGTTATCCTTTTGCCCACAGATGCTTCATTAGCCCTGTTAGACAAACAAGCCTCCTAAGCAGACATGTCAACCTATTTTTTTTTTTTTTTTGTCTATTCTTAAGATATGCCACTCTTTTAAGTGGGTGGAATAACTTTTCTGTTAGCATTATTTATAATACTATCACCCTGGATGCATTGAGAGTGTGGGAAATTGCTGAAAAAAATACAGATGAAAGATGAATAAGAGCATATGGATACATTAGAGGAGATTACATTCAAGAGTAAGGTTGCACTACAGTGGCTTGATCAAGCCAGAGCCTCTAGGAAATTTGACCACAGAAGAAACAAGAAAGGAAGCTATAGCTGTCAATCTACTGGGAAAAAGTCATGGAAAAACCATCTTGGAGTTTTTTAGTGACAATCATGTTAAATGAGCCAATTTCAATACCATAAATGTGTTTAAAGTTAGACATTCCAATTGTTCTAGTGGTCTAGAGAAGACTATATATGTATGTATATGTGTTATATATGTGTCTACATATAATACATATATGTGTGTGTGTGTGTATGACAGAGAGAGACACACAGAGAGACCCCTAAGCAAAGAGGAATACAAGGATATGAGTATACAGATTTATAGATAAACCTGGATAAGCTGACTTCCTTGTAAAACTCTGAGTGAGCTTTTAAAGTGGTTCTTTAAAATATTAGTATTTAAAAACTTTTGGCAATTCTTAAGTTATCTTTAAAATAAATAACAAGTTTAAACATCGATCCCATTTATTTTTCTCACTTAGCCATTTTACCACTCCTTACTCTTCTCCTTTAAGGAAGGAGGAGCACCCGAGGTCTAGAGCAGAGCTTCTCAGATGAGGTTTATTGGAGAAGTCTCAAGGAGCCCGTGCATTATTTTATGCAAAATTTTATTTTATTTATTATTGCAAACTATCCACATAATATTTCCATTAGGGAATTTCTAATGTTCCAACTCCCAACCTATGGGATGGAGATTAGGGCCTCTTTGTTGTAGGGGATATAGATAAATAGTATGACAAAAGGTTTATAATATAATTTTATATTGAGAGTTTTAGTTTCCCATAGGTTCTGTATCTACAGAAGTCAGGTCTTTTTGCTAGCATTTCATGGGGTCACACACTGGCAGCTCAGATAAGCAAGCTGGTCCTGGCGCCCCCTGGACACAAGAGGGATGCAGGGGGACACAGAGAAGTATGGGAACTGAACTCGAATGGCAAGGAAGGCTGCATGGACATACTCAATGGGAGAGTGTGGTGGGGAGCTGAGGAAGGGAGATCTGGGAGCACGCACATCCCCTCTGTTGGAGAACCACTATATTGGGTGTGGCAAGGGTGTGACATTCAGAGGGGAATAACCTAGCCCCTGGTTCCATGACAACCAAACACCTCACACTCAGGTGAGGTGGCTGGCTGGGTGCCGTGACCTCTCCCCCCACTCATTACAACATGGATAGGAGTTTGAGCTGAGAATTTCGCTAGTGGCCACCTCTCTCTGGCGGAGGGTGGGTGTGTGCTCCTAGCTAAAGTCCCCACAGTGGGATCCACACCTCTTCCTTTAAGGACTTATAGTGGAATAGGGGTGCACAATCTGGGAACTCCCCACCTGCTGGCATTTTGCAGAGTTGCACACTCATAGGTCAGACACAAAGACCAGGGAAAGGTTTGAGAGCTAGACTCAGGTGGTGATGGAACACACGTGGACTGAACTGGAGGGAACGTGCTGTGGGGTCCCAGAGAATGGTGATTTGGGAGAGTGCCCACCTCTCCCTGCAGAAAAAACTGTGCTACTGGATAAGGGCAGAAATATCCCAGCCCAGGGCCTTAGCACTCAAGCAATTAGGCCCCTCTCCTCTGAACAACATTCCTGGGTTACAGAGCTTGTCCTGCTGAGGCTTTGCAAAGCTTTTTGGACTCCCACAACCTAGCCACTAACTGCCTTGCTCCTCCCTCCAACCTTGGGTGGTGATAAAGATCATGCAACATCCTGGGAACTACACGGTCCTTCAAAAGTTTGGGGCACTCAAGTACTCCGCCTGGGAGATCAGAGCCTACCATGGGCACAAAACATTTCAGCAGCTGGCTCTTTCACATAAGCATCAACCAATGGCAGGGAAAACTACTCTCCAGCTCATCATGGTGTCTTCGAACTCAAGGAAATAGGGTGTGGCTGATTCACACACACAAGTAGCACTTGCCATCTTGGAGATTAAGGTGGGGACCCAACACAATTCACACTGCTGGAAATAGGTGAAGACAGCAACACAGAGGCAACCTGAATGGATCATCAAACCTGCTTGAATACCACATAGGCAACTCAAGACCAGCACTCTTCTCCCTGGTACAGTCAGAGATTGATCTATGGGGACCCGGGGATAGGACTGCAAGCCAGGCCTGGTACCCCCAGGACTTGATCGAGAGGCCAGACGAAAAGGAATCAGCAAAAGAACTCCAGAAGTATGAAAAATCAGAGTAAAAGGACACCCACAAGAGGAAACAACTCTTGACCAGTGGAAACAAACCAAAATGAAAATATTGAAATGACAGGTAAAGAATTCCAAATATGGATTATAAGGAAGCTCAACAAAATATAAGAGAAAATAGAAAACCAACACAAAGAAACCACAAAAACAATACAGAAAATGAATGAAAATTCACTAAAGAAATAGAATTATTGGCCGGGCGCGGTGGCTCACGCCTGTAATCCTAGCTCTCTGGGAGGCCGAGGCGGGAGGATTGTTTGAGCTCAGGAGTTCGAAACCAGCCTGAGCAAGAGCGAGACCCCGTCTCTACTAAAAATAGAAAGAAATTAATTGGACAACTAAAAATATACAGAAAAAAACTAGCCGGGCATGGTGGCACATGCCTGTAGTCCCAGCTACTCGGGAGGCTGAGACAGGAGGATCACTTGAGCCCAGGAGTTTGAGGTTGCTGTGAGCTAGGCTGACGCCACGGCACTCACTCTAGCCCGGGCAAAAAGAGTGAGACTCTGTCTCAAAAAAAAAAAAAAAGAAAGAAATAGAATTATTAAAAAAACAAATAGAACTTCAGAAAGTGAAAAATTCATTCAAGAAAATATGAAACACAGTAGAATGTTTTAAGAATAGACTAGACCGGGCAGAAGAAAGAATCTCAGGGCTTGAAGACAACACCTTTGAATTAAACAAGTCGGTCAATGATAAAGAACAGAGAAATAAGAGGAATGAACAAAGCCTAAAAGAAATATGGGATTATGTAAAGAAGCCAAACATAAGAATCATAGGTATCCCTGAGGGTGAAGAAGAAAATACACTAGGGTTAGAAAACATATTTGAGGGAATAATTGAGGAAAACTTCCCTGGTCTTGCTAGAAATTTATACATCCAGGTATGGAAAGCTCAATGAACACCTGTGAGATGCAATCACCACAACACATAGTCATCAGACTGGCCAAAGTTAACATGCAAGGGGAACTCTTGTGAGCCATAAGGTGAAAACATTAGGTAACTTACAAAAGAAAACACATTGGACTAACTGTAGACTTCTACTGAGGCCTTAAAAGCCAAAGGAATTGGGGCCTCATCCTAAGGTTTCTTAAACAGAATAATGGCCAGCCTAGAATTTTGTATCGTGCAAAACTAAGTTTCTTATATGAGGGGCAAATAAAGACTTTTTTAGAAAAGCAAACACTGAGAGAATTTGTCAAGACCAGACCTGTCCCGCAGGAAATATTCAGATCTACATTATACATTAACCAGCACATCCATCAGTGTAAAATCACCCAAAAGCTGAAGCTCAGAGATCATACAAAATAATGGTTCAAGAGGTAAAACACAGCAGTAAGGTTCTACTCAACAGGATAAGGAGAAATACATCCCTCTTATCAATTCTTTCAATAAATGTGAGCATCTTGAATTCCCCACTCAAGAGACATAGACAGACTGAATGGATAAAAAAATACAAGCCACGTATCTGCTGTCTCCAGGAAACACATCTATCCCACGAGAACTCATTCAGACCCCAGGTGAAGGGATGGAAAAAAAATTTCATGCAAATGGACACCAAAAGAAAGCTGGTGTAGGCATTCTCAGATAACATACTTTAAATCAACAATAGTAAAGAAATGCAAAGATAGTCATTGTATAATGGTAAAGGGAGCAATTCAACAAGAAGACATAACAATCCTAAATATTTATTCACCATAACTGGTGTGCCTACATTCATAAAGCAAACCCTACTAGTTATAAATGAAGTGATAAACAACAGCATTGTTATAGTCAGGGACTTCGAAACCCCACTCACAGAACTGGGCAGATCCTCCAAGCAGAAAATAAACAAATAAACACCAGATTAAACAGGATCCACACCTCTCAACTCTCACAAAAATCAACTCACGATGGATAACAGACTTAAACCTAAAGCACGAAACCTTAAGAATTCTGGAAGAAAATATTGGGAAAAGTCTTATAGAAATTGGCCTAGGCAAAGAATTTATGAAGAAGACCCCCAAAGCAATCACAGCAGCAACAAAAATAAATAAATGGGATCTGATCAAATTAAAAAGTTTCTACACAGCCAAGGAAACTATCATTAGAATGAATAGACAACCTACAGAATGGGAGAAAATATTTGCTTTCTACATATCCAATAAAATGCTAATAACCAGAATCTACAGAGAACTTAAGCAAATCAGCAAGAAAAAAAAAATCAAAAAACCCATTAAAAAGTGACAAAAGACATGAACAAAAGCTTTTCAAAAGAAGAAATGGTAATGGCCAATAAACATATGAAAAAAAATGTTCAATGTCACTAATCATCAAGGAAATAAAGGTAAGCCAAAACCACAATGAGATATCAGCTAACAATGAAGAGAATGGCTTTTATCAAAAAGTCTCAAAACAGTAGATGCTGGTGTGGATGCAGAGAGAAAGGAACACTTATACACAGTTGGTGGGACTGCAAACTAGTGCAACCTCTATGGAAAATAGTATGGAGATCCCTCAAAGAACTAAAAGAAGATCTACCATTTGCTCTAGCAAACTCTTTACTGAGTATTTACCCAAAAGAAAAAAAGTCATTTTTTTCAAAAAGACACTTGCACTCGAATAAGCAGTTTATATAAGCATCACAATTCACAATTGCAAAGAAGTATAATCAACCGAAGTGCCCATCAGTTCATGAGTGGATCAATAAAATATGGTATATGTATGTCATAGAGTACCACTCAGCCATAAAAAATGAATTAATACCTTTTTTTAACAATCTGGATGGAATCAGAGACCATTCTCCTAAGCGAAATATTGCAAAAATGGAAAAACAAACACCACATGTACTCACTATTAAATTAGAACTAACCAGTCAGCACTCATGTGCACATATGGAAGTAAAAACAGAAATCAAGCATGTGGGAGGGAGTAGAAGGGGATGGGTGAAATCATATCTAACAGGTACAATGTATATTATCTGGGTAATGGGCTCACTTATAGCCCTGACCCAAGCAGTACAAAAGCAATTCATGTAATCAAAACATTTTTACCCCTGTAATATTCTGAAATAAAAAGAAAAGAGTAATGTAAACACACAAAGAAAGAAAGAAAGTGGGCTTTTTTTCTATTCTGTTTTTACGAGGCACCCTGTGGCTTTTTCAGGTTGAGGTTATGAGGAGTTATCTAGGGGTGTGTGTGTGTGTGTGTGTGTGTGTGTGTGTGTGTGTGTGTGTGTATGTGTGTCTTCACATACAGAGGTATGGAAGACTCCACTCTGATTCTAGGTTAACTTGGCTCTGCCTAAGGGTCCTCTCTCCATCACCACATGCAGCAGCACCTGAGAAATTTATTACTTGCTTATATTGGACCTGAGGAATCACCAGCAATTTGGTTCATATAAAACCATCTTGGTGCTTAATGAGAATGAAAAGGCAGAGTAGCATATAAATCAACAGATGGTCCAAGAATTCATCCCATGATTTGTTGAAGCAAAACTGAATATTCTCCCAAGCTGGCCTTATTCTGTCTTAATTTTATTTCTTCAGTAGACCTAGACTGTCATCTTGTTGTGGTTATGACTATGTTTTCTTTTCCCACTATTGTATCTCCATTGCCTACAGCATAGACAGTTCTCAACATAGATTTGTGGTGGTGCTACTGGTGTTTTTGTTGTCATTTTCAGTAACCTTCTTACCCACCTGACCTACTGCAGAAATTGCATAAAAGCTGCACATGAGATTACTTTGGCTGGATCCATGAGATAAACAGATGTTTCTTCCAGACAATTCACTCCACATTAACACAAAACTAGTGGGAAAAGAAAAATGATATGTTTCATTAAATTGTGGAAGGCTGCCCTTGTATTAATCAATTTATACTTTTCTAAAATTGTCTGCTGGCTAATGTGTAGAGATGGTCATATAAATGTTAATAGCCTCCAGCAGTTCATTTTTCCCGTTATGGTCATCCCTTTGTTCTCATTCCAATTTCAATCAAGACACACAGATGGAGTATATAAGGATGACACGGGCTAGAGATTTACAGTCAATGCACCTCCCACCAATTAGGAGAAATTACCCAAACAGCTCCCATCTAAGTTGATTGAAATCTAGGCCTATTTATCATGAAAGTAAAAATTTGTATAAAATAAAAACAGTTCTATTTTTCTTTTAAGATGAATCAAGTGAGTATCTTGCATTTTTATTTAGAAAGTAGTACTGGAAACAGATTATTCTGCTTCTTTCCATGGACCAAGGGTACCCTAGGATTCAGATATTTCACTCTTAATTTGACAGAAGAAATTTGAGAAACCATATAAGAAAAAAAACATTTTTTTAAGGGCTGGGAGGGTACAACCTTAGAGCTGAGCATCTACTTACAAATAGTTGGTGGGAATGTAGGTGAATACCTTTAAAAGATGATTCAAGCTGAGTTTAAAAAGTTCAGAAAATATACATTAGTAAGCTTTTAAACAAGTGGAAAACAGATATGTTTGCTTGTAATTATAACATTCTACTTTTCTTCTGGTATTATCACCCTGTTTCTCTTCTGAAAACCATCTTTTGTTCTTTGAATGTGTGCTCCAAAGTTCACGTGTAGAAAACTTAATCCCCAGCACGACAGTGTTGACAGGTGGGATCTTTAAAAGGTGATTAGGTCATCAGGGTAGTGCTGAAATTGTACTATCTACATAGATATCTACTATCTAACTATCAATTAGGTCCTGAGGGCAATAACTGAAATTGTACTATCTTCCAGCCACGTGACATTATCCTGGGAGTGGGTTAGTTATCACAGGATTGGATTACTGATAAATCGATGACTTTTTATTATCCTGGTTAAAAGGATTAATTTGACTCCCCTTTCTTTCTCTCTTACTTCCTCTTCTTCTGTCTCTCTCTTTTGACTTTAGCCAGGGGATGGCACAGAAAGAAGATCCTTATCGGGTGCCAGCAACTTCATATGGAACTTCCCAGCCTCCAGAACTGTGAGAAATAATTTTTTTCTTTATAAATTATTCAGTGTGTGATTGTGTGTTATAGCAACACAAAATGGACAAAAATGACATCCCTCCATATCTCCTAATTCTTGTGATGCTTCCAAACCTAACTCCAAAGAGGAGCATATGACTTTCCCAGGCCAATCAGAGTAACAGACCCCTCTGACCAGAGCCATTACTTCATGCTTGGTTATGACCAAATCATAGCTCAATGAAACTCAGTTCCAGTACTTTTTCAGAGCTCTTAGTAGAGCAAACCTGAGCTTTTGAGAACAGATAATAAACTTGGAGTAACTGTCAACCGTATTGCAGAATAGAGACAATATGAAAGTGGATTAAAACCAAGAAGAATAGATCAAATATTGAAAGACAAATAATTAGGAATTTTGTTGAACCCTGGATGCAGACATGCTTTTAACTAAAATTCTAAGACTTTTTTTAAAAAAGTATTTTGTTTTTAAATTTTATTTTTTGAATAATATCATATATAAATATATATATTACAAATATATATATATTCAAATAATATAAAGTGAAGTCTTCAGAGACATTCCAACCTATTTCTCCCTCCAAATTATAGGCTACCAAACAGCCAATGAGAGAGCCGAGAGGTCAAATAAGATGACTGACCATTTCCTTCTAATTTAGCAATTTAAAAAATTTCAGTGGTGACCTTGAGATAACCAGTATTAGTAGATTAGTAAGGGAGCCAAAGCTTGATTGGAATAGTTTAATAGCAATTGAGAGGAAAGAAATTGAGACAGAGATTATGTACTTTTGTTGAGGTTTGTTGTGAGGGTAACGGAAAAATGATGTGGTGGTTGGCAGGTAAAGGAGGTTCAATAACAATCACTCTTTAAATGTATCCTACCATGTATGTCTGAAATTGTACTATCTATCTGGCCACAGATGATTCCAAAAGAATAAGTCACTGACCCAAGGTTAGTCAATGTCTAGACTAGCACTAGCAAATAATAATCTGGCATGAAGGAACTGATCTAAAATGATAATGGCAGATAATTAGACCAATCTTAGAGTCTTTCTAGAAGAGTTTCAATCAGAAACATTGAACAGAAATAGTGGAGATGCTGCTAGAAAGAGAAGCTCAAGAACATACCCAGTCAATCAGAACCAGGTAATGTAACTTAGTGATTTCAACAGCTGCTCACAGTGACTAGGAGAATCAACAAAATCCTATTATGCCAAGTAGAGTTGGCTATCTCAGTAACCTACCATTGGTGAATTCTAAAGAACCACTAATATTTTGTGTGGCTACACTTCAAATACCTTATTTTTTTAATTAACATTTTAAAAAACACATAGATTCCACCAAGAGTCTCCTGGAATTGATAAACAAATTCAGCAAAGTCTCAGGATATAAAATCAATGGCCTACATCAGTAGCATTGCTATATATTTATAACAGTCAAGTCAAGAGTAAAATCAAAGAATCAATACCATTCACAATAGTGACAAAGAAAATAAAATATGTAGGCATATATTTAACCAAGGAGTTGAAAGATCTCTACAAGGAGAACTACAGAAGTCTGAGGAAAGAAATTGCAGAGGATACAAACAAATGGAAAAACATAGCATGCTCATGGATAGGTAGAATCAACATTGTTAAAATGTCCATACTACCCAAAGTGTTTTACAAATTCAATGCTATCCCCATCAAAATACCAATGTCATACTTCAAAGACATAGAAAAAAATAATTCTATGCTTTGTTTAGAATGAGAAAAGAGCCCGAATAGCCAAAGCAATCTTAAGCAAGAAGAACGAATCTAGAGGCATCGTGTTACCAGACTTCAAACTATACTGTTATATAAGGCTATAGTAACCAAAACACCATGGTATTGGTACAAAAATAGACACATAGACCAATGCAACAGAACAGAGTACCCAGATATAAAACCATCTACCTACAATTAACTGATCTTTGACGAAACAGACAACAATGTACACTGGGGAAAAGATGTCCTATTCAATAGATGGTGCTGGGAAAGTTGGACAGCCACATGCAGAAGAATGAAGCAGGACTCCTACCTCTCACCACTCACAAATGTTAATTCAAGATGGATAAAAGACTCAGATCTAAGGAATGAAAGCATAAGAATTCTAGAGGAAAATGTAAGAAAAAACTCTTCTAGATATTGGCCTGGGCAGAGAATTTATGAAAAAGACCCAATGGCAAGCATGGCAACAACAAAAATTAATGAATGGGATTTGATTAAACTAAAAAGCTTCTGCACAGCTAAGGAAGCAATCAACAGAGCAAATAGCCAACCTACAAAATGGGAGAAAATATTCACAATCTACACATCCAATAAAGGGTTAATAACCACAATTTACAAAGAACTCAAGCAAATTAGCAAGAAAAAAAAGCAAACAACCCTGTTAAAAAGTGGACAAAAGACATAAACAGAATCTTCTCAAAAGAAGAAAGATAAATGACCGTTAAGCATATGAAAACATGCTCAAATTTAAACCAAAATGAGATATCACCTTACCTCAGCTAGAATGGCATTTATCAAAAAGTCCAAAAACAATAGATGCTGGTGTAGGTACAGAAAGAAAGGAATGCTTATACACTGTTAGTGGGACTGCAAATTACCACAACCTCTGTGGAAAACAGTATGGAGATTCCTCAAAGAACTGAAAGTAGACCTACTGTTCAATCCAACAATCCCACTATTGGGTATTTACTAAACGTAAAAAAAGACTTTTCATCAAAAAGACTCAAATATTTATTGCAGCACAATTCACAATTGCAAAGATGTAGAATCAACCCAAGTGCTCGTCAATTCATGAGTGGATTAATAATATGTGGCATATGTATACCATAGAGTACTACTCAGCCATAAAGAAATGTGAATTAATACCTTTTGCAACAATCTGGCTGGAAAGTGGAGGCCATTCTCCTAAGTGAAGTGTCTCAAGAATGGAGAAACAAACACCACATGTACTCACCATTAAACTGCAACTAACCAATAATCACACATGTACACAGAGGGAAGTAAACTCAGTGGAAAGCAACCAGACAAGAGTGGGGAGAAGGGGAATATTCCTCCTAATGGGTACTGTGAACACTATTTGGGTGACGGGCACACCTTTAGCTGGGGTTCAAACATTACAAAAGTGATTCATGTGAGCTAAATCATTTGTATCTCCTTAATATTTTTATATTAAAAAAAGGCATTGCATTCACATGGTGAAAAATTCCAAAGGTACAAGAAAATTTATAATAAAATATCTCCCTGCCGTCCCTACCCCCAAGTACCTGAGTTGTTACTCTGAGGCAACAACTATTGTCAGTGATCTGCATATACTTCTGGAGTAATTTTGTGCACCTATAAATCAATATATGTATACATGTATGTGTGAGTTATATGTGTGTGCATGTATGTGCCCACACTTTTATCAATAAATCATAGAAATCAATTTATGTTAACACATAAAGAAGTTCCTCTTTTTTTTCCTATGGCAGTGGATACAGCCCCTTCCTGATGGACATTGCGTTATTTCTCATCTTTGAGTTTTACAAACAGAACTGCAATGATCTTGTGCTTCAGTCATCTTGCATACACAAAGTTTATCTGAATAGTTTATTTCAGATGTGAAATTTCTGGATTAAATGACATATTTATGATTCTAACAGATGTTGCCAAATGGCTTTCCACAGAGGTTGTAACAAGTTATATTTCTATGAAAGTTTATGTTTCCCCACATCTTAAAAAACACAGTTCATAATCAAACATCATTTTCAAATGTTTACCAATCAAAGAATAAAATGGTATTTCCATATAGTTTTAAATCAATCCTTTTCTTATAAGTGAGGCTAGGTATCTTTGTGCATAAACAGCTACTTCCATTTTCTTTTCTACAAAATATTTGTTCATTTCTTCACTGAGTTGTAGGTTTTTTCTTATCAAGTCTAGGAGTTTTTCTTATAATAGAGAAATTGGTTCTTTGCCTACAAATTACTTTTTATCAGCTTTTCCTGTATTTTTATTTCTTCATGGTATACACACACACACACACATATATATATATATATTTAAATTTCAGAATATTATGTGGGTACAAACATTTTAGTTACATATAATGACTTTGCCTTGCCCAAGCCAGGGGTACAAGTGTGCCCTTCACTCATACAGTGTGTTCCGCATCCATTAGTTGTGAGTTTACCCACCCCCACCCCTACCTCCCACTTGAATATTACCCAATGAATATTACTACCATGTGAGCACCTTAGTATTAATCAGTTAGTACCAATTTGATGACAAGTACATGTGGTGCTTGTTTTTTCATTCTTGTAATACCTCACTTAGAATGATGGGCTCAAGCTCTATCCAGAATAATATAAGAGGTGTTAGTTCACCATTTTTTTTTGTGTGGCTGAGTAGTACTCCATGATATACATATACCACATTGTATTAATCCACTCGTGTATTGATGGGCACTTGGGTTGATTCTACATCGTTGCAATTGTGAATTGTGCTGCTGTAAATATTCGAGTGTACACGTCTTTATTATGGAATGTCTTTTTTTTCCTTTTGTTAGATGCCCAATAGTAGGATTGCTGGATCAAATGCTATTTCTACTTTTAGTTCTTACTAGAATTTGTGGAGTTGGAGGGCAGACTCACCCAATCTAACGCCACCCATTCTCATCCCTCTACCCACCTCTGCTGTGGTGGTGAATAAAGGACTCACGTGGAAATACCAGGCCCCTACCCACCACCAGGTGCTTTAGAGGCCTTCTCCAGGAGAACCAAAGCTAGTCACAGGATCCAAAAAAACAGTGCAGATTGTTCCCTCCAGCAAACACCACCTTCTGACAGGGAGGTCAATTTTCACATCTGTTACCACATTTACTGATGCAATCACAGAGAGTGTGGTTGATTCTCACCCACAAGCACTGCCTACTGAATCAGAGATTAAACTGGGCATGTCATTATTTAAACAAAAGAAAATCCAAAAGTAGAAAGCAATATCTGCTCCAGATGAGAAGGAACCAGCAAAAGAACTCTGGAATATGAAGAATCAGAGCAAAAGGTCACCCCCAAAAGGGAACACAGGTCCCTACCAATGGATACCAGCCAACAGCAGAATATTGAAATGATAGATAAAGAATTTCGAGCATGGATTGTAAGAAAGCTTAATGAAATACAAGATAAAATAGAAACCCAACACAAAGAAACCATGAAAACAATGCAGGAAATGAATGAAATATCCACTAAAGGAATTCAATTATTAAAGAAAAATCAAGCAGAACTTCTGGAAATGAAAAATTCATTCAAGGAATTACAAAACACAGTGGAAAGCCTTAAGAACTGGTTAGATTAGGGAAAAGAATCTCAGAGCTTAAAGATAACACCCTTTGATTAAACAAGTGAGTCACAGAGAGAGAACAGAAAAATAAGAGGAACAAACAAAGCCTACAAGAAATATCGGATTATGTAAAGAGGCCTAACATAAGATTCATAGCCATCCCTGAGAGTGAAGAAGAAAATGCCCAAGGGTTGGATAATTTAGTCAAGGGAATAATTGAGAAAAATTTCCCTGGCCTTGCTAGAAATCTAGAAATCTGGTTGCAAGAGGCTCAAAGGACTTCTGGGAGATTCATCACAAAGAGGAATACACCATGACACAAAGTCATCAGACTGGCCAAAATGAACGTGAAAGAGGTGCTCCAACAAGCTGCATGGCAAAAGCAGCAGGTACCTTACAAAGGAAAACCCATCAAACTAATTCCAGACTTCTCAACTGAGACTCTACAAACCAAAAGGGATTGGGGCCCCATTCTCAGTCTTCTGAAACAGAATAAATCCCAGCCTAGAATTTTATGTCCTTCAGAACTAAGTTTCATGTATGAGGGGGGAATAAAGTCTTTCTCAGGCAAGCAAACCCTGAGAGAATTTGTCAAGACAAGATCTGCCCTATGGGAAGTACTCAGAACTGCATTATTCATGGATCAGCACGGTAAACACTTACCGATGTAAAATTACCCAAAAGCTAAAGGTTGAAGGCCAGATACCACAATGGTTCAAGAGATAAAACAAAGCAACAAAGTTCAACCCAACAGAATGAACAGAAATACACCCCTCTTATCAATTCTTTCAATAAATATAAATGGCTTGGATTGCCCACTGAAGAGATATTGGCTGGCTGAATTTTATATAATTTTTGTAAAGTACACATATAGCAAACAAAAGAGCCAGTCTGATTTATAGAACTATTAAAATACTAAGTCATAAAAATTAGTAATGTGGAGAAATGGGGCACATTGCCCTCTACTAGACTACATTCAGAATGCGTCAGATAAGATAATATTATTTAAAAAGAAATGTGACTCAGGACCATAAAACTTAAGTCTATTATTAGGTTAACCCAACCGCAAAAGATTAAAGTATTTACCACCTAAGAATCGGATACATTTATACTCTCAAAGCAGTGATCCTCAACCAGCGGTGATACTCCACCCCTCAACCCAGAGGACACTTGGCAATGTCTGGAGATGTTTCCGGTTGTCACAACTGGAAGGAGGCACTACTGGGTAGAGGGCACTCTGCCCAGTACTACTGGGTGCTACTGGGTAGGCATCTAGTGGGTAGAGGCCAGAGATGCTGCTAAGCATCCTACAATCTTAGGACAGCACCCAACAGCAAAGACTTATTCACCCCAATAGTGTCATAGTTGGGAAATCCTGCTTTACGGGAATTGTCAATTAGTTGTAATTTCTGATATTGGGCAATACTGTCATTAATTCAAAAGATATTTTCATTACTTTCATTTTAACTGGAAAAACCACATTTTAGTTGGATTATTACCATGCTGAAATATTAATTACTTGATGTTGTAACAAAAATAACACTATAAATAATTGAGTGATTAATATCTAAGAAGTTAGAAAGTTACCAAAACCCCTACAGCTGGTATTTACTATTTCATGCTCCAGTTTGCTAATGCTACAACATAACTTCTGGTAAAATTAAAATTATGAAGAAACTTTACAATGAATTTGGATATGAGCATTTCATCTTTATTATTTTTCCCACATTAAGCTCATTTTCTTTTGAGGTGAAATATTAGTTGTAAATTAATTAACTGAGTAGTGATTATTTAGGTCTTCTCATTTATTGGAAACAATTTAAGATTTATAGAGTGACTTTCTGTAATTGTTAATAAAGATATCATTTTGTAATGCTCATAATTTAAAGTGAACATAAATCAAAAGAATTCCTTTTTAAGAAAATTCTGGTCCTTGAAATTAACAAAAATAAATAAATAATATATAATTTCCAGCCCTCTTAATACATTGCAAGTTTTTGGATCTGTTTACTTCTAAGTATTCTATACTTGAACAAATGGAGCTTTAAAAAGATTTGAATACATTTTAGCTAATTCTTACAACTATAATCTTAAATGAATTGAATGAAATATCACCCTTAATTACTAGGAAATACATGGTAAATTATAAACATATCAACAATAATGTTTAATGCATATCCAATATTGAGGTTTCTGCTAAAGGGTGTGTTTTCATATGCTTCATGTTTTGGCAAAAAACATAGTGCCTGGTTTCAATACACTGACGCTCTGTCAAATATTGTGAACTGAAAATAAATAAAAAGATGTATGTTTTCAGCAAGTGTGCATAGAAACTGGGTATTATATAACTCACCTGTGATTTTATACTTTTAATCAGTCAGATTTGAAGTCTACTCAACATTTATGTCTGTGAATAATTGTCTTAAAAAATCATCTCCTTTGTTATCATAAATATCATCTCCTCATGCCTGTATAAAGATCATGGATCCATCGGATAAACATAAAGGAAATATCATTACCCAACTGTGTTTTTATGCAATAACTGCTATATTCATGTACAGATTAATTCACCAGGCTATTACCATTTCCTTTCATTCAAGAATCTGGACAAATCACCTTTATTCACTATATAAATTCATATTTGTTTTTAAAACTGTGATGTCTTCAAGGTTGTGGCCTTATAAATATGTTTATATGTTGAAGAATGATTCACAGATATCTTAAAGTAAATGAAGAAAAGATGAGAGAGAAATTTATATTTCATTTACTTTGCTTTGAGTTTTATTTGTGGAAGAATAAGCTGACAAAAAACTATTATGGAAAAGAAATTCAATACCGCTATTATCCATGTAGGTCTACGTCCATCCTTCTCTTATATATATAATAATAACATCACAATTGTAAATTATTTTCTCAATATCCCCAAAGTGTATTCTTGTCTTTTTTAAGGACTTTCCTCACCTGATTTTCACTATCTAAATTGTCTGCTAAAGGAAAATTCAGTTCCACATCTCTAACTTTTCTTTTTGCTTATCTGAAAAAAAAATAGTGATAGTCATGGAGTTGGTTATGATGGTTTCCTAGAACTGGAAAATTGGTGGCCATTAGGTAATTTTTATATGTGAAACATTTATAAACAAAATACCCAGGAAGGGGCTCTTATTATCTTTTAGGCACCACTTTTCACCTTGGTGGTCTCATTTTGTCCACCCTGTTCCTGGCCTTCCACAAGATTCTAATGGGACTCTCCAAAGTTGTGCCCTTGGCCCTTCTCTTCTCCCTCCAACTCCAAACTTAAAAATGCTGTATTCCGTTACCCAGGTCTCCTTCTCTCCAATTCTCTCTTGTCCAGGAGAAATTTCCTATGCTTGAGAGTTACTATGCCCTGTCCTCTAGGGAATACATTCACATTTTAGAAGAACTTTAAGGGAGGCACAATATTAACCCAAAGAAATGTGTGACTCCCACATTGGTAATTTCAGACTCTAGTGTTTGATTAGGTTTGAGAAAGAGGGAATTTAAGAAACTCAGGATTTATAATACCTTATAGGGACCTGTCAACTTTTATAGGTATGTGTCACAATATTTTATGACAACACATCTCTTTTGAAGATTGTGTCTATCTCATGATTCTGTCCTCTCATGAGAACCTTTTGGGAGTTCTTGCATTTAAATCATACTTAATTTTTACTAAATCTCTCTCAGTAGGATTGATGCTCATATTTTATACCATATTTCCTGGCTAAAAAACATAGAATCCTCCTGAATCCCAAGTTCCACAATAGCTCTGCCCTTAAATTTATTAACTCCCAATGTTGTAACTTTTGTAGATGGGACCCTTCATGAGGTAATTAGGTTTAGATGAGATCATGAGAGTTGGGCCTTTGTAATGGGATTAGTGCCAATCTAACAAGAGTCACCAAAGAGTTTGCACTGTCTCCACTTTCTCTCTCTCTCTCCCTCCCTATCCCCTTATGAGAACATAGTGACTAAGTAGCTGTCTACTTTCCCAGAGAGCTTTCACTGGGAAACTTAATCAGCTGGCACCTTGATCATGGACTTTTCAGTCTCCATAACTATGAGATATAAATTCTCGTTGTTTAAGCCACCCAGTCTGTGATATTTTGTTATGACATCCCAAGCTGACAAACACACAAATAAATAGGGAAAAAAAGAAAATGAACTGACCTCCTTTATTGTTATCATAATGACAATAATGATAATAAAATACAAAATTGGCCATAAGAACACCACCCAAAAAAAATGACCTGTTTTGTTTTAGAGTCTTCTTTACCAAACAAGGTTCTTGATGCATCAGGCCAAAGTCTTTCCTCAAGAGGACTGAAAATGTTAGCTATAAGAAGAGCTCTCATGACTTAACTTAATGGGCAACCTTGATCCATACGTGTCAATTTTCCACATATAGCTTATGTATCTGTGAAATGGTGACTATAACATTGATATATGGCAGAAATTTGTAGAAAGGAAGATGGTAAACATCACCTTGCCATAAGCAACACCAGACTACTGCAGTAAAATCTGTGTAAATCTTCAAAAGAGTACATTGTATGCAAGTGTTTATTTTAATGGGTTGTATTCTGAGTAAGACAAAAATCACCAAAGACATCCTGCCTGCTAAGATGCAAGTGATAGAAAAAAAGCAATAAAAACACTAATAGCTTACATGTACTAGGTCTTTGCAGTGTTCTACAACTGCTCCAAGTGATTGGCAGGTAATAACTCATTTGATCATCAGAACAGCTCTATGAATGTTATATGCTTTCTGCGTATATTATTTTAAGCCCCTGCTTTAAAAAGGAAGAAAATAAGATGCAGAGAGCTTAAATTTCCCAGGGCACTTGGAAAGGCAATAGTAAAAAGATATTTTAACACAATCCAAGTAGGCTCCCAACTCTTCATTTTCAAGCACGAGATACAATCTCTCAACAAAACTATTACCAGCTGCAGCAAAGGAAATGAGGTGCTCTAAATGCAGCTAAAGGCTGAAACAAATAACCAACTCCCAATCTAAGGTACACTCTTGTAGTCTACCTTTCAGTCATTATATGGTCAGAGATAACAAGAAATCTTGAGCCTCACACCCACTGCCACAGTAACAATGTACATACAGACAAAAAGAATCATTATATTCAAGAAGTGAGAATTTGTTGAGCTGCATAAGCCATTGACTCTGGACCTGGTTCATATTCCTTCAGCACATTATTCTCAATTCTGCCAATGCTTAAAAATCACATCAATTGGCCATACAAATGACAGTATTTGGATATTTTTATTTCCAACTATGTAAAAACTACACTTGAATCTGGTGTGTTAGACAAAGTCAGGCTGTATATGGAATAGCCACAGATCACTGAGCAACGGAGTTATTATTGATGCAACAAGGCCAAGCACTAAACCATCAAATAATCTGGGGGACGTTTTGCAGCCAATCTAAGCAGCTAATCAAATGAGATCACAGGTTCTCTGGAAAGCAAAGCTGGCCATTCCTGGCTGATTCTCATCAATGAATTTCCATGTGAAATTTGAGGAAAGGCACTTAGATTCTTCCCTAGAGATTGGGTTCAATCTCTAGCTATCCCAGTTTCAGATTCACCTCACCATACTGTAGGCTGATGTTCTTTTAAAGCTGTTTAGATCATCTCTTTGAAAGCATAGGTTTTTTGCCCTTTCTGATTCTTCCTAATCTACATTAAAATGACAAATACAAGTTTCATTTAAATGCCAACACAGAATTTAGAAAGTTATTGAGAAAATAAAAGTGTAAAATTAAAAGGATGTATACAAGATGAAACATCCAAACAAGAGAAAAAAGAAATAGATAATGAAAATAAGCAAAAGAGAAAATACACACAAGAGAGAAATTGCAGCCACTGGATATGGAAAGAGTGGGAACAGATTCGGTTCACTCATGCATTTCTCATGAAGCTGTGGAAGATATGTCTCAAATGCTTAGTCAGGCTGGGGCTGGAGGATATGGTTCCTATGGGAACAGAAGAAGCTTACTTGCTGTGGAAGTCTACATTCCAACAATGAGTTTCAGCAGCAGCCTTCTTTCCCTGTTCAGATATTCTTTTTGCTCTCGGATTCAATTATTGCACTCCAGAGAGCTGTGAATAGCAAACCTGCATCCTTAGCTCCTTGTTTCTTCCTGTCTTCTGAGTTCAGATGTGTATTCTTTCTAAATGATTGTCTTTTTTTTTTCTCCCTGAAGCTTATCAATCTGTGTCCTTTCCCAAACATTCCTCTAAACACCCAGTGCAGTGTATATATTACGTCTAATATCCTGCAGAAACTCGAAAGATTACCTTGTTGTATTGGCCAAACTGTTTAACCATCATGAATGATGTTTACTGCCTCATGAGAAACACATTGTCTGTATTCACCTTTTGTTCTTATTGGTCCCTAAAGGCCGATAAACAAATCAGCACCATTCACTAACCAAAGACAAATGAGATCTTTTAGACTCCAAATTCTTTCTGTTGTCTATGTAGGCATTCTAATATACTGTACTTTTTCATTATGAGGCTACTGACAAAAATATGTAGTTCCCTCAAAAAATTAAAAATACAACTACCATATGATCAATAATCTCTTTAGTAGGTATATATATCCAAAGGAAATAAAATCAACATGTCAAAGAGATATCTGTGCTCCCATATTTGTTACAGTGGTATTCAAAAAGTGTCCCTTAATGGATAAATGGATAACACAGTGCAGTGTGTATTACACAGTGGAATACTACTCAGCCATAAAAACAAATGAAACCCTGCCATTTGGAACAACATGGATGACCTAAACGTGCTATCTCTCTTAATGATTATATTTCAAAGATATAGCTTCCAGATGCTTGAGAAAGACATTTCTGGGTTGCGGAAGATTTGCATCTGAAAGAGACAGAGAAAGTTTTTTCTTGGAAATTATCTGAAGTAAACGCTCTTTTAAAAAGAATATTAGGGGCTTACAGTTAGAAAGAAACTTGTCTAAAATTTAGTCAACTGAGGGGAATTTTAAGGCCATCTTGGTCATATCTCGCTCAAACTTAACATGAACAAAAAATGAATTATTGATTTTCCCCCAACCTCAAACTGCCTATCTGCCAGGATACTCCAGCTCAGTGGCAACTACATTCTTGTAGTTGTTTGAACCAAAATCTTTAGAGTCAACATTGACATTTTCTTTCTCTCTCTTGCTGCTCCCACATCACATTTCTCAGTAATCTTTATCTAGTTTCCAACCATTTTTTATCATTTTCACCATGCCGTTCCTAGCCTAAGCCACCAAAATTGCCCAATGGATTATTAAGTTACTATTCTAATTGGTCTTTCAGGTTTCATTCTCTTCTTATAGTCTACTCTTTAGGCTGCCGTATTTCCATTTCACTAAAATTCAAAGCCATTATTTTGAGCTAAAAAGCTCAATATTGTTCCTCCTTCTTTCTTCTTCACTTTAACCTCTACCTTTGGTCCCATGCCCTAGAGGCTCTCTGTGCACAAGTTACATTTGACTCTTTGCTGTCTGTCATACAATTCTATTATGTTTCTGCCTTCAGAATTTATGACTTGTTTTCTTCATTGTCTGAAATGTTATTCTTACAGATATTGATATTGCTTTCTTTCTTGTTTCTTTCATCGAATCTCAGCCCCAATATTACAAGCTATCTTCTATTTGAGGGTTTCCATAAATTCATATAATACCACAGTATAAAAATGCTGCTTTATTTTTCTTCATAGCTCTTACCAAAACCTAATATATTACTGTATTTGCTTGTTTGTTTTCTGCCTCTCCAATTAGGATGCATATTCTTTGAGAGTATGGATTTCATATATATTTGTTCACTGCTGAAAGTGTGCCAGGAACAGGAAAGGCAATAAATATTTCTAAAATAAATGAATGGATTTCCTACCTTAGTCCAATGTTTACAAGCAGCTATTGCCCTCCATGAAAGCTCTTCAGGGTCTTCGGTGAATCCAGTGCCACACTCCTCATTATTCTTTTATCCTTGCTCTTTTTACCCTCCATAACTTAACCATCAACACATTTGGTTATCTTGGTCACACAGGTTTCATCATTCTCAGTGTGTCAAAGTACTTAACGAAAAAGCTGTACTTGAAACTGATTAACTTCCCAGCTCTGCAATTTACTTCTCTGAATATAGACACCTACATTGCCACTTCTTCCCATCCTTTTGACCAACTAAAAATGTCCCTGCCTCGATTATGATCCCTAGTTACTAAATCTCATCCCG
>NW_012152063.1:4932930-4944703 GCF_000956105.1 Propithecus coquereli
TGAATGAATGAATTCAGGATTTGAAAAAAATTGAGAGAAAATATACTATTTTTGAATGTTAGATGCTTTTCTCTACTCATCCCAGGATTGCCATAAGAATGATAGTTCATCATTCCAAATTTGTGATGGTGGTGGTTGTTGGTGGTAGGGGTTCTATTTAATTAAAATGTTTTATATTTCACGGCAATCTCCTTAAAGCATTCCAGTGTCTAAAATTGAGTTATGACCAGTTTTAGAACTCCTTTGGCCTGGGTTCAGAGTGCAGTTGAATGATTAATGGAATTTTTACTCTCCATTTGCATTTTGAAAGTTCTATTGAATCTCCATTGAATCCAACCTTATCCATCAGGCATGTTGTTTGAAATAGTCTCGGGAAATCAATTCTAGGCATTCTAGAACTTTTACCTTGGAGAGAGATTGATCTTGAAATCATACTATGCAATCAAATTTTCCACTTGTACTTTCTCAGTTACCACGAAAGCAAAGGAGCCTATAAATATATCATGTTAATATAATAGTTGTATTGATCTGCTGGGGATGCATTTTTTAAAAATTGAAACACAGTGTTAGGGACAGAAAAACAAGAGATAATGGAATGATAGGAGCAGAAAAACAAGAAGGAGGAAACAGTTAAAGAAAAACAATCAGAAGGAAATAGTTACCGAAAAATAATCAGGGAAAAAGAGTTATTTTAATCTTAAAGACTGGGGTAATTAGACAATACAACAGTGACCATCAATCAGAAGATAGAGAAACACCATAAACGGTGACTTTCCCCATCACACATATAGGAGAAAGGAAAGTCTGGAACATAACGTTTAAGTTATGCCCATACCTGGAAAAATCCAGACCCCAAAACCCATGACATATTATACATAATTATAACTGACTTTTACATCAACATATACTACTAGCATGTAAAAGGAGAAACATAGAAGAAGACAGTGTCTTCTTCATTCACAGGACAGACCTATTTCCTCTTAGGAAATATACTTTCTCTTTGTTCCCTTAAACTTTCCTTACAATAAATTCTTCACACGTACTTGCTGAATGTCTGTCATCTCTCTCCATGGCCTGGTCCAAGGCTTGTGAATGGGGGCAGAAGAGGTCAAATGGGGGCAGAAGAGGTTAAACTCTCATCTTTGCTGATGATATGCTATTATATTTAGAAAATCTCAAGGATTCAACCAAGAGACTCCTGGAATTGATAAATGAATTCAGTAAAGTCTCAAGATACAAAATTAATGTACATAAATCAGTGGCATTCATATACACTAATAACAGTCAAGCTGAAAATCAAATAAAGGATGCAATACCTTTCCCAATAGCATCAAAGAGAATTAAATATTTAGGAACATATACATAACGAAGAAGGTGAGAGACATATATGGGGAGATCTATGAAACACTGAGAAAAGACATTTTAGAAAATCTAAACAAATGGAAATCCCTACCATGCTCATGGATTGGTAGAATCAATATTGTTACAATGTCCATACTACCTAAAGTGATCTACAGAATTAGTGCAATCTCTATCAAAATACCACCATCATTCTTTAAAGATTTAGAAAAAAATAATGCTACACTTTGTATGGAACCAGAGAAGACATTGTATAGCCAAAGCAATCTTAAGCAAAAAGAAAAAATTGGGAGGTATCAGTCTGTCAGACTTCAAACTTTATTACAAGGCTATAGCAACCAAAACAGAATGGTACTGGCACAAGAACAGAGATATAGACCTTTGGAATAAGACGGAGATCCCGGATATAAAACCATCCTCATATTGTAATCTAATCTTCAACAAAGCAGACCAAAATATACACTGGGGAAAAGAATCTCTATTCAATAAGTGGTGCTGGCAAAACTAGATATCCACATGCAGAAGATTAAAACTATATCCTCACCTCTTACCTCTCACAAAAATCAACTCATTATGGATAAAAGATTTAAACCTAAGGAGTGAAACCTTAAGAATTCTGGAAGAAAATGTTGGGAAGACTCTTTCAGACATTGGCCTAGGCAAAGAATTTATGAAGAAGACCCCCAAAGCAATCACGGCAGCAACAAAAATAAACAAATGGGACGGGACCAGTTTGGAATTTTTTGAATTGATTTTTGTGTACAGTGTAATGTAAAGATCCAACTTCATTCTTTTACATGTGGATTTCAGTTTTCTCAACACCATTTGTTGAAGAGATGTTCCTTTTTTCATTGTGTATTTTTGGCACTTTTCTAAAAAGTCAATTGACTGTAGATATATAGATTTATTTCTGGGCTTTCCAATCTATTCCAGTGGCCTAGGTATTCAACCTTATCCCAGTACCATACATACTGTTTAGATTACTGTAGCTTTGTAATATATTTTGAAATCAGGAAATGTGATGTCTATATCTTTATTTTACTTTCTCAAGGTTGATCTGGCTATTCAGAGTCTTTCGTGATTGCATATGAATTTTAGAATTGGTTCTGTATCTGTAAATTAATGCCACTGGGATTTGATAGATATTGCTTTGGGTTTTTAATCCATGAACATGAGATGTCTTTCCATTTGTTTGTTCCTTGATTAATTTATTTCATCACCATTTTGTAGGTTTTAGTATATAACACTTTTAGCTCCTGACTTAAGTTTATTCCTATTTTATTCTTTTGGTGCTATTTTTAATAGGATTGTTTTCATAGATTCTTTTTTCAGATACTTCATTGTTATTATATAGAAGTGCAACTGATTTTGCATGTTGGTTTTGTATTCTACAATTTTACTGAATTAATTTATTATTTCTAACAGCTTTAATTGTGAAGTCTTTAGGGTTTTTAACATATATACGATTTTTAACACACACACACACACACACACACACACACATGATTATGCCATCTGCAACAGGGACAATTTCACTTTTTCTTTTTTATTTTGATGAATTTTACTTCTTTTTCCTGTCTATTTGCTCTGGCGAGGACTTTGAGCATTATGTCCAATAGTAGTTGTGAGAGTGGGTATCCTTGTCTTGTTCTTGATTTTAAAGGAAAAGCTTTTAGTTTTTCACTGTTAAGTATGTTAGCTGTGGGCTTTTAAAATATGGCCTCTATTATATACAAGTAATTTCTTTTTATTCCTAGTTTATTGAGAGTTTTTATCATGAAAGTGCACTGAATTTTACCATATTACAGTTTTACCATTTTGCACCTGTTGAGATGATCATGTTATGTTTATTCTTTATTATGTTAATACTGTGGGTCACATAATTTGATTTTTAAATTTTGAACCACCCTTGCATATCAGGGATAAATCCCACTTAGTCATGGAGTATGATTCTCTTAATTTTTTGTTGGACTCAGTTTGCCAGTATTTTGTTGAGGATTTTTGCCTCTGTGTCAACCACTGATCTTAGCTTTTAATTTTCTTTTTTGAGGTGTCTTGTCTGTTTTTGGTATCAGAGTACTGCTAACCTCACAAAATGTGTTTGGCAGTGTTCCTGGAGGTATAATTTTAGGTTATTAATTAAGATCTTTCTTCTTTAATATAGGATTTTTTTGCTATCAACTTCCCTGTTGTTTTGATTTCTGTGGGGGAAGGGGAAGCATTCTATAGTCCTATTAGCATGTTTCGGTCTTTTGGTGAGCCCATGTTCCTGGTCCGTGAACTTCAGCAGTACTTCTCAGTACTTTTTTTTTCTCCCTTAGGTGAGACAGAATGGCTAGAGGGTACAGCAGTTGGGTATTTACCTTCCCCTCAGTAAATTAGGATGGGGGGGGGGTAAAAAACAGCTCTGGCAAAATAGTTTCTCTTAAGTGCAGGACTTCTTAAAGAAGAACACAATGCTCAGATGTATTTCAAAATGTTTACGTTTATTTCCCTCGTATTAGAATCCCTAGGGGATTTTTCTCAGATATTAGAACCTGGTAAGAAATCTTGACATAAAACTCATAAAAGTCAAAGTGCAGGGGCAGGTGACTGAGCCCCCCTGGAGTACTAAACTCTCAGATGTGTCCATACCGAACCTCCAGCAATTTCTCAATTACAGTTCAGATTTTCATATTCAAATACTAGTTCCCATGGAGATTTCTGCTCATGGGTTTCTGGTCTGTAGCTTGTAAAGCTCTATATCTACCTGTCTCTCCAATTTGAGGGGAAGTAGTTTGCACTGTGACCTCACTTCTCTCAACATCTAAGAAGAATTGCTGATTGCTTAGTTTGTTCAGCTTTTTTTTTTTTTTTAATTAAATGAAGGTTTTATTTCAAAATTAGTCTTAGAGTGTAAGCTGTTTCTGAGGGCTGGAGCCAGACTACATAATGAGCAGTGAAAGCGTCTGCCTTCCCCTTCCCCCGCACAGGCGGGGAGGAGGCCCCGTCACCGGCCCTGCCCCGATCATGCATCCAATGATTACTAGCACTAGAAGCCAACAGCAAAGGACCCCGCGCGCTTGCTCATGTTTAATCCAGGTTAAGCTATACACGTTTAAATACACTTCGGAGGTTACGTGGTGTCATGCAGTCCCCGTGATGGAATGACTCTTGCTCAGTGACCTCCTGCAGTGAGGCTGCTCCAAGGGGCAAGGTTAGGTGGGACAGAGCACTTTTAAAATGTAGTCCGTTAGCAAAGTAGGCACCTTCTCATTATCCTCCTTCACGGCAAAGAGAATGTTTGTCAGCATCTGCAGGTCTTCCAGCGACGGAGGAGAGGCTTTCTTCTCGTAAGGAATGACTGTGTTCAGATACTGCTTGTCGGTCCCTGAGGAGCCAAAGGTCTGGCGGATGCCGCTCTGCAGGATGCTGGAGATGCCTTCCATGCTGAAGCGCTTGAGAGGCATCTGGTTTCCCTTCTCTATTCGGCTGCTCTGCAGGCTCAGCCCTTTCTCTTTCCGCCTCTTTTTCATCAGTTCTCGCTGCTCCTTCTGCTTGTTCTGAACCCCGATAAGCACCGTGATGAAGGAGTTCTTCACTTCCTTCTCGAATTCCAGCTCGTCCCGGCGGGCCAGCTGCTGTACCAGCTCCTCCGAGAAGTCTCGGATGGTACCCTCCACCTGGTCCGGCAGCTCAGTCAGCTCCGACCCAGACATGTGCCTCAGCCCTTCGTAGGACCAGTTGCTGTTGAAGGTCTGTGTCAAGGCCTGCATCTCCTGCAAGAGGACCGAGTCTGCCTGGGAGGAGGTTTCTCCTCCATCCTCTTCTTCCAGAACCTCCTCTTCCTCCTCGGGGTCTGGAGAGTTCTGCATCATTTCCTCAATCTCCTCAATTACCTGATCTGCCGTGAGTAGAGGCTCCTCATTGATACCAGAATCATTTTCACTCTTCTCATTGAACTCTTCCTCTTCTTTCTCATGGATCTCAGTGTCAGAGCTGTTGCCATTCAGAGCCTCGATGTTTGGGTCCCTCCAGTCTTCTGAGAGTGAATGGATGTAATTGTCTGTCAGAGCATCCCAAACCTCCTCATCTTGAAGGGTCTCCTCCTCCTCTTGGATCTGTAACTGGTTCTTCACGGGAGCTAGGTTCTCCGTCTTGGCGTTGTAGTTCCGAAAGCAGACATTGAGCTTCTCATCAAATTCATTCAGGAGGTCCTCCATGGACTTGAAGCTGATTATTTCAGAAGAAAAATTCTCAAGCTCAGAGAGGGAGGGGTCCTCTAGGTGGTGGGGGGACGAGGCATAGAAACACCGTGGCTTCTCCTCCGGGTCCTCTGAGCAGCTGGGCCGAAGGTCCTCAAACTCTTCATCCAGACTCACCAGTGGGGCCTCCATTCTTGCTCAGCAGGAGCACAATGGCACCTTTCAGGATTCGTTTATCTGTGCGGGTCCTGGCGGAGGGAGGAGGATCCCGGGGCTCAGCCGCACACCCCCATCCACGGGCCGCGGCGAGCGGCCGGAGCGCAGCACAGAGTAGTTTGTTCAGCTTTTTACTCATTAGGACAAAATGGTGACTTCCAAGCTCCTTACATGCCAGACCAGACACCAGAAGCCTCATACATACATTTTTCACTTAACAATAGATCATGAATATGTTTCTGTCAATGACTCGTTGTTTATTATTATTTCTGAAGACTAACAAACCTTTCATCAGGATTTGTTTAACTTTTTGTTTGTGGTTGAACATTTAGATTATTTTCTTTTAGAAAAATATTAGTGTTATTATAATAAGCCATGCCATGGGAATATTCTTATGTCTAGGTCTTTGGGCATTTGTCCATTTTCTCTCCATAGAATAAATATTTCTAAGTGGAAGGGATGCATGTTAATGTTTTCTCATGCTATGGGGCCACAGTGGTGCATGAATATCCTCATTTATACATCCTTTCCAAACATAAAATATTAATATTTTTAATCTTGAAAAATTAAATACAAGAAAAATGCATTTGATTTATTACTAAGCCCGTATCTTCTGACTCCAAACATTCTTCCAATAACTTGCATTTCTATAATAGAATACTCTAAGTGATTTATGATGAATTAATGTTTTAGGATCAAAATAAATAAGAAAGTTGTTCCATAACTTCATTGAAACATTTTTTTTAACCAAAGACAGCTTATATTTTCTACTGATTAAAAAGCCATTTTTAAAATTTGTAATCCCTAAATACCTACTCTCTAAAGCTCACATGAACCCTATTCTCTTGAAACATTTTATTTTAAAAAGCAGTGATTTCTGTGTGATAGCCTTATTTGTAGTAAAGAGAATATAGTCCCACAGAGATAGTTTAGCCATAAAAATATTCTGAATCCTGTTAAGATCATCCTCACAGGATTAAATCATTTCCACTTCTATTTTTACTTTACCTTCAAACAAAAAAAGGAGAAAAAGCCATTAATCTCATATTAGCTTTAGAGCCATACTTCAATACCTCTTTATCTAAATTTACCTAAAATCCTTCCTCTTTAAAATGTTTTTTTATGTTGTTTATATTAGCTAAAAGTGCCTATAAAATGCTAATGGCTGTTCTATGAAATATAGACAAGGTAATTAGTTCCTTTCTAATTTAGGCTTTATAATGGAGACAAAATGAAATTTAAATAAAATCTACTTTAAGAAAAATTCAAGTATAATAAAATACTAACTCCTTAGCTACTTGCACTTAAATTTTTTTATTTCAGAAAAATCTTACACAAAAAGATAACAAGGGGATGCTCTTTAGGCTTGTGAATTAAATATCCTTGCTACTAAACAAAATAAGCCATTTCATTTGGAAAGCATCTGAATAATAACATGATGAAATATATCATATTGAAATTGCCCTTTATAAAACTAATGAAGTGCCAAAAAGTGAAAACTGTGGTAAAAAATAATATATATGTGTGTGTGTATATATATACACACACACATACATATGTGTATATATGTATATAAAATCAGCTATTTTTTCCTAGCTTGCTTTCCTGTAATTGCTTGCTACTCAGGAGTCACATAACTGATGATCATGAAGATTTTTAGCTTATGATTGATCCTGGCCAAGCATCAAGTTGCTGTAGTTTATTAGTTCTGGAAACCAAGTATCAGCTGTTGGTTACTCATCTTACATGGCATAAAGAAGGAATTTGATTACTGTGGTTTGAGTGTGTCCCCAGAATTTCTGTGTTGGAAATTTGGTCCCTGGTGTGGCAATGTTGGGAAGTGGGGCCTTAAGAGGCAATTATTCTTTAAAAGGGACTAATGCAACTCTTATGGGACTTGGTTAATTCTCATGAGTTCTTGCTCTCTCAAGACTAGATCAGTTGCTGGGAGAATGGGTTGTTATAAAGCAAGGCTGCCCCTTGTGTTTTGCTCATTTTCATGTGCCTGCTTCTCCTTCTTTTCTGCTTCTCTGCCATGTCATGACTCAGTAAGAAGGGCCTCAACAGGTGCAGCCTTACAATATTGAGATTCCCAGCCCCCAAAATTGTAAGAAAAAGATTTTTTTACACATTACCCTGTTTGTGGTATTCTGTTATAACAACAGAAAACAGACTAAGACACTGATACAATCATTCTGTCGAGTTTCAATGCTTAGTTATTTGAGAGAATTAGAATGCCATACTTTTTTGATATGAGTTGTAAGTATTTCTTGTTTCAGCTCCAACACGTAAAGAATTTGGAATCTGTCATTCCCATACTTACAGAAGTAAGCCTGGACAAATAGAACATCAGTAAATTTTCCTGTATCTGATAGAGAACAGAGGTTTTAGTGCAAATTCCCACCCTCAAATCTGGAGAAGTAGGTATATTTAGAGAGACATAGACCTGGGACAGAAAACACTAGAGTCATAAACTATTAGAAACTCTTAATGGTCATTTTGATAAATCGTGGGATATTGAGTGTGAACTAACATGAGAGTGAGAAACTCCTGGGGGCTCAGTCTTAGAGGAGCACGACAATTTTATGTACTTTATCTCCTGGAATTCCACCAGTCTGTTACACTATAGATGCAAGAAAGATTTCCTAATAGGCAAAAATCTATACCACTAGAGTAACACCTGTGAAGATCATATCACCAAAACACAGGACCACTAAAAGACTGAGATTTAATCAAAAGATAATGGAATTCTCCCCATACTACCAAATAACAGGGGTCCAAGTAAATTAATGTGGATTATGGCTAAAAGAGTTGCAAAGAACATACTCTCTCTGAGTATGTAGGAAAAGTTCATGTCAAGACTGGAGAAAAAAAGAACGATGGAGAAATTTGACCCCAAATTATGACATGTTAAAAGGCAATTTGATAAAATGAAGCAATCATCAGAACCAGACTCAGATATGACAGAGATATTGCTATTATCACACAATAAATTTGAAATGCCTGTGATTAATATATTAAGGAATCCTGTGGGGAAAGTAGACAACCTCCAAGAACAGATTGTGAAATATGTTTGCTGTGCACCGGTTTCCAACTTGTCTGAGTTTGGTGACACAAAACACATTTACATGCACCAATGCACCAAATTATATGAAGCGAATTTATTACTTACAAATAGGCAGCAAGAGACAACAGAAGCCTAAGATTTATTATGAGCCAGTCCCCCAAGATTAAGGAAAGCTGTTTAAAACAGTCAGAGCCTCACCTGTGCATGTTTCATTTTCACAGTAGCTGAAGGACTCCAGAAAGCAGCCCACCCTGGGGGTTATATACTCCATGACAATGTTACTAACTAGACTAAAGCATTGAAATCCATCTTGTCTTAGGGGATGGGGGCTGAAAGAAAGGTTGGGATATTCTTGCCAGTCCCTCTCTAGCTCAGAATGTTGCATTCCCAGCACACATTCTTGAGAACTATAAGGCAGGGGGAGGGGCACAGTTGACATAATCAAAACAAAATTTTTGGAAATATAAAACACTATAACAGAAATAAAGAATGCTTTCAGTGTGCTCTTCGATGTATTCTACATGGCTGAGGAAATAATCGGTTACATTAAAGATAAGTCAAGAGAAACTTCCAAAATTGAAATGTAAAGACAAAACAGAAAAAAATAAACACAGCAAGGGATTCAAGGACTGTGTGACAATAGCAAAAGTTTTAACATACTTATAATTGGAATATGCAAAATTTGAAGGATAAGAAATTATGAATAAAGTGGAAGAACTATTTGAAGTAATAATGGCTAATGACATTTCAAAACCCTAATAAGTGCTACCAAACCTCATATTCAGGAGCTCAAAGAACATCAAGTAGAATAAATACCATGTAACTCTACCTAGGCCCTGCCAATTAATACTGAAAAAATAAATAAATAAAAAACAAAGACAAAGAGAAATTCTTGACAGAATAAAGAAAATAAACAAACCAAAAACTACATTACCTATAGAGAAATATGGATAAGAATAGCAGTAGTCTTATCATAAGAAACTATGCAAGCAAGGAGAAAGTGGAATGAAATATTTAAAATGTTGAAAGAAAATAAAGCATCAATCTAGAATTCTATGTATAGTAAAATTACCCTTACTGTATGTACCTAGTAAACAATAAAGAAATTCATCACAAGTAGAACGTATTTACAAGAAATGTTGAAAGAAGTTCTTCAGGCAGAAGGAAAACGATACAGGTTACAAAATTGGGTGTACATGAAGAAAGAAAGGGCATCAGAGAAGGAATAGAGAAGGTATAATAACATAAATTTTAATATTTGTGATTGATCTATGAAATAACTTGATTTAAAGTAATAAGAATTATAAGAATTGGGAGCTTGAAGACAAGGCTTTCAAATTAACCCAGTCAATCATGAATGCAGAAGAAAGAACAAAGAAAAATTAACAATCATTCAGAGAAATTTGGGACTATGAAAAGTGAGCCAATATAAGAATCATAAGTATCCCTGAAGAAGAAGAAGAAGAAAAAGCAAAAAGCATGGAAAATTTACTAGAGGGAATACTTGAGAAAAACTGATATCACCAGAGATTCAGATATTCAGATACAAGATGGATATCAAACACCACAAAGATTCATAGCAAATAGGACATCAACCAGACACATAGCAATCAATCTGGCCAAAGTCAAAGTGAAGGAGAAAATTCTAAAATCTACAAGATAAAAACAGCAACTAACTTACAAAGGAAAACCCATCAGCCTTATAGCAGATTTCTCAGCAGAGACCTTACAAGCCAGAAAGAATTGGCATCCCATTTTTACTCTTCTTAAACAGAACAACTGCTAACCAAGAATTTTGTATTGTGCAAAATTAAGTTTTATATATGAAGGAGAAATAAAATCATTTTCAAAAACAAAACACCAAGGAAATTTGTCATTACTGGACTTGCCCTACAGGAAATGCTCAAAAGAGTACTATAAATGGAAGAAAACAATAGATACGCACCAGCATAAAATCATCCAAAAGTTAAAGCTCATACCTCTTGTAAAATAGTAGCACAAGAGAGAAAACAAAATAACAAGGTATCAATCAAGAAGAGTATCCCACATACCAATACTAACGCTGAATGTAAATGGTCTTAATGCTCCCCTAAAAAGATACAGACTGGTTGAATGGATGAAAATACACAACTAAAGTATATGCTGTGTCCAAGAAATCCATCTAACCCGTAAGGACTCTCGTTATTTCAAGCAAATGGAAACTAAAAGTGAGCAGATGTACCTATGCTCGTAACAGATAAAATAGACTTAAAATCAACAATGGTAAAGAAAAAAGACAGAAACTGTCACTAAATAATGATAAAGGGAGCAATTTAGCAAGAAGACATAACAATCTTAAATATGTATGCACCTAACACATGAATACCCAGATTCATAAAGCAAATTCTACTAGATCTAAGCAAAAAAATAAACAGTAGCATCATAATTTCTGGGGACTTCAACACCCCACTGACAGAACTGGATAAATCATCAAAGCAGAAAATCAACAAAGAAACACTGGACTTAAAAGGGACTCTAGAACAAATGAACCGAACAGACATTTACAGAACATTCTACCCTAAAACTACAGAATATGCACTATTCTCAATAGCAGATGGAACATTTTTCAGAATTGGTCATATATTAGGCCATGAAACAAGTCACAGCAAATTCAGAAAAATCATAATCACACCATTTATCTTCTCAGATCACAGTGTAATAAAACTAGAAATCAATTCCAAGAGGAACTCTCAAATTTAACAGAAAGTCATAGAAATTAAAAACTTGCTACTGAACAATCCTTGGGTCAATGATTTAATTAGATGGAAATCAAAAGATTCTTTGAAATGAAAGACAATACAGACACAAGCTTTCAAAATCTATGGGATACAAAAAAAGTGGTGCTAAGGGAGAAGTCCATGGTTTTCAATGCCTACATCAAAAAGACAGAGAGATCACAAATTAACAA
>NW_012152063.1:4945654-4955267 GCF_000956105.1 Propithecus coquereli
ACAATGTAAATTAATCAAATCAGGGTAATTGGGGTATCCATCACCTCAAGCATTTAACATGTCTTTGTGTTCAGAACATTAAACTGAATTAAATGAAAAGGAAAATACAACATAAAATGTAGCAAAAGTAGTACTTAGAATGAAATTTTTAACATTAAATAAATATATTTTAAAAGAATTGTCGCAGCCCGGATTGCAGAACGGGGGATGGACACAGAAAGAAACACACGGACACACATACAAGACGTACAAGACTGTAGTAGTCAATTCTACCAGTCGTTTTATTTATATACTTTTTCTATGTCCGGCAGCTACTTCCTGGTACGTGACTACCTTGGGCGCCTTGAGGAAAACACATTTTCATTCCTTCCAGATGATTGCTTAAGGGAAGCAGACGTTTGCATCTTAACTTCTTGCATCTTAACTTCTTTATCTCATTACCGTATGCAGGACAATGAGATGCCTTGGCTTGTTTGCAAGACCCCAGGTCCTTGGTTATCTGTCATAAAGCTATCTGTCATGAGGAATAGTTCTGTTTGGTCAACAGGCCGTGCCTGTCATAAAGCTATCTGTCATGAGGAATAGTTCTGTTTGGTCAACAGGCTGTGCCTGGGCCTATTGACCTCTGGCGCCAAGGAGAGCACACCGAGTTTCGCTGACTCTGGGCTTAAGCCAATTTTTGCCCAAGGACGGTCCCTACAAGAATAGAGATCTAAAATGAAAAAAAATATAAGCTGCTCTCTTAGGAAACTAGAGTAGAAGAGCAAATTAACACAAAATAGGCAGAAGAAAATAAAAATTAGACCAGAAATCAATGGAATCGAGTACAGAAAAACAATAGAATCAATGGAACTAAAACTGGTTCTTCGAAAATATCAATACAAATTAAAAACCTCTAGCTAGGATAAATAAGAAAAAAGCAAAGAAGGTACAATTAGAAATAAAAGAAGTGATTATCACTATTATTTCAATGGAAATTAAAATAATAATAAAAGAATACTATAAACAAATCTATATCCAAATATTTGATGTCTTTGATAAAATTGACCAATTCCTTAAAAGACACAAACTACTAAAACTCATACATAAAGAAGTTAATAATATTAATACGTCTACATCTATTAAAGAAACTAAGTCAATTATTATTTACCTTAAAGAATGAAACAAAGGCCTGATAGTTTTCTAGGTAAATTATACCAAACATTTAAGGAAGAAATAATACAAATCCTACACAATTTCTTCTAGAAAATAGAAGCAGAGGGATACATCTTGACTCATTTTAAGAGGTCAGAGTCATCTGATACAAAAGACAAATAAAAAGATTACAAGAAAACAATAGACCAATATCTCTCATGAATACAGATGCAAAATTCCTCAACAAAATATTAGCAACTTGGGTCCAAGAATGTATGAAAAGAGTTATATACCATTCCCAGGATTTATTCCAGGTATGTAACGCTGGTTTAACATTTGAAAATTCACCAATATAATAAATCGTATCAACAGAATAGAGAGAAACATTATATAATCGTATTAATTGATACAGAAAAATCACTTGAAAAAAAATCCAACACCTATTCATAACAAAAACTCTCAGAAAACAGGAAATAGAGGGAAATTCTCAAATTAATAAAGAATGTCTACAAAAAAACCCTATGGATACTATGATACTCAAAAATGACAGATTGAATTCTTACCCCTGAAGACCAGGAACAAGGCAAAATATCTCCACCAAGCAAAATACCTTGAGCATGCCAAAAGTGGTTGTCATTGCATTTGCTCTTGACTGGTCTGATTTTACTTTGACTGGACCACTTTCACCTCTTGGTAGCCATTGCTTTGATTGTGTTTTGTCTTCAGGGTCTTACTGGTAAAGTCATGTTTTATTTCCTGTTACAATTCTTCATAGAAATGCTTCAGGTTCTTTATCCCACTTGTTTAAAATTTCCATTGAAAGCTCTGCTCTTTTCTACAGCTGATCTGGCCTCAAAGGTTTTGGCACCCATTGAGTAAAATATTTTCTCAACTTTAATTTTTCAGTCAGAATTGTGTAAGCTGAACCAATTAAGATGTTTATGGCGTTCACAGTGTTGGCTATTGTCTCTGCTGTTAGTTAAAAAAGATGAAATTTTTTCTTGCAAATTGATGTGGACAGTCTGTCGCTGTGGGCTTCATCTTCAATATGATCTTGGCCCTTCTAAAAACAAGTTATCCATTTGTAAACTGCTGATTTCTTTGGGGCATTGTACGCATAAACTTTTGGCAAAGCATCAGTGATTTCACTATTCGTTCACCCATGCTTCTTCATAAAGTTGATGTTTTTTCTTGCTTCAATTTTAGCAGAATTCATGTTACTCTGATAGGGCTCTTGTCAAACCAATGTCTTATCCTTCTTAGTGCCTCAAAGTAGATCCTGTTCAGACATGTTATAACAAGTTAGTACGAGTTTATTTTGGTGCAAAAAAATTTTGAAAGCCATGCATAATTTGTTCATAATACATACTTTCTTTGAACTTTTGAAGAACCCCTTGTACTTGAGATGGAATGCAATGTACTGGTTAAAAGCATAGACTGCAGAAAATCATAAAACAGCACTCTTAATTTGATGACATCAAGTTTAAATCATATATACAGTAATTTTCTGGTCATATATGTTTAAAAAACCAGTACAGACAAGGAGAAAATGCTATATTTATGTAACAAAAGATTAGTATCCAAAACATATAAGAATGTATTACTAATAAATAGGGAAGAGACAATTTGATGAAGAAATAGATTAAAAAAATGAATAGTGAATTAGAAAGAAAAATGCAAATGGCCAATAAACTTGAAGAGATGTTCAAACTTGCCAATAATTATAAAAATGCAAATTAAAGCAAAATATTAGTGCAAATTAAAGCAAGATATTATTTCACATCTGTCAAATTAGTAAAAAAGGAATGAAATGGATATTTTCGTGAAATATACATTGGTACAAATCTTTGGAGAGTAATTGACAGTATGCAACAAAACAAATAATGTATACTCAAATATTATGGTTCTCAACCATGAGTAATTCTGTCCCCAGGGGACATTGAAAACTTGCTGGAGACATTTTTTTTTTTCACAACTGTGAGAGTGCTACTGGCATCTAAGTGTAGAAGCCAGGGCTGCTGTCAAACATCATGCAATACATAGGACAGCATTCAACAACAAAGAACTATTTGGCTCAAAATGTCAATAGTGTCAAACAAGGTAAGAAAGTTTAATGCATAGCATTTTCACATCTCTCTCACTCTTTCTCAACTCCAAAAACACACACAATCATAAGAAGATACGTACAAGGATTTTCTAACATCTACATTGATATATAATTTATGTACCATAAAATTTACCCATTTACAGTGTATAATTCAATAGTTTTAATATACTCATATAATGTGTAACCATCACCATAATCAATACTGTGCTTTACCAGTCTCATCTCCTTTTCCAAGCCTCCTGTTTATAGGCAGCCACTAATCTACTTTCTCGTCTCTCTGGATTGCCTATTCAGACATTTCATATAACTGGAATCATATAATATTAATACATTCTTTTATTATGAACTTCTTTCAATTAATATATCTTTTCAAGGTTTATCTATGTATCAGGACTTCATTACTTTTTTAATACTGAATAATATTTCATTGTATGGATAAACCCCTTTTGGTTATCCATTCACCAATTGATAGATATTTTTGTTGATTCCATTTTTTGCTATCATAAAAATGGTGCTATGAATATTTGAAGCATTGTTTATAATAGTGAAAGCTGGAATTGATCAAGACAAAATATCCTATATTTATGTGTTATAATAGTGTAACAGAATGAGCAAAACCATGGTGCATCACCATTGTCGTTAATAACATCATGTAGATGCAAATAAAGTAAATAGAGAGGTTGATGGCTCTTCACTATTACAATTTGCATTCCTAATTGTATATTAATGTGAATTTGTGGGTAAGAATATTATTTTATTTCCTAATCCATGAAATAGTGGAAAGAAAGGGAAATATATCTCACTCTGAATAAAATTTTCTGTTGAAGTTCATTTCTAACTATTATGTAAAATGATTTGCTCTACCACTTGTGATAGGAAAAAAATTATTTACTCAGAAAATGCTTATGTTAGGGAATTTTAGTAGAAATTTGACATTATTTAGGCCCTCAACTGCCTTTAAGTTTTATATATCTTCCATTTATAGTAGCAATTGTACGGTTGGTTTGAATTGTGATATTACCAGACTTGGATATGCAAGCAAATTCTTGAAATAGCCTGTAGATATATACATAAATCTTTTTTACAAAAACAGTTTGTTACTTCATACATTTAACTATATTTAGATGGAAATGCAACTTACATATTTGTTCTTAAAACTAATGCTTTCATTTCAATATGGATTTCTATCATTATGTGCTTCTCAAGAAATATGATTAATTCAGCTATATATCATTGTTCTCTGGTGATCAAATACAAAACATATTGTTTTTCTCATTTATGATCATTTTAAACAATTCACTCATTATTTTATTCCTGATACTAGAGAGTAATAGAGTTGTTTTTCTTTCCATGTTGGAAAAATGATTTGAATTTTGCAATAAAGTGTAGCAATAAATATCAGAACCTATAGATTTTAGAACAAACCTTCATTTGTTTAATTTGAATCAGTTATACAGGATAAATCTATTGAAATAGTTTTAAGGGATTATTTCTATCATATGTTTCATTCTTTCTGGAAACATGGAACTCATATTAATATATAAAGAAGCATTCAAAAGAAGGAGGTAGAGAAACCCAAAGGCAAATATATAAGTAATGATTCTTTATTTGATTATGTGAATAAAAATGGAGAGCTAATGTGAATAGTCATATTCTTAGTAGCAAGTTGATACAGTCTTTAATTCTTGAAACTGTCTTTCCCCTGTCATTAGCTTAACTATTTTCTCTTTCCTTGAAAATTCTTAAATAGTGGCCTAATTCCGATGGAAAAATGGAAGAAACATAAGGAAGAAAATAAAAAATGTTTGCAATAGAAACGAAAAAAGTTTTTTAAAATAATTGCTATGACCTCAGATAACTCACTTGCAGAAATATTCGTGGTATTCTGGATCACAACATATAAATTTCCAAAGCTGGCGATCAAGTTTCAATATGAAAGTGCTTATATGTCGGAGTTTTCTTCCTCAGTGTTGAAATGAATTTATCCCATCTATTCCTTCCAGCAAAAGAAAAAAATGAAGACATAACTTAGGAGTCATGTAAGATCTAAACTTCTCTTTTTCTTATTATAGAGAGGCTTTTAATGGATAAATTCTTACTCAAATGTGTAAGCCTGTAAGACCTTTGAAGGCATATATAGTCAAAGAACTTAACATGTGCAAAAAAAAAGCATTTGACAAAATTACTTCATCATAAAAATCTGGAGGACATTATGCTAAGTGAAATAAGCCAGGCACAAAATGACAAATACTGCAATGATCTTGCTTACATGTAGGATTTAAAAGAGTGGAATTCATAGAAGCAGACAGCAGAATGGTGGTTTCCAGGGGCTGGGGAATGGGAGAAATGAAAAGATGTTGGTTAAAGTGTACAACGTTTCTATTATGTAAGATGAATAATTTCTGGAGATATAATGTATAGCATGGTGACTATAGTTAATCATACAGTTGATCCTTGAACAACACGGGTTTGAACTATGCAGGTCCACTTAGATGTGGATTTTCTTCTGCCTCTCTCATCCCTGAGAAAGTAAGAACAACCTCTCCTCTTTCTCTTCCTCCTAGTGAAGCTACTCAACATGAAGATGATTATAGTGAAGACCTTTATAATGATCCGCTTTCACTTAATGAATAGTAAATACATCTTCTCTTCCTTACGATTTCCTTAGTAACATTTACTTTATCATAAAAATACAGTATATAATACACATACAATCTATGTGTTATTCTACTGTTTATGTTACTGGTAAGGCCTCCAGTCAACAGTAGGATATTAGTAGTTATGTTTTTGGGAAGTCAAAATTAATACGTGGATTTTTGACTGCATGGGGGAGTTGATGCCTCCAACCCTTGGTGTTGTTCAAGGGTCAACTGAACTGTATTGCATATTTGAAATTTGAAAAGAGTGTAGATCTTAAATGTTCTCACCATAAAAAGCTAACTACGTGAGATAGTGAATAACTTAATTAGATTAACTGTAGTAATATTTTCACAATGTATAAGCGTATTAAAACATCATATTGTATACCATAAGTAAATACTATTTTTATTTGTCAATTATATCAGTAGAACTGGGTAAAAGAAAAGAACTAAATATAAGAAGTGAAAAAGTCTGAGGTTATCACAAATCATAAGGTAAATCTGAAAAAAAAAAAAAACATACTTAGCTGGATAAAACTCACAACAGGGAAAATGTTCTGAATGCTTGTCAAGAGTAATACTTTTCTTAAGATCCCCAAAGCAATCACAGGAAAAAAAAAGTAAATAAATGGGACCTGATCAAATTAAAAATCTTCTGGACAGCCAAGGACACAATAGAGCAAATAGACAACCTACAGAATGGGAGAAAATACTTGCACGCTACATATCTGATAAAGGGCTAATAACCAGAATCTACAAAGAACTCAAATGAATCAACAAGAAAAAATGAAACAACCCTATTAATAAGTGGGCAAAAGACAAGAACTGAAACTTTTCAAAAGAAGATAGACTAATGGCCAACAAATGCATGAAAAAATGTTCAATGTCTCTAATAATCAGGGAAAGACAAAGCAAAACCACAATGAGATATCACCTCCAGTGATATCCAGTGAGAATGGATTTTATCAAAAAGTCCCAAAACAACAGATGCTGGTGTGGATGAGGAGAGAAAGGTACACTTAAACACTGTTGGTGGGACTGTAAACTAGCATCACCTCTAGGGAAAGTAGTTTGGAGATATCTCAAAGAGCTAAAAGTAGACCTATCATTTGATCCAGCAATCCCACTATTAGGTGTCTACCCAAAGGAAAAAAAGACATTCTATAAAAAAGATACCTGTATTCTAATGTTTATAGCAACACAATTCACAAGCACAAAGATGTGGAAACAACCCAAGTGCACATCGATAGATAAGTGGATTAATAAAATGTGGCATATGGATACTATGGAGTACTATTCAGCCATAAAAAATGGTGATCTAGTATCTTTTATAACAACCTCGATGGAACTAGAGACCAAGAAATACTGTAAGAATAGAAAAACAAACACCACACGTACTCAATACTAAATTAGAACTAATCGATCAACACTTATGTGCACATATGGAAGTAAAACTCAAGGGAAGTCAAGTAGGTGGGAGGGGGGAGGAGGGAATGGGTAAATTCACACCTAATGGGTACAATGCGTGCTAATTAGGTGAAGGACACATTTATAACTTTGGCTCAAACTGTACAAAAGCAAATCATGTAACCAAAACATGTGTACCCCCATAAAAATCTGACATTAAAAAAATAAAAGAATTTATCTACTAGCTGGAATGCATCATGGAAAAATAGATTACCTTTGATCCTCTTAATTATAATTACACAATCGTTTCAGGACACAAATTTATCTTCGACCATCTTCATCAGCATATGATGCTATTGTTTTGGTTCTAGATGAGGTTAATGGTTATTCCAGGCAGCAAATATAAACCTTTTTAATGAATAAAGGTAAAATATTTTCTAGCCCATTTGCTTTGCATTACCTAGAATTTAGGGGATCAAAGCAGACATTTTCTACTTCCTGTACAGTGTCTTTTTTCTTTAATACAGAAAAAATAGGTTATGAATTTACTTTCTTTAGGTGATCACGGTGTTGATCTTGACAGCTAAAGAGAAAGCTGATTCAAACTTCAAAATTACTATGATGTTTTTCTACATTAGGTTACTCTCTTTTGCAAATCTAAGAAGGCATCGAAGCAAAATTTAAAGGGTCACCTTAAATATCAGTTGCTTTTTTAAATGAACAAAATCACAGAAGGTGAGTAGTGATAGAGCAAAGATGTAATATTGTCTTACTAGGAATGATTTTTCCTGATTCACAGTCTTCTACAATTAGCATGACCTACTTAGGGAAATTCTTCCAAATTGGTTGTAAACATATACTGCTTGGTTTTAAACTCGCCCTGAAGTTGAGGTCACATGACCCCCAGTGTAAACCTACCTGCAGCTAAATGTCTAAAGCTTATCTTGATCCCAGGAAAAAGGGACTTGAAGAAAGCAAGTCCATAATTACAGGGTAAGTATTAAGCCAGTTTTTCTGCCTGTCTGATTCTGAATTTATCTTGTTTTGTCTTCTTCCCAGGTTTAGTTCCAATTTTAGACCAATTCTTATCAATAAATGTCTGCTTTATTTCTTATGTCTCAGTGCTGTATTAACCCACCGCTTTATTATCCGTCATCTCTACTATGTGCCCTTTCCTGCCCAAAAGGCTGTATGCAGTTTGGACATCTTCCAATTGTCCATTGCTGAAATTATGAAATCATATTATGACTGTTGAAATAGACTTGCTTATTAGCACTTACAGCTGATCATTCATTCATTCATCTACTAATCTATCCATCCGTACATATTCATTCATTTATTAAACATTTAAAAATACATCTATGTTCCAGGAATTTTGTTGGGATATTGGGGAATGTGAACTTGTGAGAGAACAGAAAGATTCTAGGAAGACCATAAGACCACAACTATCTTCTTGAATGTTTTCTAGGATGATAACACCATCTACAAAAACAGCCAAGAGGAAAGATTGATTTAAATCAAGACAATGAAATATATTTGGAATGGGAAGAATTTAAAGTGCCTCTAGACTCTTGTTACGCAAAATATTATCCATGGACAGGCAGTACTGGCCTACACTGGGAATGTTTGAAATTGCAAACTCTAATGCCTTCCTCCTTTTACCTATTTAATCAAAATCTGCATTTCAACAAGGTCCCCAGGTGATTCTTATATACTTGAAAATTGAGAACTGCTGTTTTTCTAAACCATTTAGGTTGAGGTGTTCAATAAATTTCTTAAAATAATGTTCTCAAACTTAGGAGATAAGGAAATGTAAGACATCAGCACACGGATGGTAATTGAAGTCCTATGTGTGTTCGATAACCAAAGAGAATGTGTAAAATAAGAAGAAAGAGAGTTGAAGACAAAATTCAATGATTGCCTTCTTTCATTTGCCCTTGAATCTTCTTCCCTTATTAAGGGAAAGGAAGAGGAACAGAATGTCATATGGTAAACAATAATGAAGAAAATTTGAGGCTCATAAATGATGAAAGGCAGACACCAAATCTGGCTAGACTCAAACTCACTGTGAGAAAAAGAACCAGCAACACAAGACCTAAAATTAGCATGCTGGACTGTGGGAAAATTGTTTTTGTTTGTTTTTTGTTTTGCTTTGTTTTTTTCTGGTGGTTCTCATCAACTGCCCAGAAAACAAACAAACAAACAAAAAACCCTTTTTCTAAACAGAATTAATGAGCATGGTCTAAACTAAAGTACTTGGAGGTGAGTGGACATTTCACTTATTTTTACTTCCGCTTCAGGTGGCTTTCAACTGTATTTTAATATA
>NW_012152063.1:4964512-4965630 GCF_000956105.1 Propithecus coquereli
CTCTTTGGGTTTAACGTACTTCTAGTTCCTGAACTATAGACAGGTACTTCCCAAAGATACTGAACAACAGACTGATTCTTCCAAAGTAACCAAAATATCTCCTCCTATATACTGTTAAGTAATAATGAATGTGCCTTTTCTTTTTCTGACTATAATATTAATAACAAAAATAACAAAATTCCAAACTCCAGGGGTGGTCAGAACAGAACAGAATCCATTGGGACTATCACATTTTCAGTGCCAGTACCTTATATTCATTAATGCACCAACATTTGGGTGGGATTTTATTTTTCTTTTTTGGTGGCTTCTTCACACTAAGACTTATGAACTCACTGTCAATGGAGACATTTGGTATTTAGAATTTGTTATGTGGCCAGGATGCAGATATGCCACATTTTCCCCATATGCACTTATGTATATGTATGTGCTTATATAGTAAATTATGTGCTTATATCAGTAAATCTTCAGTTTGCTGTTGTGTTTAAATTTGGTAAACATGGCTTTTTTTTTCTTTGTCCCATCATTGAAGAGAATGTTCAGTCAAAGGTATAGACTCAAGGATGGAAGACCCAGTGGCATGCTACTAGAAATCACCAGGCAAGCTGACATTAATTAGCACCATGTGGGGATGGATGATCCGAATAGTTACTTTTCAACTTAACTGCTATCACACTTGGCCACAGTCCCTCTATCTTGACCTTAAAAACATCATGAGAAATCTTGTTAAATTGCTTGATGAATCCCAGATATGTCACGCTTAATACATTTTTCTGACTATCTGTTTAGTAATCCTATCAAGGAACAAAATGAACTGTATCCACCGTGACATGTTCTAAATGCATACATGCTGATTCCTCATGAGCACTTTCTTTTTAACTGCTCAGAACGACCCTTTTAATGATGTTCCCCAGAATCATGCCGAGATAAAGTCCAAGCTGTTGGGCTATATGTTGTGTGTGTTACGCTGTCTTTATTCTTTTGAGGACAAGAACTTTCACTAGCTAATAGCCATAGTCAAGGAGAAGATGAAGAGAATTAAATAATGTTTAATATGATTTATTGAAGAAAATGAATATGTTTAAGATATGACACAGATGATTATATTGAAAAGAAAAGAA
>NW_012152063.1:4965680-4970376 GCF_000956105.1 Propithecus coquereli
TTAAGTGGTTCTGCCACCTAAGAATTCTTTTTTGTTTAACTTCAGGATATTACTGGGGTACAAATGTTTAGGTTACATATATTGCCTTTGCATCACCCAAGTCAGAGCTACAAGTGTGTCCATCCCCCAGACAGTGCACACCGCACCCATTACGTGTGAATATACCCATCCCCTTCTCCCCCTGCCACCTGCCTGACACCTGGTGAATGTTACTTCCATATATGCACATAAGTATTGATCAATTAGTACCAATTTGATGGCGAGTACATGTGGTGCTTGTTTTTCCATTCTTGTGATACTTCACTTTGCAGGATGGGCTCCAGTTCGATGGAGGATAATGTGAGAGATGCTAGTTTACCATTGTTTTTTTTGTGGTTGAGTAGTACTCCATGGTATACATATACGACATTTTACTAATCCATTGACGTGTTGATGGGCACTTGGGTTGTTTCTTGGATGAGTTCCTCAAGTTCCTTAACTTCTTTAAGCTTCAATTTCTTCTTCTGTAAAGCAGGTATAGTAATAGCCCACACTGCAGTAAGCTGGAAGGATTAAATGAAATAATTAGCACAAATATATTATTGTCTTATACTGTATTTGGAAAACATTCGAAAGAAGTTTTTTTAAGAAAATTCAAAAGAGGAATTTAAAAAATATTCTGAATTGTGAAAAAGAGGCTTAGAAAAAGCACTACTTTTCTTCAATAATACTCAGGTAAACACAGAGATAGCACTAGGACTTTTGTCTCCTTAATCCCAAAGTTTTCTGAAGACTTCCCACAAGGGGTAAGTGATTCATTTCAGCTACAGTAAATTTGAATGACACTCAAATTTCAGAAATGTGAAGGGTCATTTACATTTATGAAATCAGAGCAGGAGGAGAAAAAACATATCCCCCTGAGTAAACGTTTTACTGAAAAAAATCAAGTTGGGCAGGATTTTCTCCCATCATTTTTAAAATCTGTAGAATTCAAGCTAAGAGCATGTGAGAATACTGCTTGCCTCATAAGTATTTCTCTCACATGTCACATCACTTTTGGGGAGATTTTAATACAACTGCATGATGAGGAGACAGCTTTTGGTTTAAGATTTAACTGAAAACAAGTAGTGAGAGATTTAGTAAGAGATGGCCTGCGTTATCAGCATGTTTGTCAAGGAGATCTACTCTCATAAATAACAAGTGTCAAAATGAGATGAATTGCAGCATTAAACAAGCAGCCATGTGATGACCACACCATGGCAGAAAACAAAGCAGAGACAAATGGAAAATAAATAGCCCTAGAACTCGGAGGAGAATTGGAGCTAATTGCCAATCCCTCTTCCTGCCCTCAAGTGATATCTCGGATATACTGCAAAAAATCTTCCCTTTTTCATTCTTTTCCTTTTTATATATTTTTTTTCTCTAAGTAAAACCTATCCCCCATAAGAGTGCCCTGCTCCAACATCTTTGTGATTCATAACAGAACAAAGGGCATCTTACTTGCTCTCCCTGCTTCTTACTCTCCACAACATTTTCTTCTACGAAGTTTCCACTGTCTCTTCATGTGACCTTCTCTCTCGTACTCATTAAACAATAATTCCTCCCCTACCAGTCCCTGGAAATCATCATTCTACTTTCTGTCTGTACAAATGTAATTAGCCTAGGTACCTCATATAAATAAAATCATACAGCATTTGTCTTTTTGTGGTTGGCTTATTCCATGTTCCCAAGGTTTATCTATGTGATATTATGTGTCAGAATTTCATTCCTTTCTAAGGCTAATATTCCATTATATGTATATACCAAATTTTCTTTATCCATTTATCCATCAATGGACAGTTGGGCTGCTTCTACCTTTCAGCTATTGTGAATAACACTACCATAAATTTGGGTATACAAATATCTCTTAGAGCCTTTGCTTTCAATTCTTTTGGGTACATACTCAGAAGTGGAATTGCTGGGTCATATGATAATTTTACCTTTAATTTTTTGAGGAGCTGCCATATTGTTTTGGGTAGAGGCTGAATCATTTTAAATTCCCACCAACAGTTCACAAGGTTTCCAACTTGTTCAAATCTTCTCCTACAATTGTTATTTCTGTTTGTTTTTTGTTATAGTAGCCATCCTATTGGGTGTGAAATATCTCATTGTGATTTTGATTTGCATTTCTCTAGTCATTGATGTTGAGCATCTTTGCATTGCTTATGATCCCTTTGTATATCTTCTTTGGAGAAATGTCTATTCACGGCCTTTGCTCATTTTTTAATCAGGATGCCGTTGTTTGGTTATTGAGTTGTAGGAGTTTTTTTATATGTTCTGGATATTTTTTCTTGCTTTTAAGTCCTGTTCTTAAGTTATTTTTCTCTAAATTCTTTAATAACTGCCCCATAATTTATCTCATTCATATGATGTCTTCCCCTGTGATTTTAATAACCATATGACTGTTTGTTATATATTCCCCATATAATTTGGTAACCATTAGTAACCTTTCTACCCAGTTTCTTTGATGATACTCAGAGAAATTCGTAAGGCCACATAGAGGCAGAACCAGGCCAGCTAGTCTCCAAATCCAATTTCTCTTCTTTCTGGTCTATAGCTAGACTATACTTTCCAGCCTCCTTTGAAGCTAGGTGTGGCCATGTGGCTGAGCTCTAGCCAATGGAATATGAGCAGGAGTGATGTGTGCTACTTCCAGGCCAGGGCCATATACATGTTCCAAGCATGATCTCTCACATTCTTTTTCATTGCTGACTTAATTCAGATAAGAATAACAACCTTGGAACATGTTGAAGATGGCAGACTACAAAATAGAAGGGGACAAGTTTTCTGAATTACTAGGTGGAGAAAAGTCAATCATCAAGAAGACCTTTTGTGGAATCTATGGAAACAAGAAATAAACAAAGTTTTAATCCATTATACTTTTGCAGTGAATAGCAAAGAAGATAGCCCCACTCTAATTAATACATACACTATAAGGGAACATTGTATTAAATGTTATATTTTGAACTGTGGTGGTCACTGGGGATTAATGTGAATAGAATACAGTCATGATTAATGATGGGTTACATATATCACACAGTGTACTTACACAAACCTAGATGGTACAGGCTACTATACACCTAGGCTATATGGTATAACCTATTATACCATAGGTTATACTATAGGTTATACTATTATAGGTTATACTATTATAACCTTTTATAACCTATTATAACCTATAGGTTAACCTTTTATACTATAGCTTATAGCATATAACCTATTGCTCCGAGGCTACAAATTTGTACAGCATGTTGCTGTACGGAATACTATAGGCAATTGTAACACAATGGTAAGTATTTGTATATCTAAACATATCTAAATACAGAAGAAGTATAATACAAATGTGATAAAAAATGGTATACCTGTAGAGGGCACCTATCATGAATGGAACTCACAGGATTGAAAGTTGCTCTAGGTAGGTTGGTGAGTGAGTCATGAGTGAATGTGAAGGCCCAGGACAATTCTGTACACTACTGTAGACTTTATAAATGTATGGTTAGGCTACACTAAATTTATAAAAAAGATTTTTCTTTCTTCTACAAAAATTAATTTGAGATTATTGTAACCCATTTAATTATTGACATTTTAATTTTTTTAACTTTTTAACTTTTGTAATAACAGCTTAAAACACACTTTGTACAGCTATACAAAACTATATTCTTTATATCCTTATTCTATAAGCTTTATTATATTTTTAAATTTTTTATTTATTTACTATTTTTTAATAACAGCTTAAAACACACATTGTACAGCTGTATAAAAATATTTTCTTTATATCCTTATTCTATAAGCTTTATTATATTTTTAAATTTTTTATTTATTTATTTATTTTACTTTTGATATGTTTTTGTTAAAAACTAACACACAGAGACACACACTAGCCTAGGCCTACACAGAGTCAGGATCATCAATGCCACTGTCTTCCACCTCCACATCTTGTCCCACTGGAAGGCCTTCAGGGGCAACACACACATGGAGCTGTCATCTCCTATAACAATACCTTCTTCTGGAATACTTCCCGAAGGACCTGCCTGAGGCTGTTTTACAGTTAACTTTTTTTTAATATAAGTAGAAGGAGTATACAATAATTATTAAACATGCATAGTATAGTAAATACATAAAACAGTAGCATAGTTTGTCATCATTGTCAAGAATTATGTACTATACATAATTTTATTGCTAGACTTTTATATGACTGGGAGCTCACTAGGTTTGCCTAAATCAGCATCACCACACAAACGTGGGTAATGCATTGTGCTATGACATTGTAACAGCTATGACATCACTAAGGGATAGGAATTTTTCAGCTCCATTATAATCTTACAGGAACGCTCTTGTATATGTGGTCCATCATTGACCAAAATGTTGTTATGCAGATCATGACTATATAAGAAAAAGGATTCAGAATAATGAAAATAATTATAAATAAAAAGCCTGGCAATCTTAAATTTAAATTGAAAATGCTAGTATGAACCTGTGATTTATTTTTATGCTTCTAAAATATGTTGTTTTTTAGGTTGGTCCAGAAGAAACCCAGAAAAAATGTAGCTAATATTAGGTTAAGTATGAAATATCCGATTTCCTTAAGTACGAAGTTTGACAGTTATTATCCGTGACATTTCACTTTGACATTTCTTGTTTTATTTTTGTTGTAAAGGTATATCCTCATTCTTTCAAA
>NW_012152063.1:4971391-4975298 GCF_000956105.1 Propithecus coquereli
CAAGTTAAGATTCAGAAAACTACAGTTTAGGACCGACTTTCAATAACTTATATGTGTATGATGAAACCAGGAAAGGGATGTGGAGGCCAAGATGGTAGAGAGAGGTAAGGTAATTGTGATTCACTCCAATCACCCTCCCCAACTCTACAAAACCAACAGCGATCCCTTATGTACCACAATTTACTCAATAGAAGGCCATGCTCTTGGTCTTTATATGGATTACCTTCTTTAACATTAAGGTCAAGTACTATTGTTATACCTATTTGTGGATAGATAAATTGAAATTAAGAGAGATTAAGTAATTTGCTCCAGGCCACACAGTTGTAAGTGGTAAAAATGGCATATGAATTTAGATACTGTCATAACAGAGCCTAATTTCTTAACCAGTTAAGTTCTTAACCCCAGGTCACTCACTTAATATTTCATTATTACTCCTCTTAAAAGTTAAATATAGCTAAACATAAGACTGGGATAATTTTTTTTTCTGAATATGCAGACCTAAAAATACTTACAAGTAATCCAGTATGAATTATCTGGAGATGAACATGTCATACTCACTATCTATTAAAAGGGACCATTAAAACATACTGCTAGGGTTTACTCAAAAGCGAAATGTTAATTCCTATATTACTTAGGTACAGCAGTATCTCAGGCTCAAGGGACTCTCCCTCCTGTATGTAAAATGATACAATATAGTTAGTGTAAGCCCCTGTGTGTGTGTGTTCTTCTCATCCTTAAGTGTAAAAGCACGGATAATACTTTAGTAATGGAAACTCTACTTCTCTCGATCCGATTCTGAACCAAGTCAGAAAATATTTTCTAAGCCTGACATTTTTAATGTTGCTATAGTTGCTGTGGTCTTGGGGGATTTGGCTACAGTGGAAGGTGCCTCAATTGGCAGGCCAGAGTAGGATAGTTCTATTTAATGCTCCCCAGTGGGCAGGCTGGAATAAGACCTGGGCCAGGGACCGAAACAGCCAGTGAACTCTTAGAAGTTCATTGAAGCAGAAAAAGGTAGACAGGCCATTCCAAGCCACGTTCTTTAAAGGAGACATGAGGAGAGACAGAAGGCCAAACAAGTACAGATGCCAAAGTCAATCCCTTCATTATCTCCTGACATAAAACTGGTTTATTACAAAAACTTTAGAAAAGTGACTCAATCTCATAAAAAAAAAAGTCCAACCTTAGCCAATTGGAATGAAATTATGCTTACATTTTACCAGTTATCTCTTTGGGTTTAACTGATAATGATCAAGTTCTAGTGGATTTCCTTTCAGTATGACATATACTCTAAAGTTTGCATGTTACCATGAGGCTAAGAATTGCTCTCCTGACTTTGGACTTTCGAAAACAGACTGAATTATTATACTTTCAACAGCCGTTTGTCTTTTCTAGCCAGAATCATGGTCCAACATATTTCCTGTTGGTCAGGAAATAGCAGAAGTACAGCCTTTCCTGAGGCATTTGGGCATTTAGCTTCCAATTTTTTGCCAGAATTTAAACATACTAATATAGGGGTGAGGGTGATGGAGAAAATGAAAAAAATAAATAGCACAAACTTTCAAAACTAGCAAAGGACAATTGAATTCATTTGAAATATTGAGTGAAAAATTTAAAAAGAAATCAGCAAGGAGGTAAATGTTTTATGAGTAATCTCTGTTTTATATAATTTATATGGCTTAGTCCAGGCTACCATTCTATAATACTGATAATTAAAAATAACATTAAAGCAAATATTCCCTACCATTAAACAGTGAATTATGTAACTAACATGTGTTTGATACATTGGATCAAATTTGTTGGTTCTCTTTGATGAGCAAGATGGCCACTGTTGTATACTTCAAAATGGAATAAAAGTGATAATTATATAAAACATCGAATGTTACTGCCAAATTGATATTACCCTAAATCTTAGATAAGAAAAGTAAAAGGTAGAACTTGGAATATTTCTGAAGCATGTACCATATCTAATCCTTTATTTCATCTCTATCTGGATGAGGTATAGAATTGTACGTAAAATTGTTTACAAATCAGCATAAAAAGGGCAGATCCCCAGCAAAAATTCAGATGGCAGGCAGGCCTGGCAGCACCACAAGGATAAGGAACCTGGAATTGCCTGGCTAAAGCAATGAACTTCGGTCTAGACACTGTTAAACTCAGTTTGGCAGTACTGTATTTGACTTGGGACTTGGTTAAAAATCCTGCAGTGGGTGGTTCTGAAAATAAAAATCCTGTTAAACCATCTGGCCTTTTAGCTATGCAAAATATAAAACAATTTGCCTGGTTTCCCTCTTTCCATTATTCCCTCTCTGATGACTTTCATTGCTAGATTCTATATTTAGCATTCTTATATCAGAAAAAAAAAACGGTTGAGCGTGCTCTGAATCCTCCATCAACAGACATTCATAACAAAGCTTTTCAAGGCATAATGCATTGACAGCCATAGATAAATTACCTTTTGGGGGAAAAAACCACACAAACATTAGAGCACATAATATTTTCATACTTTCTTTTACTATCACATAGTTCTATTATTTGAAATGAGGTTATATATAGATGTGACTGACTTCCTGCTCCAGTAGCTGGATTTTAAGATTTTATAAGCTATCAAACCATGATGTAACCTACTCAAATAATAAGTCTTTTCAAATGGAAAACAACCAATCTTACAGTGACAATACACAACAATAAAAGGAATTTAGGTAGCATTCATATTTAATGAATATAAACCTCAATGCCTGTGGAATTGAATGCTAAATACAGTTAATCTAATCTGCTAGACAATCTCCTTTAAAGCAATCCATCCTTTGTCAGAAAATTAAATACATATTAAACACATATTTCTGGAATGCACAGTTTTCCTTTGTCAAATGTGTCTAGAAAAACAAGAATTAATGTAATAAAACAAAAAAGAATGGGTAGTTTGTGGAATTAATCTTTTTAATTTTAGTCACATTTCTCATTTTCCCTAGCAAATGTCTCTTGGCTCATAAATATAAAAATATCTAGTATCAGTAATATTCAAAGAATTGTTCATTTAATCAATGAAACCACTTAAAATAATCAACTTGCAAAAAGATTTAAAAGAATGCCAATTACTCATTATTACAAAGTCAATGAAGAAACATGTACACCTACAAACTACTGGAAAGAGTGTAAAATAGAGAATTTCTAGAATATTATTTGACAATAAACATAAAAAAATATATTCTTTGATGCAGCAATCCCATGTCTAACAGCCTATTCTAGTGAGATAATTGGAATAGTGTACAAAGATATATATATACATGCACGTGGTAAATGCTTTATGATACGTGTGTATCACATACACACACATATGATGTGTGTGTATATATATATATATATGGCAGCAAAAAGGTAAATGCTTTATGATATGTGTGTATCACATACACAGATACACACACATATATGTATGTCATGGTGGTGTTATCTATTTCAAAAAATTAAAAAAATTGGGAACAAGCTAAGCACAAATAAAATGTGGTAAGCAATGCATAATATGACCAAAGAATGAAATGATATAAATCCAAGATCATGATTTAAATTTATTTTTATTAACATGCCAATTTATTGATCATGATAGTATCATATTAATAGAAGGACATTTACAAAATTTCTGGGAGGTAGGACAGTCTTTTCTAAGTGCGTGTGTGTGTGTGTGTGTCTCTGCTTTCACAGGAATAGTAGAATGTTGAAGCTGAGTGATGAATACGTAAGAGTACACCTTACCAATCTTTCTACTTTTGTACATTGTTGAGAAATTTTATAGTTATTTTTCTAAACATAAGACTACACACTCTTTTTAATAGCAATATTTTGAGGTGGTGGAATTGTGAACGTTTCTTCTGTTTTTTTTTTTATTATTTCAGCATATTATGGGGGTACA
>NW_012152063.1:4979403-4980250 GCF_000956105.1 Propithecus coquereli
CCATGAAAAAACATCATTAATATGTTGTGATTGTCTTTTCATGAATCTCTTTATGACTCATATATATATATAATTTTACATAAATGAGGTCATATGGTATAAGAAGTTTTAGCCACGAATATTTTTCCTTTCTGCCTGCCTACTTTTTCTTCTCTTCTTCCTTTGATTTTTGCCTCTCTAAACAATGTGGAAATAAGCAGGTTAAATTCTAAAAGTGGGATTGCTAGGTCAAAGTGTAAATATGGGTTTTTTATTGATACTGCCCAGTTGCTTTCAGAATAGTCATTTCCACTCACAGTCTACTAGCAGTATATGAGACACTTGGTACATTCAGGCTTTTTACTTTTCTAAAGCAATTCATTGAGTTTAATAGTATTTCATTTTATTAACGATTTAGATTTATAGTTCCCTGGTTTAACCTTCTCTGAATTGCCTATTCATTTTGGGTGGTTCGTTGGACTGTCTAACCAGCAGAGCTATTGTCTTTCATAAAACTTGGAAAATTTCAGTAGTCATCGCATTTAATACTGTTTCTCTTCTATCCTCCCTACTATGTTTGTCTAGAATGCTATTCGATATAAAACTTTTCACTGAATCCTATGTCACTTCAGCTGTCTTTCATATTTTCTATCTTATTTGTTGCTTTGTGATGACATTCCTGTGTAATTTCTTCAGATTTCAGTTCACTAGTTGTTCCTTTAGTTATACCTAAGCAAAAATATTCTTTCTAATTTCGATCATATCTAGACCTTTCTAGTCAACTTGCTTGATTTTTTTTTCAGATCAGCTAGCTCATTTTTGGTAGACTTCTATTATTTCATATTACTTTTAGTACCCTCTTTTATTC
>NW_012152063.1:4981358-4982442 GCF_000956105.1 Propithecus coquereli
ACATAACTCTGATACTAAAACCAGGAAAGGAGGCATCAAAAAAGGAAAACTACAGACCAATATCCCTCATGAATATAGATGCAAAAATTCTCAACAAAATTCTTCTCTGTTTTTGCTTATTAGTGAACACATACTACTTGGTAAATTTTTTAGAAGTGAAAAAGAACCAAAATTAAATCTATGGAAAATCATACTTGCCTCATTGTTTCCCCAACCCTGAGTTCCATCCAAGTATTGTTGGCAAATCTATCACCTCTCTCAGACCTACTTATTCCACAAAGCCAGTTCTTACCTAGGGCTCAATGGCTTCATTAGGTTGTATCTCAGAAAACATTTGGTTCAGAGTCAGTCTTTTCTCTGCTGTTGAAGCCTTTACATCTGTTGCCCGTCTCTGGCTGTTCCAATTCTTGCTATTGCCCAGAACTGATACTTCAGTTCCAACAATTTTCCTGGGCTGAGTTTTTTGTCCCTCTTGTCTGAATACCAATATTCTGGTTTGTATCTACACGGACAAAGGCATATGCATCTTCCTGCTCCTCCTTATCTTAGTCAAACCCCAATCTCTCGAATCTATCCTCAATCTGCCTCTGGCCTTCTGCTCTGCCTTTGACCATCTCTCTAGACTCATGATATCATTTGGTTTTTCTCTCGTTAATTATTTCCACCCACCTGTTTACGTGGCAAACTGTTCTCATCTATTCTATCTCCTACCTAAACCAACTCTCCCCAAGGACTGCACTGCTCTGGTGCTATCTAAGTGGCAATAAAGCCAATCTTAGCAGAGAAAATACAACCAAGACATATCAACTGTGAATGTCTGGTCTAGAGATTTTTGGCGTCTCTATATTGTCAGAAATGTAGCACATGGCTGAAGGGAAAGCTTGACTTTAGAGCTGGACTCCCTGGACTCAAATATTGGCTCTGAAGCTTGATAGCTGTGGAAATTTAGGCAAATGAAATGCCTCAGTATTATCATTTGTAAGTTGGGAGTAATATTGGCTGTGAGGATTCAATGAGCTAATATAAATAAAGCCCTTACAACAATACCTGACGCATAGAAAGTCTAAATCAGCATTTGTTCTTA
>NW_012152063.1:4984052-4988091 GCF_000956105.1 Propithecus coquereli
TTGTAACAGTTCAACCTTGTGATTCCAATTTAAAATATATAATTGAGTTATTGATTTAGAGTTGTGATTTTAATTATGTAATATTGTAGGTATATGGTCATATCATTAGCATTTAGAGATAGTTTATTTTTCCCAATATTTATAACAGTTATTTAAGTTTCCTGCCTAGCTACATTTACAAATAGCTCCAAAAATGTTGAATAGTATTAAAAATAGTAACATTCTCATTGTATTTGATAGTTTTTGATCATGCCTACTACTCCACATTATAAATGCTGAATGCTAACACATTTGTTATGTACACAGCCAAAATCCATCATAAATTAAAAATTCCACAAATTGCAAACAAAACTGCACATTTAGTGTCTAACAATTTATTTTCAAGGGCTTACATGTTCAATGCATTATTTGGGCATCTTTAAACAAAACAAAGAAATTAAACAAAAACACATAGGCGAACGAAAAAGGTTTTAAGTATTTCTCTTGCCCTAAGCCTCAAAAAAGGCAAAAAAGATTAAAAAAAAATAAGTGTACAGGTTAAAAAGGATGCGAGAAGGCAGTGACTACAACACAGTTTTGGAGACTAGGAAGCAGGTAAATGGCTGTTGTATAGGTTTCCTATGGCTGCTTTAAACAATTCCATGAACTTGGTAACTTAAAACAGCACACGTTATTTTCTTACAGTTCTAGATGTCAGAAGTCCAAAATTGTCTCACTAAACTATTTTGGGCTGGCAGGGCCATGTTCCCTCTAGACACTCTTGGGTAGAATCTCTTTCCTTGCCTGTCCCAGGTTCTAGAGATGCATTCTTTGCATTTCTTGGCTCATGGACCCTTCCTCCATCTTCAAAGTTAGCAGCAAAGTATCTTCAATTCTCTCTCTGTTTCCATCATCACCTCACCTTCTTCTTTTGTGGTAAAATCTCCTTCTGCTCCCCTCTTTTAAATGTAATCACTTGTGATTACATTTAGGAAACACCGGATAATCCAAGATAACCTTCCTCTCTGAAGATTCTTAAGTGAATCAAATCTGCAAAGTCCCTTTTGCCGTATGTAAAGTAATACCCTCAGATTCCATGAATTAGGTCTTGGATATCTTTGGGGGCCACTATTCAACTTACCACAAGTAAGTTAGGAGCTAGTATATCAAAGCTGAAAATGACACTGTCAGTAAGGAAAGCAACAGAAGCAGGATATTTGGTCACAGAACCATGGTAAGGCTCAGGAATTCAAGGCAGCAGCCATGTACCTCTGCAACAGGGGATTATTAAATATGAATGGGGTAGAAATTAGAAGAATTGGTTAGCTATGGAAAAAGTCACTAGATTCCACAGATCACCTTCAAAACCCTTTGCAGTCAGATCACTGCCCCTCCCCTCGTGTGGTAGACTCAGGGAGACTGAACAGTACTAAAGGCGAGGGAATAAAATAAGGACATTCGTTAACTCATCATTGAAATTCAGCCATCTTTCCCCACTTGGCTCTAAAAATGCTTACAGATAGACTGATACATCTCAGGCAGGAGGATGGATGATTATTCTCTATGGAAATGTACCAGGAGAATAAGAGAACAGCAAACACTGACTAATGCAGATTTCCCAATGAAACCAAAGTAAGCAACACAGAATAAATCCCACCAGTAGAAAAGACTACAAGTACCTTGAAATCAGATTTTTATTGTCGCTCTTAAATATGAATAGAAACTCTTACATAGCCAGCCATATTAAAACAAAAAAACTCTCTAATTAAAAGCATGAAGAAAGCCTCTAATATAAAGCATAAAGTAAGCAAAAGAGAAAAAGAAGGATCTCAGCAATGAAGTAGAATTTTTTAACCTTTTTTTTTTTTAGATAAGATCTTCAGAGAGCTGAGAGTTACTATACTCATAAAATGAGTTAAATTTTTAAATGCCATGAATAGAACAAAAACAAGATCTTGGAAAGTAAAGTCATGACAGTAAAAAAGAAAAAGTACAATAAAAAAAGGTTAAATATAATTTGAAGAAATCTCTCAGAAAGCAAAAAGGGGAATAGATAAGACTAGAATATTATATTAAGATTTACAATCCTGAACAATTAGAATTGCAGAAAGAAAGAGGAGAGAGGACAGAGAAGAAAAAATTATCAGAGAATATATTTAAAACATTTTTCAAGCTGAAGGATATAAGTTTTTCACCATTGAGAGTTATCAACACAACGGTTACACAAGACCCACACAAAAGTGTATCATTGTGAAATTTCAGAACACTGGTTATGAAAAGAAGATTTAGAAGCTTCCCAAGAGAATTAAAAACAGCCTACATTCAGGAGTCAGAATGACATCAGACTCTACAATAGAAATGCCAGAGGCTAGAAAACAGTGGCACATACCTTCAAAATTCTCAGGGAAACTGATTTTCAACTAAGAATACATACCTAGACAAATTATTAAATCAGATAGAATAGCTCAAATTAAGACATGTAGATTTTCAGTAATTTAAGCACCCATAACTTCTATCTCAGGAACCTACAGGAGACTAAAATTTACTAAAATAAAGAAGTTAACCAAGAAAGAGGAAAACAAAGTTTCCATAAAAAAGATTCTTACCTAAAAGAAATGATAAGAATCCCTGAAAATATGGTGATAAGAACTTCTAGAACAATTTTTTTCCCCTCGACTAGGGTTAATTTTGTCTCCCTGGAGACATATGACAATGTCTGGAAAAAATTTTATCTCAAGTAGAGGAGTGGGGGAGAGTGCTACCGTCATCTAGTGGATAGAGGGCAGGGATGCTGCTAAACATCCTACAATGCACACAATCCCCTAGAATAAATAATTATCCAGCTCAAAATGTTAATTGTGCCAAGGATATTGAGAAACTCAGTCCTAGGCTCGTAGCTATGCAGCAGAGTCAAACAGGAAAAGAAGATTTGGAATCCATTCTGTGGTCCATTTAGAACCACTGACCTATTAGAGCTAAGCCTCAGAAAGTAACTTTCAATAAGTACATACAATTATGATATAATGTAAGCGATGTGGCCAAAGAGCCAGGTAGAAAGTACTTGGGGACACAATTTACCTATACCCCTTGGTTCTGATTTCTATGTTATGATTTTTTGCCTAACATAAAAGACTCTTCATGATCTTAGTGCAAACTAACATTGCAATTTTATCTACTGTCAGTTTCTTCCACCATACAATATTTGGATTTCTGAACACACATCGATTTAACTCTCCATTCATTGCACATCCTGTTTTTTCTTCATGAATTTTTCTACCTACCTTGTCCTCCCAAGGAATTCATCACCATCTCCAAAACTAAGCTCTGGAAGTCAATATAGTAGAGATCAATTAAAAATGAGTAACATGGCCCCTAAATAACAGTGCATTCTTACATAATTTTGGATAATATATATTTATCATGTAAATAATTGGTATATGTATTAGTTAAGGTAATGCCAGCTACTATAATCAAAAGTCCCCTGAACATACAACAGCTCAAGTAAGATAGAACTTTCTTGTTAACTTACATTAAATACAAGTCGCCAATAAGTAGTGACTCTCCTGCCTAGAGTGGAACCTTTTATTTTATAGTTCCACCCTCTTGGCTTCTAATTTTAATTTGTTCATCGGCATTAAGTGGGTGGATGGGTATTGCTGCAGAATAATATGCAGGAGGTTTTATGGTACTGGCCCATATATTACATACAGTACTTTCACTGACTGTGTCATTCACATGGCCACACATAACTTCAAAGAAAGATAAGAAATATTGTTTACTTGCATGCCCAAAGAGAAGAGGAAATGGCTGGTGAATAGCTAGCCAGTCTCTGACATTGTATAGTTCTAAAAACTTTTCTAGTAATGTTCAAAATTAAACAAACAAAATATGAAGTACAAGGAGATTTGGTTATATGCAAGGCATGTAAAAGCACATATACAATAATTGATTGCCACATAGCTATTGAAATCACACAGCAAAATGACAGTGAATGGAAATATGAAGTTAGGCATCTACCCAAAAGAGCACAAAACATTCTACGATAAAGACATCTGCATCC
>NW_012152063.1:4988766-4998085 GCF_000956105.1 Propithecus coquereli
AAAAGATAGAAACGTAAAAGAATATAGGAAAGCTCCCTGAATTGCAAGGTATAAAATAAAGGAAGAGGGCCAGATGAGCAAATAGTATCAGAAATATTTCCATAGATAGCAAGGGGAGCTGCCCTTTCTCCTGTGAGTCAGGAGCATTAGAAGAAAGAACTCTATTCGTGATTAAAAAAAAAAAAAAAAATGGAAGGCCAATTTTGTCAAGGAAGTGAGAAAGATACCAAGATGGCTTGTAAAAAAAATAGAAACACTGAAAGGGAATGTCTCTTAATACAAAGGGGATTTCTTAGTGTGGTGTTGAGTTGGGTAGGTTGAATTGTATGCAAAAGTATGGCAAGGTAGGGGAGCTGATGATTCTGGGTGTGAGGCTCTCATTAAGGTGATCATTTAATTCATGGATTTGGAGGCAATAACAGACAAGAGAGGGAAGGTAATTTAAATGTATTTTAATGGCTTAATATGTGACCAATTATTGTGAGCTACTTTATTCTAGGCATTTTGCTAATTATCAAATCCTTACAACAACATATTGAGGTGGATGCTAGCTCAGGTTTTCCACAAAGTACATCAATTGCCACATGTCACATAGGTAGACAAGAGGTTGGGCTGGAATTAGAATCCTGGTCAGGTTGATTCCAGAGTCTCTTAGACATTTATTTCCTTGACCTCACTGCAATCATTTTTTGTTGTTCTTTATCCATTCGTCTGTTTTCTGTTTGTTTTTTTGTTTTAACCAAGCCTACAGACTAAGTTATAGCAATTGTTTGCGATGTTTAATTAAAAGAATAACATAACAGTTTTACACTATAAAATCATTTTTCATAATTCATTAAAATAGTAGGTATCAATTTAGGGGTTTCAAACAAATGCTCCAGTAGTAATACTGAAGAAAACAGGAACCATTAAGTAGAAAATAAATGAAATGGCTTCCTAGTGTTCTTGATTCTAGCATCCTATTTTTAAACTCGCTATTTTAAGTGAAAATATGTCATTAAAACTTCACTCACCACATTTTATTTAGAATACGGTAGTGGTTAAATACTGTGCAAATTGTGAATTTTTAAACCCCACTGAAAGTAGAAAATATCACCCACCTCAACTGTGTAAAGAGTCCTGTCATTTGAGCACATATCTCTCAAAATGAATTATGATGAAGCAATTAATTTGGGAAGATGTCACAACTAACATTTAATTGCTACTACATATTTAAGAATTTCAGCTCTTTCCTTCCTTTTACAAATCATATTAGCAAAATGTCACTAGAAAAATACACATTAAGAAATTATACTCCAATTAAGGAAGCTGTAATTTAAATAAAATAGTTTCCCAAGCCTCTCACATATAGAATATCCTTTCACCTTGAAAACTGTGAAAATAAAATACTCAAACTAATGAAAGCAAGCAATAGAATAAGATTGCCAGAGGCCGGGGGTGGCAGAAATGGAGAGATGGGAGTCCAAGAGTCCAAAGTTTCAGTGTTGTGAGATGAATACATCCTGGAGATTTAATGGTCATTATAGTAAACAATATTGTATACTTGAAATTTGCTAAGAGAGTAGAGCTTAAGTGTTCTTACCACATACACACACACACACACACACACACACACACACACACACATGCACCCCGAAAGGGTCACTATGTAAGGTACTAAATATGTTAATTACCTTGATTATGAGGTGATTTCACAATGTATACATATATCAAAACATAAAGTTGCATACCTTAAATATATACAAATTTTGTCAATTATACCTCAGTAAAGCTGAAAATAAATAAATTGTTTATAAATGTTTATGTTATTAGGTATGTGCATATGTAAAAGGATTATATGTTCCTGTTGACTTAAAACTTGTCACTGTGAAGAGATGTCTTCATCCTCAGTAGCATTTTTTTGTTGTTGAGCTTTTATACAATGCATCTTTTGCTCCTCTTTTACTTTCAACTTTATATTTTATGTGTCTCTTATAAGCAGAATATAGCTATATTTTTAAATCTATTCTGAATTATTTTTGCTTTATTAGTTGGGACAAAGGATCTATTCGTATTACTGATATATTTGCAGTTTTATCTATTTATCTAGTACATTCCTTTTTCTCTCCTTTCTTGTCTTCTACTGGAATGATCAAATATTTTCTAAATATTTCAATATTTTCCACCTTACTTGTTTGGAAGTAATCTCTCTATTTCTCTTCTATTAATGATTATCATAGAAATTGGAAATATTATTCCTTACCTTAGCAAGGTGTAAGTTTAACAATACCTTTATTCTTCTCCCAGCCAGTATGTAGAGCTTGGATTATTTTATTCCATTTAATTCAAAACGACTTCTATATTACTGCTCTTCTTATTTTAATCATATTTTTAAAGACCACAAGACATTAATGTGATTATTATTTTACAAATCAATGTTTATTTAGAGTTCATCAATAGTCACCACTTTATATCTGCTCTTTGTTCATTCTTTCTCTCACATCTTCCAACTGTACTCATTTTACTTCTACTCGAAGTACATCCCTTAAAATTTCCTTTAGTCTCAGCTAATCATAAACTCTCTCAATTTTTAAAACTTTGTATTTATTATTTTTATATAAAATATGTATTTTTAGCCCTCATTCTGGAAACCCATTTTGGCTTTATAGAATTCTAAGTTATAATCTTTCAAAACATTTCAGATATTCCATTGAATTTTGGCTTCCATTTCTGCAGTTGAGAAGCCAGCAGTAAATTTAATAGCTACTTCCTTTTTCTTCTGGCTGCTTTAAATTTTTTTCTATTTTCTCTGGTGTGTGAAATGTCACTATGATGTCTCAGCATAGATTTCATTTTATTTATTTGCTTATTATTTGTTGGGATTATTGAGTGTGGATCAGTGTCATCAATTTTGGAGGATTTCTAACCATTATCTTGTCACAGCCACACTGCAAATGGGATTTTTTTCTTTCTGAGACTGATTAATTACATTCTATATCTTCTTACTTTAGATTGTATCTCTTACTCTGTCCTCCGTAATTTCCAACATTTTCTCTCTCAATGCTGTATATTAGTTTATAATTAGAAAACTCATATTATTATATGAGTTTGGAAAGCCTTATGAGAAAATGCATAATAATGAGTTTTCTAATTATCTCTTCAACTGTGCTTAATATGCTATTTAAATTGTTCCTTAAATGATTTATTTCAGATATTATATTTTTTATTTATAAATATTCTATCTGGTACAAGTCTGTAAATCTACGAATCTGCTATGTTAATTTTTTTTTTTTTTAAGAGACACAAGATCTTGCTCTGTCGCCCAGGCTGGAGTGCAGTGGTGTGATCATAGCTCACCGAAGTCTTAAACTCCTGGGCTCAAGGGATCCTCCTGCCTCAGTCTCCCAAGTAGCAGAGATACTATGCCTGGATTGCTGTTTTTAAATTTTCATTACTTGCATATATTTTCAATATTGTCATTCACTTATTTAAACATGTGACCATGGTTGGTCTTTTCCTTTCATATGATAGTGTGAATTTGAATGTGAGAATTTTAATTAATTGGGATCTTTCTGAGACTCTTCTCATTGAGGGTGCAGTGCCCATGGTTGTGATTACCCAGGCAATGTGAAGCCATGCTGCAAACCCACACAGGGCTGGTAAACTTTTGGTTCACTCTGACCACGAAGGTGCAGCCCTTTGTTTTCCTGGATGATAGTAGAAGTTCTCTTTTAGGCTTCCTTACTCGTACATCCTCTGGGCTTTCATTTATTCCCCTTTGCCTCATAAAACATCAAAATAAAAGTTCAAATTTGCTGAGATGGACAAGCATTTATAACATAAAAGCAGATTCATAATGTGCTTACCTCTCCAGTTCTCGTATTGCTTTAATCTGGCCTGGCAGTTTCTTACTATTTTGTCAATAATTGAAAGCTTTTAAGAAAGATTCTATCTAGCATGTTTAGTTGTTCTCAGTAGATTGTGGGTGTGAATGATGTAGCTTGCCTTGACTGGGAAGAAAATTCTCTTCCAAAGGCTTTCCCTAAGGTCCACCCTGGGCCCACAGCTGGAAATAGAGAATTGTTCCTCATTAAAGCAGTACAAAGGAAAAGGAAACATATGACCTACTGCATGTCTTGTATGGCTGAATTTCACATGCCTTATTTATCTTTTTGTCTTTCACAAGGCCTATCAAAGTGTCTCACACAGTAGGTGTTCATGTTTACTGTATGACTAAATATAACAATTTACCAGATTCATGTGGCTGAATTTATCCACAGGAATTTTGATGGGTACAGGATGTATCATCTCTTAAACACACAACTGTGTAATATGAGCTTAACATTAGATACTCATTTCCCTGGAATAGAGATGGCGGAAGGGGAAATCTCTGGGAGCTTAATTTAGACATAAGTAGAAAGGAGGGGTCAACAGAGAGACAAAATACTGTACTCCATTCTCACAAGGGGGAGGGAAATTGCATTTTTAGGTATGGTGGGAGTGTGAGAACCTGAGTTCTCAAATCGGGTAGATCTGGATTTGAGCCTCAGCTCTGCAACTTTCTAGCTATGCAACCTTAGGCAAGTTATTTAATCTTTTGTAAGAGGATAATAATATCTTTTTCATTAGGTAGGATGGAAAATTAAATGAGATGACAAAGGTAACATAAATTTCACATTGCCCAACACATAGTAGCCACTCAAAAAATATTAGACATTATCATTTCATTTTTTTGTCCTTGGAAATAGTTGCCATCTCACAATATAAATTTTCACTATTCACTAAGCATACAGAAACAGGCTAACAGAAATCTTTCATATCAGCTACTAATTCTGATAGATAGCTATTTGGCTGCTTAGCACACAGTGTTGAGAAAGATTCTGAGGAAAGAATATCATGATTATTAGCATCTTCCATGAACTCAACCATAAGAACTGGGTGAACCAGTGCCTTTTATATGCCATAATTAGCATAGATTATTAGAGGGAAATAGGCAAATGCTCCTAATACACCTATAATGCCAATATTTTCAATCCATACCAGGATTTACTTACCAGTTTTCGCTTGGATTATAATTTTTTTATATATATAGGATTTAAGTACACACCTTCTTATTCCATATTCACTGTATTATCAGCCTAGAAAATCGAAATAATCTGCAAATGCCAGAGAGTTCAGGATATCATCCCGATTTAATCAGATAAGCAAAAGTAGACACTATCTAGCCTGGCCACCTATCTCTGTTTATAGTGACCTTTTCTCTGCTTTCTTCTCCAGTTGACATTTCTAACTCAATTTGTCCTATCCATTGACATATATTATATGTTGTTGCTAAGATTCTACTATGTGATTATGCACTTGACTATTTCTGCTTAATCATAGCCTTGAGTAGGTTGTTATGAGATCACCAAAAAAGTCATCTCAATTTGCAGAAAGTCATTTACCTCTCGTGTATGCCCAGAGACTAGTACAGAGCCTGGCACAAAATAGGCAATCAGAAGGTGCTTGTGGCATGAATAGATGGATAGATAAATCACTGAATTCCTACAGAACAGTATTCTTTCCTTTGTTCTTATTGTAATATGTTGTTTTTATTTAATAAACCACAAAATGCTTCAAAATGAGACTTTCCAGTTGGCTTATCGATTTTGTATGGTGTGTAAATAAGGCATAACTTTATTTGAATCACTTTCCAATCCAAAGTCAATGTTTTAGTAGAAAAGAAGCTGAAAGTTTCAAGATCACAGAGAAGGATCTACTTTTGTCTGAATTAATAAAAAGGCCATGATAATCTGACATCTTAATCCATCTGGTCAGATATAAATGTCCTTATAATGCTACTTTGGAAAGTTACTTTTGAATTCCCATTTGGTTAGACTATGTAATGAGAGTGGCACCAAGGACTGCATGGTGTGTATCACATCCCCACTCCCTAGAGATGGATCTTCTTTTGAAGCATTTGAAAACTTAAAAATAGATTCTTGTATAGAAGTCCCATAACCCCATCTCATGTCTTTACCAAAAACTAGAAGTTGCTGGGGTTGGAAATTTTGTAGATCTCTTATTTTGATTTGTATATAATGAGTTGAGAGTGAAAGTGCCTTTGCAGATTCTAGGGAAAACACTGTGCACTCAATGAATAGAAAACTGACATCTGCCTTCAACTGGACAGATATAATATTTACTTCATTGAAACCCAGCATGATTCATTGCTATTTTCAACAGTAAAACACCAGTGAGGTAACTGGGTAAAAAATATTAATATCTTTTGTTGTTTCCAATCAGCACTTGAACCTATGTTCAAGGAACAGACGAGAGGAGGGAAGGAAGGAAGGAAAGAAGGAAGAAAGGAAGGAAGGAAGGAAGGAAGGAAGGAACTATTCCTGTTATCATCCTCTTGAGCTGTGCTGTCTCTAAAGTTAAAGACTTCAATTTATTTCCTCTACAAATGGATCTGACACTTCTGAAGTCTGGTGCATTCGCTTGCCTTTTCAATTATTTCTTTAGAAACTGAATTGAAAGATAAGCACTTCTGGAGAAAACAGCTAAACAAATCCATTGCCTGCATTACATCCAACTCTTTCAGACAGAAAATGTAGTCAAGAGAGATCATCCAACAGAGTCACAGATGTTGCAAATGTCGTTTCTACTGGATATTTCACTTCAGGAGAGATTTTGCTTTTACAGAGAGGAAAATGCTTCCCCAAATATCTTCTTTGGCCTAAGCAGTCGGTAGGCATTGTAAATCAAAAGCAATGCCTGTGATGAAGGGGGCAATGATGTCGGTGGTTCCCACTTGTTAAGGGAGCATGAAGATCCATAAACTGTTATAACAAAGTCAAGGTCTGACTAGAAACCTTGGGCTGGAATGACTTTTGCTCGCTGTTTTGTGAGCCAAAGGCAGTGTTGCTTTGGTGAGTTCTATTTTTGGAATCACAGAGCTGATGCTACAAATCATCATGAGGTTGTCTTACCAACTGTACTAAAATTTCCATTCCTTATATCATTCAGGAGCTGGTTGTTGCCCTTAAAATGTAGCAAGGATACCTGTTTGACAAAGGGCAATATAACTATGTTTATTAACAATGAAACTACTTTATAAGCAAAACAATAGGTTGAAAAATATCAGAGAACCTAGTGATTTTTGTCTTAGTTGTTTTTGTTAATTTTGGTTTTTGAGTCCTGATTAGGGCATAAACCAGAGTTTAATTCCTGGCTCGCTGACTTAGTAATGTAACCTCAGGGGCTCTCTATTTAATACCTTTGGGCTTCAATGTCTTCATGTTAAAATGGGAATAATAAAGCATTTCAAGAGGCTAGAAGCCATGTATGCAATGCATTTTCAGAATATCTGACACCACTCAAAAACACTGGATTTCTTCTTTTCCTTCTTTGTTGAGAAATAGCTCATATTCCAAAGACCTTCTTACTGGACAGGAGATGACTGAAGATGTTGATCATTTTTAATGGTGCTGCTTAGTTTGTCTCTGGTGTTTTTCTTGGTTTTCCCATTGTGTGGTTTCAGTAGACTGAAAAAACACAATACTCGGGCTGTTATTCTTATTGTGACATTTTGATACAGCTCTGACTAAATATTTGAAGTAATAGAAGGATCATGAAAAATAATGTGTTAGTTTATTGTTTTCAAGAAACTTTCATTTTTTAAGTAACCATTATGATACACTAGATAAAAAGTTGGGAAGCCAGTCTAGTTCACTGTGCACAATGTTTTAGAATTTATAAGTCATTTCAGACAAAGTTGATTTCTGATTCGATTCTCACAACCACACTATGAGGTTACACAGGGATTTTTTCCCCTAAAGTAAGTAAACTGAGGAGCCAAGTGATGAATTCATTTGTATAGGAACAAATACTAAGTTTAATTATTTTATTTTTTCAGCATATTACAGGGGTACAATGTTTAAGTTACATATACTGACTTTTCCCCACCCAAGTCAGAGCTTCAAGCATGTCCATTCCCCAGATGGTTCACACCACACCCATTAGGTATGAACATACCTATCCCCTCCTCCCCTTTCCCACCTGCCTGACACCTAATGAATGTTACTAGTATATGTGCACGTAAGTGTTGATCAGTTAATACCAATTTGATGGTGAGTACGTTGGTGCTTGTTTTTCCATTCTTGTTATACTCCACTTAGTAGGATGGGCTCCTGCTCTATCTAGGATAATACAAGAGGTACTATATCACCATTGTTTTTTGAGTAGTACTCCATGGTATACATATACCACATTTTATTAATCCACTCATGTATTGATGGGCACTTGGGTTGTTTCCACATCTTTGCAATTGTGAATTGTGCTGCGATAAACATTCGAGTGAACATGTCTTTTTTCCTTTGAGTAGATGCCCAGTAACAGATTTGCTGAATCAAATGGTAGTTCTACTTTTAGTTCTTTGAGGTATCTCCATATTATTTTCCACAGAGGTTGTACTAGTTTGCAGTCCCACCAGCAGTGTATGAGTGTTCCTATCTCTCTGCATCCATGCCAACATTTATTGTTTTGGGACTTTTCGATAAAAGCCATTCTCACTGGAGTTAAGTGATATCTCATTGTGGCTTTGATTTGCATTTCCCTGATGGCTAGAGATGTTGAGCAATTTTTCATGTCTTTTGGCCATTTGTGTGTCTTCTTTTGAAAATTTTCTGTTCACATCCTTTGCCCACTTTTAATGGGGTGGTTTGATTTTTTCTTTCTAATTTTCCTGAGTTCTGTGTAGATTCTAGTTTATCAGATGTGTAGCATGCGAATATTTTCTACCCTTCTGTAGGTTGTCTGTTCTCGTGACAGTGTCCTTGGTTGTGCAGAAGCTTTTTAATTTGATCAGGTCCAATGTATTTATTTTTGTTGTCGCTGTGATTGCCTTTGGGATCTTCTTCATAAATTCTTTCCTTAGGCCAATGTCTATAAGAGTTTTTCCAACATTTTCTTCTAGAATTGTTATAGTTTCATGCCTTAAAAAGTACCAAGTTTTAAAGACAGGACTAGAAACTAAGGTCTCTTAAATTGAAAAAAAAATTTAATATTTTTTGCCTTTCTCTTATAACACACAAGCTGTCTTCCTATGTATCTGGATCATCTTGAGCAGGTCACATAAGCTTTCTGTGTCTAAAGGGGAATGATTATCCCTGACTGAATACTTCACTAGAGTATTAGGACGATACATAAAGGTAATATATATAAAATATGTTGAAAAGTTTAGAATAATCATTATCATATTATTCGGGAGGGAATTGACAGCATGTTTGCCAATAACCTCTTTCCAACAATCTGGGAGGTGATAAATATTTGACACACACACACACACACACACACA
>NW_012152063.1:5001712-5003743 GCF_000956105.1 Propithecus coquereli
GCTTCTAAAGTGAGAAAATTTAGTAAAAGTGTGATTTATTTTACCCTTTATAACTCAAAAATATATGCATCCACTTGTCTGAGATTAAAAATAACATTGTACCTTAAACTAACCTTAGGCAGTTTGATTTTTAAAGGAATCTTGAGGGAAAGAAAATAATCATGAGAGGGAGAAAATTGCAATTAGACAGAAAATGAGAATGAGTATTTGCTCAACACATTTTTTTTTTGTGGCCCTAAATGGTTAAGAGGCTAATATCACTCTGAATTGGTGAATCCATCTTACTATGAACTATAGAAGTAAAGAAGGAAAAGAAGAAAATTCTTTTAGTAGCAAAGAAGAATCCTAGAAAGCTTTAATTTCCTTGGGAGTTGAAAGGAGACAGAACTGGTCAGAGGTCCCAGTCACACTCAAGAGCAGAGTTTCTGACAAAGAAGCCCCAACTCTTCAGGGTTCATCAAGCCAGGGAGGATGATTGAGGCTTCTAACAGAATTATGCTAGATGCAGTGGCTCAGGAAGAAGCAGTTTGGTAATTCTATGTAAGAAAAGGAACGTCAAGCACTGAAGAAAAGTCTCTGAAATGGAAGAGTGCTGAAGTGCTATAAATCATCTTACAAGCAAAGATAGTAAGACGGATAATAGTGAGCCCCAAACTGAAGGAAGTCCCACTCTAACAGCTAGGGCCCTCTTGCCAAGTTCTGGACCGATAATTGTTGCTACATAATCAAGCTATCATTTAGGACATGGAAATTATCCTGCAAAACCCTGAATTATATCATCATTCTTGACATTGGAAAATGTTGCCTTTCTATTTTGAATAGACATTTTTTGTTTGCTTCGATAAGTTTTAGCTCATAGCAAGTATTTGGTAAACGGGCAAGGGTCTAGACTGTGTGAGTTAGTCAGAGTGGTTTTTAATAATTTATTGTTTTTGTGTATCTTATTGAAACATGAAGGTAAATTTCCAAGAACCTTGCCGAAAGATGAAGTTTTCAGGATGCTGTATTAAAAGACTCTAATAAATAGAAAAGTGCTGCCCTGTTATAGAAATCATTGCCTGAAGGCTTTCCAAAATGAGGAACCAAAAAAAAAAATGTGCTAGGCTGAATTAATGTGAATCAAATGGCAAAAATCAGACAAGAATAAGAAGAAAGGCTAAATAAGTAGAGTTTAATGTCCAGATGGCAGATCAATTTCCTGAGACCTTAAGGATATTAAAAAAAAGGAAAAAGGAAATGCCATTATTGAGCTTACTCCATGTACCAGGCACTCTATTAGGTATGTAATGTTATAATTTAATAATTCTTTTGACAAACATTTCTTTTGAATGGCATATATGTGCTTTTTAAAATAGATTTATTTTTTGGAATAGTTTTAAATTTAAAGAAAACTTGAGAAGATAGTACAGATTTTCCATATAGCCTGCATCCATTCCAATGGGCTTATTCTGAAAACAGCAGTTTCCACTCTCAACTTCTATCCAAATTCCTCTGTGCAGAAGTAGCAATAATTCAACTATCTTAGCTATTTTTTCTAGTATTTTATGACTTTCAAATATATGCCTATATGCTGAGTTTTAATTTAACAGTTTTAAATATTACTTTACTATCTAGAATGGAACGTAAAGGATTTGGCTATATTATTCTCATCTTCACTACAGAAAATATTTAGCTCTGATACATTTTCCACGGAAGCATTCATCAAATATACGTATTTGTAAAAACTCAATATTCGGTTTTATTATTATTTCAACTCTATAGATAGTGTTCACAGTTGAGCCATATTCTGGAAAATAATTCCATTTAATTACTTATAAACTTTTTTTTGAAGTCACAAAGTTACCTTCTGCTTTTGTTTTGCATTGCAGAGGGAAAACAGAAGTATTCAGACCATAAAAGGCTACACAATTCTTTTCCAGCACATATGCTTTATGAGAAACACTAAACTCTTTAGATCTAAGGCAAAAGAGTAGGAAAAACTGACGACTGCCAAAAAGGGTAAAATGTAGGCAAATGTAAATAAATAGTGAC
>NW_012152063.1:5011253-5012499 GCF_000956105.1 Propithecus coquereli
AAAAAAAAAAGCAAAAACTCAGATCCAAATTACTTCACGTATTGGAATTATAAGCATATATTTTAAAATTTTGTTCACTGCATTTAATGATATAAATGACAGCATTATATGAAACATGTGATGAGTACATCTGAATGAATGCCCATTATATGCAGTCATTTATATCATCAAATGTGGTGAACATAGTTGACTTGAAAATGTCTGTAGGGAACAAAAAATTATAAAATATGACTGCAAAAGATATTCTAGAAATAAACATAATAACTAAAATAAAAACAGTAATGAAAATATTTAGCAGCAGTCTGGATACAAAAGAAAAGTGATTTGTGAACTATCAGACATAAAAGAAGAATGGCACATGAAGAATCAAAAGAATAGGAGGATGGGAGGAAGAGTGGATACAAGACATGGAGAATAATTACAATAGAACATTATAATGAAACTGCGACCTAACTTGTACGACCTACCTTGTTTGACTGTAGGTCATAATACCCCCATTTCAGAGAGGGCCCTGCTCCATACCCAGAAGGAAGGAATGCATGTTCAGAGAGACCAAGCAAAACAGAAAGGACTTGCTGGGTTTCCCCACTCAGTCAATTAACATTAGATCATACCCTTTTTGTCCAATCATGTTTCTACACTGTTGTCCATACTTTGTTGAATGTGAGCATAAATATGGACAATTTCCCTTGTATCTTCAGGTCTTCATGCTATAGGCTCCCATGTATAGATGTTAAATAAATTCATAGGCATTTTTTCCATTATCTGATCTCTTATAAGAACAATGAAAGTCAGAAGTCAATGAAATTATATCTTCAATATGTTGAAGAAAATAACCCTCAATCTAAAATTCCATACTTACAAAGTATCTTTCAAAATACAGCAAAATTATGGCATTTTCAGGTGAAAAGCATTGGAGTGCTCACCAGCAGCCCTCACTAATAAAAAATCTATATATGCTATACACAGAAAGAAAGTGATTCCATGCTATAGTTTTTGGCTGCCAGAAACAATTAAGAGCAGAAAAAGTGGTTAAAAATGTGGGCAAAAATAAGCAAACTAATTGTATTAAATAACAAATTGGTATTAACTGATCAACACTTAAGTGCATATATAGTAGTAACATTCACTGGGTGTTGGGCAGATGGGAGTGGGGAGGAAGGGATGGGTATATACATACTTAATAGGTGCGGTGTGCACCCTCTGGGAGATGGACATGCTTGAAGCTCTGACTCGGGTGGGGCAA
>NW_012152063.1:5012549-5014460 GCF_000956105.1 Propithecus coquereli
TTTCAGAACACATGGAACAATCCTATAATACATTGTGGCAGCCATGAGAGGCATCACTCAGATTCCCTTTCAAGGAAGAATTTACTATTTTGCTACAACAAGGGCAGTTAACTGATAGTCTCCAGCTCTCAGGCCCTTCAGGATCAACCTTAGCTTTCTAGCTGAGGCTGGGCTATGCCCAAATAATGACTGAGCACAGTTGGGTACAGGGCCTGGTCATTTCTGACCATGGAACTCTTCTAATGGCCATTCTTTGTTCTGAAACTCTACTTTGATGTATTGAAGTCTTTGTCAGATCTACATTGTCATCCGAAGCGCTTTTCCCTTAATCCTGCTCTCTTCCTCCTTTCCTATCACAAGGGTAGTATCAGATCCGCATCTTAAATTAGAGACATCTCCTGCCTAATTCTACTTCTTCCTTCTTTGATCACTCATGGGCAATACCAATCCCTTATGGATATTTTATACTTCGAACTATCTCAGCATCTGTTTTATGGAGGATCCAATTGATGCATCATATACTAATCACAGCCAGCTACATAATTTGTGAAGCTCAGTACAAAATAAAAATGCAAGTCTCCCTTTTTAAAAATTAGTAAGATTTCCAATATGGCAATTGCAGCAAAGCATTAAAGCTAGCATAGGGCCCTTCTAAACACAGAGCCCTATGTGACTGCACAGATCACGTGCCTTTGTATCAGAAGTTGTGCAAGACAGCAGATGAAAAGACAGCGGTTTGGGATGGGATCATTCACTGCCTACCTAGTAATAAGCCGTCCATCCTAGGTGACATCTGGGGCACAGACAGTCTCTGGTAAAATGTGGTAGGCTGATGCTAAAACTTTTACCAGTGGTAATTTGAAAGAATGTTCTGGTTAGAAGGAACTACCCTAAACTGTGTAATGATTCAAATGACTCAGCATTTTAAATGCAAGAGGATGGCGGGGGGAGGGCAATGTATATAATAGAATGGAATTGGCTGACTATTATTAAGTCATATCAATGTCCTACATAGGGATAATAAAAAGCAGAGGAAAGTTAATAAAAAATTAAAGGGAAGTTTGATGAGCAGAGGGCCTTTTTGGTAGCTTAAAAAGAGGATTTACCTCCCATAGTCAGAGAAAATGAAAAGGTGAAGAGCAAACTTTGTATTTAATAGTTAGAATTTTCAAGTTACAAAAAGGTAAGTCAGGCCCCTGATTGGGAAAACCTGAACCCTGAAACATGTGATGAGTATATCTGAATGAATGCCCATTCGGAAGTGTCCTACCTCTCTCCATTAAAATTAGCACCCAAGAGATAGGACACCAGGTGACTATACATCTTGAATTGCTTATCTTGAGCTGGGTTCTATTGGATTCGTGAAGTCAGAAAGTTGGGCAGGTCAAAAAGTAATCCACATAAGATGCAAATTGTATATATGAGATCAAATCTTTGCAGGAATTGAGCTGCATGAGTAGGTAGCTCAGACCTCAATATTACACACTAGAGGTTCCATCAGTGCCCCTCTGCCAGCTTATACCTCTGGCCATATGGATGAGTCCTCAATGACCAACTGAAGGAGAAGCCAAAAACCCAAACATGGTTTATAAATGGGTCTGCTCAGTATTTGGGTGCTAGCCAAAAATGGATAGCAGCTGCATTGCAGCCACACTCAAGGGCGAACTTGTAAGACAATGACAAATGGTACATCTGGTCGTGTACTCTGTGTAGAAGGAAAAATGGTCTGAGGTGAGAATTTCTGTAGACTTACAGGCATCAGAGAATGGCATGCTTAGTCGATCAGGATACTGCAAAGAAAAAGCTGGGAGGATTGGAGACTGGAGGTCTGCAGCAGTGGTATATGAGTAGACAGGGGAGTGGGCTTGTATTGTCACATGTTAACACCCACCAGAAAGCATCTACTGTTAG
>NW_012152063.1:5014510-5016346 GCF_000956105.1 Propithecus coquereli
TTTTTTGGTATTATAAATGTATTTTTCATCCATTACATTTTCTAAGATATTATTTTCTCTATGTATGGAGTCCACTAATTTTTGTATTTTAATTTCATGTTCTGTTACCTTAATAGACTCTTTTCTTCTGTTATTTGTGTTAGGTTTAATGCAGATTCTGTTAGATTTTTCAAGTATAGTATCATATCATCTGCAAAAAAGAGGTAGTTCTCTGTAGCAGAGAGAATATTGCCCCTCTCCAAGATGTTCACATCCTATAATTTGTAAATGTGTTAACTTACATAGCAAAAGAAATTTTCCAACTGTGATTAAGTTAGAGATTTTTTAGATGGGAAGATTATCCTGGAATAGATTGGTGGGTGCGATATAATCGCAAGGTTCTTGTAAGAGAATGACAGGAGGGTCAGAGTCAGAGAGGACATGTGACGACAGAAGCAGAGGTTGAGGTGATGCATTTTGAAGATGAAAGGACCACAAGCCAAAGATCACAGGCAGCCACCAGAAGCTAAAAAGATAAGGAAATGGATATTCCTCTAGAGCCTTCAGAAGGAATACAGCCTGCCAACACCTTGATTTTAGCCTATTGTGACCTGTGTCAGACTTCTGACCTTACAAACTCTGAATTAATAGATTTGTGTTGTTACAAGCTAATAAATTTGTGGTAAGTTCTCATAGCAACAATAGAAAACTAATGTCCTTTTCCTATTCCAATTCTTATGCATCTAATTCTTTTTCTTTCTATAATCACATTGGATAATACCTCTAATAAACTGTTAGGTAGTTGTAAAGATAATGGGAAACCTACCTTGTTCCTTCACTACTTAGAGAAGATGCCTCTCTCTATGTATCACACATTGAGTAAGAGATGTTTAAGATTTTGTATGTGTATGTGTTTAATTATTATTTATTATTATGAATATTACCTTTTTAGAACCAAAGTGCCTAGCTCCAGAAAGAATTTATTTAACTGATACCCTTATGATGTTGAGTCATCCCAATATGGTGTAAATGTTTGCCCAACAGAACAGCCTATATTGGGTAATGCCTGGGTGACCTAATTATTTCCCCTGTGGAGCTCGAATTCAAAATGCAAAGAAAGTCAGAACACAACAAAGAGACAAAGGATAAAGAAATGTATGACATAGATACAATAGGCAGAGGCCACGAAGTGCTAGGCTCTGTAGGCAAAGGGAAGTCATGAGTAGATTGAGATTTTATGAGACGTGAAGATGTCCTCTGCTCTAGAATCAATATATTTCTCCATAATATGCATTGATGTGCTTTGAAAATGTGATAATTCTTTATGTTAAGTGTTCTAATCCTTTCTAGATCTGGTACCTGGAATGTAGACAAGGATAGCTATTATGACAACAAATGAATGTCTTAAATAAAATAGCATTCACATAACTAAATTTAAAAAAAAATTACACAAAGAAGAATAAGGTTGAGGGGATATTCAGATGAGATATTTCTATACACAGAGGTCTCTGAATATATCTGCTGTATTCTCAATACCTGAAATATAGAAACGTCATTTTCAATCATAGATGGAAGGGAAAAGTCTATGTTACTCTAGACAGACATCTAAGCATAATGTAGATAGATCACAAAATAAAAGAGAGCAGGTTGTTAGAGGATGAGTGAACACATGAGTTCCCATTTTGAAGAAAAATGGTGGAATACCAGTGGTCAATAATTCATCCCAAATTTGTGAAACATCTATTTTCCTTTCTTTCCCTTTTTTCTGTTTGCCTCTGTGAATTGTGCATTTACTGCATTTCTCACACTGTTGTATTTTACTTCTAGTTAGTTCAAAGCAGCATAAATCAGGACATA
>NW_012152063.1:5024591-5026256 GCF_000956105.1 Propithecus coquereli
CAAAATCCCAACAGAAATATTTGTGAAACTTGACAAATTATAAAAATTATATTAAAATGCAAAGGGCCAATTGTAGCCATGATTCTCTCTTAAAGCCGCAAATTCATAATTGGAAAATTCATTATTGTAAAATGGCAGTTCTCCTTAGATTGATTTATAGACTTGACCCCTATCAAAATCCCAACAGAAATATTTGTGAAACTTGACAAATTATAAAAATTATATTAAAATGCAAAGGGCCAATTGTAGCCATGATTCTCTCTTAAAGAAGGATCATGTGAGAAAACATGCTTCAGTAGATAATCCTTTAAAGCTATTCAAATAAATCCAGCATGTTGTTATTGCATGTAGACAAAAAGACCTAGGAGAAATAAAATTTAATATAATTTTAAAGGGCAGAAATAGAGCCATTGATTATACGAGGGCAATTGATTCATGAAAGCAATACGGAAAATATAAGCTTTTCAAAAAGTAGTGTTAGGATATGGATATTAAAAAATGAAATATATGTATATGTATAGCTTAGCGCCTATCTCACACCATCCACAAAATGAATTCCAGGTGGATTAAAGACTTAACTCGGAAATCCAAATTTTATAGTGTTAGAAAAGAATATAAGCAAATATCTTCAAGACCTTTTTTAGAGGAACTGCTTTAAGGAAGGCCCAAAAAATGTTAATCTGAAAGGAAAAAATGAATACATTTGACAATATAGAAATTAAGAATTTCTGTTCTTAGAAAACCACCCTAAGAGTTAAAAGGGAAGTCATAAAACAGAAAAATGTGCAACATATATCAGATGACAATTAATATTTTAAAAAAACACTGTAAATAAGGAACACCTACAAATAAATTATAGAAAGGCATATAGTCCCATAAAAAAATGAGAGAAAGATTCGAACAGGTACTTCAACCTAGAAGTAATGCATCATTGCCCAGGACAGTCCTGATGCATGCCACTTAGTCCTGGTTTAAGAGTTTATATTAATTATATACCCTTGTAGTCTCAAAAGCATCCTAATATGCTCCATATGTTCTTTTGACAAATCTTTCTATTTTCAAACCCATCCTTTATCTCCAACTTCGGAAATATCTGAAGCCTCTAATTTGAGATCCTCCCTGTAGTTATGTAGAATGAATCTTGCTTCTACTGGGCTTCTCCATCTGCAGCTTTCCACTTTCTGTCCTTTGGTTTTCCATTTGACAAAATATTGTTATCCATGTAGTTTTCTTGCTTTGTCCTTGTGAGTTTATAATACTTTATTTTTTCACCATCATGTCAAGAGAATGGAGATGAATACAAAATAAGTGGTTACAGTCAAAGTGCATACTTTACCCAAAGTACTCATTTACTGCTATCTACTCACCACTTAAATGCCTTGTTGAAATCATATTTGCTTTAGAAATTCTTCACAATAAAAACAGAAAAGAGATGGTATTTTCTTCTTGAAAAACAAGAAGAAATGTGCTTTCCTTTTTGTATTTTTGATCTTATGTATCTGTTGACCTTACTGCTTTATTGCTTTTGAAGGATTTTTTTTTTCAGAATTATATTGATCCACTGTGTCTGTGTGTTATATTTATACACTGAATAGGAATTAATGTCTCTAAAACAGGAACTTGTACCACGTTAACAAAATGGTTAATTAGAGGTTTTTTTTTTTT
>NW_012152063.1:5029956-5033500 GCF_000956105.1 Propithecus coquereli
GAATGTCACCATTAAAAACAAATCTACTAGAAAATATAATCCTTCCTTTGTGCCATTTTTAGTTAAATGAAAGAGTAGAGAAAACTTAGAGTCATGCATACAACCCCAGACAAAGTGTGCACATACATACACACTTAAAACTTTTGAAGTGAATTTCAGATATCAAGCTGGAGTCTCTTTGTGTTTTATAAGATTTAAAGAGTGTTTTGATGATGGGACACAACACACTGACACTCAAATAGATGAAAGCCAGAACTCTTTGTTCAGAACTCTTTGTCACTTAAAAACTCCACAGGAGGGATGGTGACCAGGCAGGACCACACAGAGGGTTGTCCTGGAACACAGGGTAACAGATCATTCCAGTGTGTACATATTTGGAAACATTTTCATTACCAATTGCTCTAATGGCTTCCAAACTAAGCAAGTTATCTAAAACTTGCTTAGTAATTACTTCTTCTGTGAGACTCGGCACTCCTTAGTTTTGTGATGTGCTTTTTTAACGATGAAAATACAAAGACTTCAAAGAAGAGAAAAATTATGAGAGCATGTGAGAGAAAAGATTTGTTGTGGATGCATCAAAACAATCTAGGTAAACACCAACAACTCTCACATGGTCACTGAAAAGTTAGCCATTAAACAGAAGATCATTCCAGCCACCATTGAAGCAAACTAAAAATTATATAGGTATGTCTTCAGTGAACACTTACTAACTGAATGGATGGATGTGTATATCACAAAGGCCTTTTATTCATAAACTAAGCTTTTAGAATTAAATATTGCAATAATAGCTATTGTTGTTGTAGGGCAAATTGGTTGGACATGTCTGTGCTGCACAGATCTTTAAATATTGAAGGATTTAATGATCTCTATCTCCCATTTTCAAACTTTGTACATGTCTGCTTCTCCTGGCCCAGGTTACACATTGTATTTTTCTAGTATATAGCTTCTTCTTTCTAAGTAATGATAATAATAGCTGCCATTTTTCAATCACTGGATATTCTGCTGGACAATTTTAGACAAGTTCTCATTTAATTATCAGACCAATCCAGCAAGTTATTATTCTTATTTTACAGACAACAATATTGTATCTCAAAGAAGGTATAACTTGCTCCAGTAATATAGTAGTAAGCAGCAGATCTAGGATTTCAACCTAGAATTAACATTTTGAGGTTGAGACAGTGTTTTTTGTATGTTTTCCGTATCAGTAATTTATATATCTTCCATTTCAGCATGTGCATTGGAATCACCTGAAAAACTTCACACCCACTTTATATCCTCTGGGGATTCTGATTCAGTTGATCTAGGATATAACATGAGAATCTGCATTTCTAACTATCCCCTTGGCATGATTCTTATGCAGCTAGTTGAAAGATGGGTCATTAATATTTAGGGTCACCATATCAATGTCTTCCATATAGTAGAGAATATATATATACATATGCACACATATATACACACTTTAAACTTTTGAAGTGAATTTCAGATATCAAGCTTGAGTCTCTGTGTGTTTTATAAAATTTAATGAGCGTTTTGATGATGGGACACAACACACTGAGACTCAAATAGATGAAAGCCAGAACTCTTTGTTCAGAGCTCTTTGTTACTTAAAAGTCCAAAGGAAGGATGGTTGCAAGACAGGACCACACAAAGGGTTGCCCTGGAACACAGAGTAACAGCAAGTTGGAGGTATACAGGGAGCTAATGTATGGCAAGTAGCATGGGGTTGAACTAGGTTTCTAAAGCTCCCTGTGGATTAGCTAGTTTGAATAATTTTGTGGGTTCCAGGACATAGGGGTTACCTGTTCTCTGGTACCTTGCCCTAGGATGATTAGAGCAGGTGTACACTGGTTGGAGTGTGAGAACTCACTAGGGAAATGCTTGGGGACTTAATCACCTTCTCAAGGAGGGGGGTGACAAACCTTTAGCCAGGACTTCAAAACTGGATCAAAACAATAATATTAGCTTATTAAGTATGAAATGTCCAATTTCCTTAAGTAGTAAGTTTGACAGTTGATATATCTGACATTTCACTTTGACACTTTTTTTATCTTTAATTGTGAAGGTGCATTCTCATTTTTCAAACGGATGCTTGGCTTGTGATTGTCTTTCAGTTTACACATGTCACATGTCACAAAAACAATGCTGGTCAAAGTACAGAAGCTGGACTCAGAAACTCTCTGTCATCCACCATATTCACTAGACCTTGCACCAACTGAGTACCATATCTTCCAGGCTTTGGAACACTTCTAGCAAGGAAAAATATTCAATTCTCAACAAGCTGTGGAAAATGCCTTTGGTGATTTCATCTCCACTCACTCTCCAGGCTTCTTCACTGCTGGCATAAGCAAGCTACCATTAAGATGGCAAAACTGTGTTGATAGTTTGGGCATATACTTTGATTAATTGTACTGCTTCTTGTTTGAGATATAATAAACTAAACTCTTGATTTGAAATCAAACATTTCATATTTAATGACCTAATACACACACACACACACACACACACACACACGTTACATTTTGATCCTTAAGATTGTACTCAAGATTGGTTCAAATTTCCAATGCACAATTTCTAGCTAATTAAATCCTCACCAACATGCCTTTTGTCTCATTTGTCCATTTTTGCTTCTGTTGCCTATGTTTTTGGAGGTCTTTGTCAAAAAATGTTTTCCCAGACCAATGTTGTGAAGGGTTTTCCCTATGTTTTCTTCTAGACGTTTCACAGTTTTTGTGTCTTATATTTAAGTGCTTAATCCATTTTGAGTTGATTTTTGTACAGAGTGAGAGATAGGGGTCTTGCTTTGTTTTTCTGTGTATAGATATCCTGTTTTCCCAGCACCGTCTATTGAAAAGACTGCCCTTTCCTCCAGAATGTTTTGGGTGTCTTTGCTGAAAATCACTTGACTGTAAATACATGAATTTATTTCTGGGTTCTTTATTCTATTCCATTGGTTTATGTGCCTGATTATATGCCACTACCATACTATTAGGGTTACCATAGCTTTCAAGTAAATTTTAAAGTCAGGTAGTGTGATGTCTCCAGCTTTGTTTTTTTTGCTCAGGATTGCTTTTGCTATTTAGAGTTTTTTTGTGCTTCCATGTGAATTTTAGGATTAGTTTTTCTGTTTCTGTGAAAAATTCACAGATAGGAATAGGATTGGATAGGAATTGCATGGAATCTATAGGTCACTTCTTTTGGTAGTATGGGCATTTTTCAAAATATCAATTCTTTTGATCTATGAACATGGAATGTTTTTCCATTTTTGTGTCCTCTTCAATGTGTTTCATCAGTGCTTTATAATTTTCTTTATAGAGATCTTTCACTTCCTTGGTTAAATTTATTCAAAGGTAGTTTTATAACTGTTGTATAATAAATGTTATTGTTTTCTTGATTTTTTTCCTCTAGTTCTTTATTGATGTGTAGAAACACTAGTGATGTTTGTATGTTGATTTTGTATCCTGCAACTTTATTGGATTTGTTTATTAGCTCTAAGAGATTTTTGATGGAGCTTTTGGGATTTTCTACATTAAAATCATGTCATCTG
>NW_012152063.1:5037325-5038027 GCF_000956105.1 Propithecus coquereli
TCCCAAGGAGCTCCTATTGTCTCTCATTCACCCCATTCAACTCATTAATATTAATAGTTCCTACCTATGCTGGTGACTCAATGTATTTGATTTTGTGACATTTGAGCTAGATTTCATGGTGTTTGCATCCCTTTCCAGGTCAAAGTACGCAGTTACGAAAAATTCCATGAGGAGCTTTCAAAATTTTTCAAAATTAAAAAAAAGTTAATAGTTTCATCATTTTTCCATTGTCAATCTAAGCATAAAGTAATATTATTCATATTTTGCATAGATATAAGAGGACAAAAGTATACTAACTGTACACTTATAAATCTCTTTAAATATTTATTTTCAAACAATCACTTTAGCTTTGACTTAACTTATATGTGGAAGATTTATAATTTGTTTCATTGCTGTCATTTTAAAATCTTTTGCATTCTAAAGCATCATGACAAGTAATGAATGTTTCATACAAACAGCCAAGAGAATATGTCTGTGGTAGCAAAACATCCATATGTAAAGTGGAAAATCCAGTCATGTGATATTTTCTTTACAGAATGCCAAACATCTGGAGATCTGGGGAGAACTTCACAATCACCTAAATATTTCACTTCTTATCTGGATATTCATTTTCCTGTAGCTGCAATCTAATTTGGCACATTGTCAGTAAGTAAAGGGCAAGTAGGGGGCATGTTGAATTCTAGGGGAAAAAATTATTTTTCC
>NW_012152063.1:5039022-5040579 GCF_000956105.1 Propithecus coquereli
ATGAGATCAGTCTTCATTGTTTATCTTTTTCATATAAACTATCTGTGGTTCTAAATGTATTGAGAAATAGAGAAACAAAGAAAAATATTAGAAACATCTGAAAAAGGCCTACCAGTAATTCAGATACCTGTTCAGTTATCTACTCAACAAAATAAATTAATCATTTATTTAAAGAATTTTCCTTCTTTTACTCAGTTCTTCTTAAGCCACAAGCTATTAGTCATTCATCATATCAAATAATTTCTTTGCAAAATTATGCCCCATCTTAAGAGGAGCTACATATTTTTACACTCTGGGAAAAGATGGTATTTAATAAACTGTTTGATAAGTTGCAGCTTGATGGTCCTGTGACAGTAATATTAATACACCCAGCAGTAAATCAACAGGAAAGCACAGGGATCATCAGAATGGACTCCCTGTAAGTGATTCCTAAATCTTCTACAACAATCATCAAATTCACTATATGCAGCAAATTAAGCAACTATATACCAAAGTAACCTATAGGAAATGTGATTAAACATTGTTTGCTGATTAGTCTGCTCAGGCTACCGTAACAAAATGCCATAGACTGGTGGGTAGGATTAAACAGAAATTTATTTTCTCATGGTTCTAGAGGCTAAAAGTCCAAGATCAGCCAGCAAGACCTAGTCTGGTGAGGGCTCTCCTCCTTGTTTGCAGACAGCCAGCTACTTTCTCACTGTATGCTCATATGCCTTTTCTCCGGTGTATGTGTATGTTTGTCTCTTTGTGTGTGTGTGTGTGTGTGTGTGTGTATGTGTGTGTGTCAGCATATGTGTATGTATTTGTGTTGGAGGGAGGGAGGTTTGAGAAAGTATACACTGGCCCAATATTGTTCAATATTTGTAGTAGGACTCTTTAGAATAGGTAAAAATGTTAAGATTTTACTAAGATGTTTATCAATGCCAATTGGTAAGGTTGTCCATCAATCAGTGGACTCATCTCATTCTATAACTTGTGGTTTTAATAGTATGGTTTGAGCCAATAGCAAACTTAGGTGAAAAGCCAAAGCCTGAGTCTATGTCTTGAAACTTTCTTTCTTTTCATAGAAATTCTCTGCACCCCTGAGCTTAAGTTACCTAAGGGCCATTTAAGAACACTTAAAACTTTTCTTTCACTATAAATGTCAATGGGAAAGAATAAATAGGTAAAAATATAAATGAGTACATCTAAGGGATTCACAGATTGTCTCAAAGACAGTGGGGTTGTTTTGTATTTTTCCTTTGCAACACATATTTCAGAAATACCGTAATACTACAAATTACTGTTCAGATACTGGTAACCAGTTTTCTAATGTTTTGGAAAAGAATATACCATTTTAAAAAGGCAAAAGTTATTTATGTCATACTATCAATGTACAATAAGAACTTGAAATTTTAAAAATATCATTTATAAGAGCATCAAAAATATAAAATGTTTTGGGATATATTTTATTAATGGAAAGAAATGAAATAATGTCTTTTGCAGCAACATGGATAAAACTGGAGAGCATTATCCTAAGTGAAGTATCTCAGAAATGGAAAAACAAACACCACATGT
>NW_012152063.1:5043049-5045240 GCF_000956105.1 Propithecus coquereli
TAAATATATAAAGAAAGTTTTACCTTCCCAGTATAGGCAAGACCAACAGGAAACATACCAAGTAGCTTTTTTGAAAAAAGAAATTACAGATGGGAACAGCAGTAGAGAAAAATAAAAAGCACAGCCAGCTAATATTTAATCATGCTTTACTGAAACATAACACAGAAATTTCCTGCAAATTGCTGACTTTATAGAGACCTTTATCTCATTTATAACTGGAAGTCTTTTTCAGAAATATCGTGTTTTTAAATATTTCTTTCCCCTAAGACATTGTTTTTAAAAGTGGGTTTTTCAGAAATCTTCTCCAGCAACAAGTTAAGGAACTATGTGGTGAAGAGTGTTCCAGGGGCAAAAATGTTTGGAAAATTTCTTTTAAATTTAAATTGTTTTCCCTCCTGCAGTATTATATATGAGATTTTAATATGTTAAAATGTGCCATGAATTTCATACAAGACACAGGCAGTGTTTCCCAAACTTATATATTCACAGAACCTCCTTTTCGAACAGCATTTAATGGATGAATATTCCAAGGAATATGCATTGCAGTTCCAGAAATCTGATACTAACTGTGATCATTTGCTATTATAGTTAAAATGTATGTTCTCAAATTAGACCATCTGGGTTTGAATCCTGGCTCTGCAACTTTTTTTTTTTTCCTGTGTGACTTTGAGTGCTAAGTTTATCTCTCACAAGGAGATGATAAAGATATGGTTGTTGTGGGAATAAAAATGACCAAATCCACGTAAAGTATTTAGAATGGTGCCTGCTACATAGTGAACTTTAAAGAGTTAACTATTACTAGGGTTAAGATAGACTGGAATTTGGGATCCATCTTCCTGTTTATCAATCTAGGAAAAATCTGGCAGTAGATTACATGAGATGCTGTATTTATCACCACCACCATTAGCATGCATGGTTAAATCATAAATTTCTTGGGGGCAGAGACCACATCCATCCATCATTCTTCTTTTTGAGAATTAGAGTTTAGCTTAATTAGCCTAAGCATCATAGGAACTCTGGGATGTCCAGGGGTCTAATTAGCATGAGGGAAACCAGGCTGTTTGAAGTAACTGTGAAGTGTATCTGGAGCCAAGATGGTCAGCACCCTGGATCAACAAGACTAAGATGTGTCAGTATCTAAAGATGGTAGAAGACTGTTAAGTGGATTTTACTTGGATGATGCAGATGGAGTTCTTAAGTCAGGATTCCACTCACTGGACCTTCACATTAGAAGATAGCTGAGACCAAGGACAAGGTGAGGAGAACAGGGACACTAGAATCACTTAGTGGAATTGAGGATTGGCTCAAATGTATCTCTAGTTGTTACTTAAGTGCTTGATTTCTCTGAGGCTAATGTGATAAGGATATGTGTAATATGTTTATCCTCCACAGTGCGTAGCACATACTTGCAAGTAGCTGGTGTTAATGAATATGTTCTTCTGAGCATGTGGTGTGATCAGAAAGCAGAGTGACTGTGGTAGAACTGAGACTCTCACTCTCTCACTCCAGCTGCAGAAGGAAAGAAAACAAAGAAACAAGAAAGGGTAAATGCATAAAACAGAGAGAATAAAGAATTTTCCATTAGGCAAAGCCCAGCTCATTCCCAACAAGAAGCAGACTTCATATCTCAAAGAATGAAGACAGAAGAGAGGGTAATATAGTATTCAACAGTGAATTTGTGTGAGCAAAGTGCTCTGCAGTCATGAGTATGAAAACCACTTAAATGCAGTCTCACCATGGCTGCCTGCTGCATTGTGGAGCTGCTATTTTTAACCCACATTCATGCTGCTCTGGGTCAGAGTGGGAGACATCTGTGGAGAGAGGAATGAATTGCTTGCAGCAAGACAAGTTTTGATGAATAATTATTTGTGCTACAACGTGCAGTCAGGGCCAGCTCCATTCCACACACTGAAAACTAACTCTTCCTGGCAGTAAACATGGGCAGGTCCTCAAGGGCTGCTTATGGATTCCAGCTCTAATGACACTTGGCAGTGCTGCCAGGATTATCGAGAATTAATTGGTTTGGTGTGAACCCTACCAAAGGTTAACACCAAGGCTGATGTTATGCAATGCAGTTACATTTTCAAAGCACTTTATGATCGTTAATTATTTTTTGTTCCCATATTTCAAAGTAAAAATTACTTTTCCTTGTAATTTTAATGTTACATTTTCAACTTCTAAATCTTAGATT
>NW_012152063.1:5054483-5055506 GCF_000956105.1 Propithecus coquereli
TATTCACTACAAAGAATTCATACAGGGAATTTCTACTCTATATATTCCATTCAAAAGTGTTTAATTATCTAGGTGTCAAGTAAAGACCCTCTGTCAATGGCATGATAAGTACACTTAGGAGAAGAATACACTAAAATACTGTTTTGGTGCGGTACTTCTCGAAGCGTAGTTCTGTGATTTTGTTAGAAATGCAATTTCTTGGGCCCCATCCTGACCTTCTAAAGTTCTGGGGGTGAGGCCCAGCAAAGTCTACATCAACAAGTTTTCAAATGACACTGATGCACACTTAATCACTTAAGAATGATTAAGCTTAAGAACAATTATTTTAATGTGTAAGCGAACATATTAATCAAGGTCTCACTTGCATCTTGCTATCAAATTTAATTTTTTTTGTCCAAACTAAGATTTGTTATAGGCTATAATGCCTATAACCTCTAAGAACATAAATTCTTTGGGCATTTTTCCCAACCTTGATCTCTTCTCAGGAACCAGATCCTCCAGACAATGTCCCAAGGTAACTGCTATAGTCAAGACACAGGGTTTCACACTAATGAATTTTTCTAGTTCTTAATAAAACCAGAGCAAGCGGGTGGGAACTACTAATAAAAAGTACAAGTAGAATTCTGGATAAGGTACTGATTATTCTTCTATTTTCAATTACTTTTCCTTATATGTGATTTGGACAAGTCATTTGAGATGATATGATTAAGAAGCCTTGGTATTCGATGTTTGCATAGCAGAAGGGATGCAGGAGAGATGCCGTCTGCAACAGTAGGCCTTTCACCTGCATACCTCTTCTTTACTGGCTGTGTTGCTTTGGTAGAGGAGCTAAGTTCTAATTTCTAGCTTTGCAGTATAAGAGATATGGATTTGTCTATATACCTTGAGTTTATAAGTCTCTCAGGGATTGCCTCACCCTAACTAAATTCATAAGGAAACTCTTGGATTAAATAGAATGGGAAATTATTAATTGATAATAGAAGAGATTTCTGTTTTCAATCACTATAATATTCAAGTCTGCTC
>NW_012152063.1:5055556-5057510 GCF_000956105.1 Propithecus coquereli
ACAAGTGAAGACTAGAAGTACATTAATAATTTCTTCATTGTACTTCAGTGTATACAATGAAGAAATTATTATTACAGTCTGAAAAAAAAAGAGGAATCAAGTTGTTTTGGCAAGACAACTAGCAAAAGTGTTACTTGCAATAACATGGGACATAGAAAATGTACTTAATGAACCTGTATTTTTAACTAAGAAGTTTTCTAGTCAGAATGTTGTAAAAGCTTCTTCTAATGAAATAGGGGAGGGGCAAGATAAATAAGAAAAAAGGAACTGTTCACTTTTCAAGCAGAATTTACAGAAAATATAAAAGAGTCAAGACCAGTTTGGTGTATGAATAAAACTGTTTCTCTTCAGACAGCAAAAGGCTATTAAAGTAAGAAATGACTTCAGGGCAAAGATAAAGCAAAGATCACTTTCATCAAAATATGCCCTCAAGATAAAGTTCATATCACATGTGTGACTATAAGATCCTTTGGGACCTCAGAAATACTTAAAGTTTCTCACAGACCCTCTCAACTACTCAGTAGGGCCTCTAAGAATCTTAAGGGTACCATCCCACAATACCCTGACTCTCAGCCTAGGGTAGAGAGGCCTATCTCAAAGAATTGGGTATGCCTTTTGTCTCATGGAATTAATCCCAATGGGTTCATAGGAAACCCACAACATTTTTAAGAGAATAGCATTAGTAGAAGTAATGTCCACATGGACTAAAAAGGATAGAAACAATTTAAAATTAAAATAAGTCCTGGGAATCTCAACCAAATAGGGCAAGTCACAAGTTGAGGAAGATACTCAGCTTCAAACATAGATCATTTCTTGTGGAAAGGAAAGATTCTCAGAGCTTGGAGCCTTGAGAACATGCATAAAAGCTTCAGAGAGTCACTATCAAGTAGGAGGACTGGGTCCAAATAAACGGTCTGGCAACAAAAGTACTGAGCTGTATTTCAGAACTGCTATGGACCAGTGACTGCTGTCTATTTCTATCTCTATCTCTCTATGAAGATATCTATCTAGATACCTAGATAGATAAATATGGTCTGTAATGATATCTACATTATTAGGGAAACAAGAAATAAGCATAGGCAAATGAACTAACTTTTCTTAACTTCATTATCTCATTTGTAAAGTGAGAAGATTCTTTTGAATTAGTGATAAGAAAGCACTGACTCATCATGCACAGGTCATGCGCTCTGTCCAATTTAACAATGTGCCCTGGGATCTCATTTCAGAATAGAAGATTAGACAACTACCTGCATGTGGCCACTTCTCAAAAGTACCTAAACAGTAATACTTTACTGGCTACGGCACAACAAATTTGCACAGGCTACTCTGCTAGTCAGTAAAGATTACATCTGGTGTAAAAAAATAAATCCTCCACATACTACCACTTCCTACCCCTAAAGAATGCGATAAAGCAATGTCATTTAGAAAAGCTCTTGTACTCAAGAATAATAAAATAAAAACTACAACCACAACAAAAAGCTATTCCCTCACCATGGTCTAGATAGCTTACAATTCGTGACACTTTTTGAACCCTTTTTCTCTCCCATGTCTCTGGCAGATGTCACTAACTGACCATAGTGCTGTTTTGTACTAGTCCAAATGTGGCCTCGTGATCATTTTCAACACAGCACTCCAGACAGCTTTTGCCTGCCAATCTGAGTTGGCACACAGATTGGCATTTACTTGCCATTACTTTTCTATGATGTTTGCGTTCCCCAATCTCTGTTATCTACATAAATTAATATTACAGATCAGGGGTGAGCCATGAATAGTGTCTGAAATCTCAGCTCCACTATTGAGAAAGACAATAAAACACAGTCATTTAAAGCATGGTCCTTGGAGCCGACTGGTTGAGTTTTTATTCCTAATTTTAGTAGTTATGTAACCTTGGGCAATTATTTAACCTCTTTGTACCTCAGATTCCTCATCTATAAAATGGGGATTATAATACATA
>NW_012152063.1:5067240-5067966 GCF_000956105.1 Propithecus coquereli
GTCTATATTTTATTCAGGTTCACTAAAACCTGTAGGAACAGAATAACTACTCTGAGTTCAGAAACTCAACCATTTTAACATAGGAGTATTCTCATTATGCGGCTTTTAAAAGATGTAGTAAAATATCAACAACTCAGGCTTTGGACTCACATAGGTTAGATTCTTGCAATTTCCACTGACCAGCTGAGTGATTCTGAAAATTTCCTAACTTTAGAACTTTGGATGAAATGTGAGGATCGTCCAATGTATCACTGATCTACTGAGACAACCTGTGCACAGTGGGGAGTAAAATACCTTGTACATGATATCGCAAGGTAAACAGTAGTTACTATTATCATATGGAAAGTTGTTATCGTGATTATTATTATTATTGCTATAGCTATTGTATCTCAAAGTACTGAGGCAAACATTAAACCAACTAAAATATTTATGTAGCTAAAATAGTCACTTGTGTTTATCCCTATAAAACTAATACTTTGAAATGAGGACAAAAGAAAGGGATATGTATAAGACAATAAGACTATTTTTCTACTTGAATTTTAGGACTAGAATACCTTAGTATTCTCAGTGTTCTTAGTACTCAAGGTATTAGAATACTAATATCTTGAACTTTTGAAGGAGTTTGTGGAAACAAAACAATTTTCAAAAGATGCTGCAATTTATTATAATAAGTTAAAAGTTAAGGGAAATTGATATGGTTTAGATGTTTGGCCCCTCTAAATCTCA
>NW_012152063.1:5068791-5070180 GCF_000956105.1 Propithecus coquereli
AATTTATTTAGTGAATTAAATACTATTTCTTCAGTAGGACTTTGGATTGGCAGTGAGGATAGACTGCAAACTAATTTATACAACTTCATAAAGTTTTTCACTATCTCATATTCCCTTAAAATTGAGAAAAGACAAACTGTTTTCTTTTAAAATTTTCAGCAATCTTATCAAGGGCAAGAAGATAAGTATTATAAAAAGACAAGCTACTAAACAATAATTTCTATTTTTAATAACCACCCTTGGCTTTAGGAAAACCCTTTTTTCCTCATTCTGTATTAAATGAAGTTATTAACAGGAAGGTGGGATAGACCTTTTCACTTTCCTTCACTTCTACAACAGACTTTTGATACCAGGTGGAGTTGATTTTGGTTTATCCTTCCATTCTCAAGGGTACATTCTTAGGACTGAATTATCCAACAAAAGCAATCTGACATTGATCTAAAGGCCTGAGGAGTAACGTATATTTTGGGGTGTTTCGGGGTGTGGAAAAGAGGAACTCTCCTGAATACTCTGTCTGATATGAGGACATCACAAAGATATTTCTGACTTTTGGCAGCAAAGTGATCTAATCTGGCAGGGAATGATTACTCTCTCGCTACTATATTAAAGATATACTGAAAATGATGCTAGAGATACTGGACAATATGTATCGAGTAGAGATTCTGGACAACATATTTCAACAACAAAATTAAATGAATATCCAGACTAGGGAAAAAGAGAAAAGATATACCTATGTATCGGAAATATCTTGAAATCTCCAGAGAAAAGAATGGGTAGAACTTGGTATTGCAGTGGCCTTTCAGTGTATTCCACTGAAGGAGCACAGGTTATAGAAGCTGGGGCTGGGATTGTTATGCCATTTAAGGTGAGATGAAACCTGGGTGAGACTAGGAGCTAGAACCCCTAATGTCTCTTCCATGAAAAACTCAAACCTTTGGCCCAAAAAGGAATGAGATTTCCTTGCACTCGAAGCTGTAGTTGAAGGGATAAAGCCATCCATGATAAATCAAGACTGTAAGCCTATACCACATACATGGGTAGAATTGCTAATATGAAAAGTGTATAAAACCCAAGAGAGACTACTAGCATAAATACCAGTTCTGGACTGGACAGCTCCCATGTTCCCTTTTGCCCTGGCAAAAACATGCTGTATGGACACAATTCCATGACCTAAGGCACAAGGCACATGGGACACAGATAGGGAAAATTTCCTACCGAGAAGGAGCTCACAATCATAGAAAAGGAGGAGGAAGAAGACGAGGAGGAGGAGGAGGAGGTTGTTATAATCAGAGTGAGATGGAAATATGGGAGAATTAGCCCTGAAAGAACTGGAGATCATAAAAAGAAACTGAAAGAAAACCATAAAATTCATATTTTAAATAAATTAAG
>NW_012152063.1:5071961-5072933 GCF_000956105.1 Propithecus coquereli
GTAGGTGCAAATCTATGGAATCAGAAAATACTACAACACTTTTAGAGAAATAGCAAGACATCTGACTTGGTGGAAATATAGCCTGTGAATGGTAAAGGAATACTGAAGGCAAATTATGAGAGACTTAGAAGTCAGGATAATGAATTACAGATTTTCATGGACAGGTGATGAGGAATTGACAAAGGCTTCAGGGAGAAAATGATGAAAATCTAAATCAAACTTTTAAAAATTTTATTTGGCTAGGGATATTACTTCAGTAAGAACAGGGCCAGTATAATTCATGAACACAAGTCTTTCATGAGACTCTCTCACTGAGCACTGTAGTACTTGGATCAGCAACGCCAGCAACTCAGTTTTATTTGTTTGTGTGAGGGAGTTTGTCACGGCAAGGTAGACAAAGGTAATATCATCTAGAGGCTGTAGACAGAGATGTTGGTCACCAAAGCATTCTCTAGCCCCCAGAAAAATAGAAAGAAAAATAATGAGTTTCGTAAAGCTCTTTTGTCTAAAGCACATTCCTAGATTCTGGTAAAGATAGATCCATGTCATACATTCCTGCCCACACCTCTGTGGCAAAGAGAAAAAGTGCAGAGTCCCTTGTGATTGTACTAATTTCCAACCCATTAAAAAGCGAGAGCATAGGAACTCTTAGCTTAAGAGTAAATAGCTCTTGGCTTCCATCATTTAGAATAAAGAAATCACTGTTTTCACCCTGAATGAGAGGTCACTAAGTGAGATGAATAATGTTCTGCAATTACCGAACTATGCAGGATATGCTGAGTAATATATTTATGTGCAATTTGCACAATTCCTTAATTAGTTTTAAATATCAAGCTTATCCTAGCTGACATCTAGGCTTTAATATTATCTGATTCAAGCCAAGTATGTGGTTTTGAATTTGCTTTACAAATGGTATGTTCTCCAGGGTTGCTTATGCAGCAATATTCTGATTTCAATTGCTACATGATCTGT
>NW_012152063.1:5074374-5119211 GCF_000956105.1 Propithecus coquereli
AAGCAACCCAAAAGGGGCAAAACAAATTGAAATAAACGACTATGTAGGCCAAGAAAAAAATGATATCATTAATATATGCAGAGGTATGAGAAGATACTGCTTAAATTGCTTGAGGTTACTTAAACAGAACAGGCCAACTAGAATTTGGGGGAATAAAAAATATATGTCAGCAGAAATGAAACGTCAATAGAAAGTGGATGGTTGGAAAATAAAATTGAGAAAATCTTCTTGAAAAGTACAGCAAAAAGACAAAAAAATAAGACAATTAGAAGACTAGTCCAGTTAGTCCAACATCCAACAGCCCCTTCACACCCTCTTTCTTATTTTTCTATCTCTTTTACTCCTAACATAGAAGGACATACATTCTCTTTCTATAAATTCCTTGAAAGATATATGTTGTTTTGGATAGCGACACTCCAAGTTTGAAGACCGTTAGTCCAATGGGCTGCTCATTAGGGCCATGACTATTCTTCTACATGCAGACTAAATTATTATATAGACACCATACCCATTTACAGGAATCAAATCGTCCACACTGCAAACCATCACCTAATGGCATACACGAGACTCTTTCATAACCAGATTATCATCTCCCAGAAAGCAGAGGTCCTATCTCTCTATTTCCCCACAAATGAGCCTGCATCTGTTGGCACACAGTGAACACTTATTAAAATCTTATTGAATAAATATTGAGTGAATTACATAAACATTTATCTATTAAAAGGGCATGTTTTTTCCTTGATATATATAGATATTGTAGGTGACTCAACATCAGCAGCTGCAGTTAATTAAATAATTATTGCTTCCCTTATTTAATGTCTCTAGTGAGATCATGGCAATGTAGTAGCAAAAATAAATGAACATCAAGCAGCTTTGCAGAATTTTATTCTACTAGTTCTAAAATTGTCAAATTGCTCTATGATGAATGCATTCAGCATTGAACAACACGGAAATGCTGCACTGATCAATCTCTGACATCAGAGTGGTCATGTCATTGATGAGGCCTGAACCTCCTTTGATTACAGTAAGTCCTCACTTAATATCTTCTATAGGCTCTTGGAAACTGTGACTTTAAGCAAAATGACAGAAAATGAAATAATTTTTTTTTCTCATCAACGTTATGTCAAAATGACACTGAAGGAAACATTATTAAAGTACCTGCTGCTAAAGGCACAAGTGGTGGACTGTACCAGACATCCCTCATTCCTCAGATCAAAATTCCCCTGCCCAGTATTTCATTTCAGGAATTTCTAAACAATAAAAGGCAAACAAGTGTAACCTCATGCCATCTCTCCTCAGCTGTGCTATTACAACTTGCTCACTTTCTGCCCTGGGGCTTCTCTGCCTCCACCATGCGAGATGTGTACCATTCCCTGGTGTGTATTCTCTGTATAACACCTGCTACACCAGGTCCCTTGACTGGAGACACTGTTAATATGATGGAATTCACTCCTGTGATTGTCAAGTTATATGGAAAATGGATCATGCTATATGAAAATGGTGAAAGGATTTGCATACAAATCAAACTCTCTAATAAATTACTTTGAAGTAATTAAAAGAGATGATATGCTGGGTAGGTCTAAAATAATCAGGTGAGCCTTTAAAAGGGATTGTGCCCTTCTTGAAGGAGGAACTATGAAGTGTGAGGAAGATTTTCATGCTGACTTTGAGGAAGCTAACTTCCATGTTGGGAGAAGATGGGGACCACATGGCAGAGACTTGAGGTAGTCTCTAGTTTCTGAGAGCAGTCCCAGGCAGTAGCTAGCAAGAAAATGAGGACCAAAACATACATCTACAAAAAAGTGAATTCTGTCAATAACCTGAAAAAGCTTGGGATGGGTTTTTGAGCTCCACAGGATAAAACAACCTAGCTAACGCCTTGATTGTTTTGTGAGACTCTAACAGAGAACCCAGCTACTCTCTGTCCAGATTTCTAATGCACTGAAATAATGAGATAACAAATGGGTGTGTCTTAAATTTTTTAAATTTTTTTATTTGTATAAATTCATAAGGTGCAAGTGCAGTTATGATAGATGGTTATGTTGCATAGTGCTGAAGTCTGGGCTTTTAGTGTAAACGTCACACAAATAGTGTGCATTGTACACATTATGTAGTTTCTCATTCTTTACCCCCTTCCTCCCTCCCACCCTTCCAAGGCTCCAATGTCTATTACACACCCTCTGTCCATGTGTACACATTATTTAGCTCCCACATATAAGTGACAACAGGCAGTATTTGACTTTCTGAGTTATTTCACTTAAGATTATGGCCTCTAGCTCCATACATGTTGCTGAAAAAGACATTATTTCATTCTCTATTATGGCTGGGTAATATTCCATTACTCATGCACATCACATTTTCTTTATCCAGTCATCCACTGATGGACACTTAGGTTAATTCCACATCTTTGCTGTTGTGAATAGTGCTGTGACAAACACTAATTCAGGTATCTTTTTCATATGATTTCTTTTCCTTTGGGTACATATCTAGTAGCGGTGTTGATGGATCAAATGGTGGTTCTCCTTTCAGTTCTTTAAGAAATATCTATGCTGTTTTCTATAGAGGCTGAACTAATTCACATTCTCACCAATAGTGTAAAAGCATTTCCTTTTCTCCTCATCATTACCATATATTATTTTTTGACTTTTTAATAATAGCCATTCTGACTAGTGTAAGATGATATCTCATTGTGGTTTTAACCTGCATTTCTTTGATTGTTTGTGATGCTGAGCATTTTTCCATATGCTTGGTGGCCATTTTTATGCCTTTTTTTGAAAAATGTCTGTTAATTTCCTTTGCCCATTTGTTAAGGTGTTTGTTTGTTTTTACGCTGTTGCTGTTGTTGTTTGAGTTCCTTATAGATTCTGGATATTATTTCCTTGTTGGATGTATAGTTTGTAAATACCTTCTTCCATTTGTCAGGTTCTTTGTTCATTCTGTTGATTATTGTTTCACTGTGCAGAAACTTTTTAGTTTGAGTCCTGTTTGTCTATTTTTGTTTTAGTTGGTTGTGCTGAGGTCTTAGTCATAAATCCTTTGCCTAGGCCAATGTCCAGAAGAGTTTTTACCAGGTTTCCTCTTAGTCTTTTTATAGTATCAGGTCTTGCATTTAATTCTTTAATCCATCTTCAGTTAATTTTTGTATATAGTTAGAAACAGAAGTCCAGTTTCATTCTTTAGCACGTGGCAGTCCAATTTTCCCAGCACCATTTATTGAATAGGGTATCCTTTCCTCAGTGTATGTTTTTTGTTAGTTTTGTCAAAGATCCGTTGGCTGTGGGTACGTGGCTTTATTAATGGATTCTCTGTTCTGTTCCATTGATTTATATGTCTCTTTTTGTATTGGTATCATACAGTTCTGGTTATTATTGCCTTGTAGTATAATTTGAAGTCAAATAATGTGATGCCTTAAACTTTGTTATTTTTGCTTAAGATTTCTTTGGCTATTTGAGCTCTTTTTTCATTCCATATGAAGTTTCGGACAGTTTCGTCTAATACTGTGAAAAATGATCTTGGTAGTTTGATAGGAATTGCACTGAATCTATACATTACTTTGGGCAGTATGGTCATTTTAATGATATTAAATCTTCTGATCCATGAGCATAAGATATTATTCCATTCCATTTGTTTGTGTCATCTACCGTTTCTTCCATCAGTGTTTTGTGGTTTTCTGTGTAGAGATCTTTCACTCCTTGGTTATATATATTTCTAGATATTTTTTAATATCTATTGTAAATGGGATTAACTTCTTGATTTGGATGTCAACTTGATTGTTACAGGTATAAAAGATGCTACTGATTTTGTACATTGATTTTGTATCCTTAAACTTTACTGAATTTATTCATCATATCTAAGAGTCTTTTGGAGGAGTCTTTAGGCTTTTCTGTGTATAGGATCAAATCTGGGTGCTCCAGTGTTGGGTGCATATATATTAAAAATTGTTATATCTTCTTGTTAAATTTATCCATTTTTTCTACTGCTGTTGATTTAAAGTCTGATATAACTATAGCTATCCTTGCTTACTTGTAGTTTCTGTTTGTGTGGAATGTCTTTTTTCCACATATTTACCTTCAATCTACAAGTATCTTTACAAGTAATGTGCATTTCCTGTAAGCAGCATATGGTTTGATGATTTTTTTAATTCATTCTGCCAATATATATCTTTTAAGTGGAGCATTTCATTCATTTATATGCAAGGTTAATGTTGATATGTGAGGTTTTTTTCCTGTTATAATTTTAATTGTTATACAGTTGCTTTGTGGATTCTTTGTTTCTTTTTATTTTTCTCTCTTTGTCTTTGTGGGTTTGGTGGAGTTCTGTGATATTGCCATTTGATTTATTTCTGTTCTTTATTTGTGTAATTGTTTTATAAGACCTGTGACTTTTATACTTTCATATATTATTATGATGGCAAATATTGACATTTCATTCCATGTTTAAAACTCCTTTGAGCATTTTGTGTAGGACCATCTAGTGGCGACAAATTCCCTCAGCATTTGCTTATCTAGGAAAGCATTTATCTTTCCTTCATTTACCAAGCTTATTCTATCAGGACACAAATTTTGTGGTTGACGGATGTTTTGTTTAAGCATTTTGAAAATAGAATCTCAATCTCTTTTGGCTTGAAAGGTTTTTGCTGAGAATTCTGCTACTAGCTTAATGGGGTTTCCTTTACAGCTGACTAGACACTTTTCTCTTGATGATTTTAGGGTTCCTTTTCCTTCACATTGACCTTAGATAGTCTGATGACTATAGTATGTGTTGTGGTGAAGTCCTTCCTGGAAAATATTGCCCTGAAGTTCTTTGAGCCTCTTATAGCTGGATGCCTAGATCACTTGCTAGACTAGGGGGGTTTTCCTGAATTATTTTCTTAAATAGGTTTTCAAACTTCTTGCTTTTTTTTTCTCCCTCAGGAATCTGTATTATTCATAGGTTCAGGTGTTTTACATAGTACCATACTTCTTGAAGGCTTTCTTCATTTTTTAAAATTGTTTTCTTTATTTTTATCTCACCAGACTAATTTGAAAGACCTGTCTTCAAGTTCTGAAACTCTTTCTTCTGCTGGATCTAGTCTATTGTTGAACCTTTCAACCGTTAGTTTGTAATTTCTTCAATGAATAGTTCACTTCCAGATGTTGCCTTTTTTAAAAAAATATCTCTTTGGTAAATTTTTCCTCCATATCCTGAATTGATTTTCTGATTTCTTTGTATTGGTTTTCAGATTTATCTTGGATATCAGTGGGATTATTTAAAATTAATATTTTAAATTCTTTATTTGGTATTTAAAGAATTCATTTTGGTTAGGATTTATTGCTGGAGAGTTAGTGTCATCCTTCGGGGATGTCATAACACCTGCTTTTTCATATTTCCAGAATTGTTACACTGATTCCTTCTTATCTGGAGAAATTTTTACTTTTTTTATTTTTTGAATTTACTTTAATTTGGATGGGACTTTTTCTCCCCTTTGGGGATATGACTATATGTATGTTGAATAGAGTCATTTGGCTTTGCTTCTAGGAGATTTCAGTGTCCAAGGCTCTGTATGAATTCCTTTGTTATACATACCTTAGTGTGGTGGTTTTCTCAAAAGTTATTTGTAGTAGCAGTGTACTTGGCACGTGAGCAGTCTCTTGTCCTGCAAAGCCCAGGTTGTGAAGTTTTCTAGAAGTTTATCTCATTTCCAAGCACTCTGTGCTTGTGTTAGCAGATTTTGTATTGGGTTGTCCAGTTTAACAGGGAAGTAGGTTGTTCTTCCAGGTAAGAGCCAGCTACAGGAGTAGCAGTAGGGTTTATATGAGATCTTTACCAGGAGAAACTCTATAGGTCCTCGGGCCATGGGCTGGTCTGTGGAACATGCAGTGGCCCAGGCTCTGTTCTAAGCTCTGAGAGGAGAGGGTGAAGCTAGGTGCAGCTGGACTGGGCAATTCCACCCTTGGTTCCCCAGTGATGGGCACAAGCACTAGCCCTGACAGGGGTAGTGAGGAGTGGCATAGACTCTGTAAGATTTCCTTGATTATAAATATCTTTAGTGTGCTGGCTTTCTCAGATTCCAGATGTAGTAATAATGTACTAGGTGAGTGAGAGGGCTCAAGCCCTCCTGAGTAACCAGGGTGATGTGGGTGATGGTGGTAGCAAAGGTCATGCAAAATTTCTCTCCTTCCCAAGTGTTGTGCAATTGTGTCAGATGTTGGAATGGGTTGTGTAGGTTGACCTCCTGGCCAGTAAGTGTCACTTTCAGGTGGGAGCCAGCTATGGTGGTGGCAGTGGGATTTATGCTTGACCTTTATTAACCATGAAGCAATTAGGTGTCCCACATGGTATGCTGGACTGTGGAACTCCTAGGGGTCTCTGTCCCATGTTCTGCCATTGAAGTGAGTAGAGGGGACAAAGCTAGGTGGGAAAGCCCGTGTTATAGATCCCCAATGGCAGGCGCAAGCACTGGCCCTGGTGGGGGTAAAAGGCATTTCTCAGGAAGCTGGGTCAATGCTGCAGGAGGAGTAGAGCCATCCCCACCATGCCAAAGAGTCAGCACAGGTAAAGAGGGTGGCTTGGGCTCCACAGCCTAATAAGGAGTAGTGGAAGCTGCCTCACTCCCACACTCTCGATCCAATGGGATTCCCCCTGTCACTGACAGCAGCTGAAACAGTCAGCCAAGTCAAAAGCAGTCTGTCCTCAGATTATGAAATTGCCCCAGACTGCAAAATTCCCTGCCTTGGACAAACTGGGCTCCCAGGTCATACCCCTGCCGGTCCAATCCTGCAAAGGCATGTGGGTGTGGGCATGCCCAACTCCAGTACCACCAGCACAAGCACATGCCACACTTGCCTTTCAGTTTTGGCTGTGGGGGTTCCTCCCCCAGTTGAGATTGGATCACAAATCTGTTTGGAGTCTCTCCAAATCAGCAACCACTGCCTGTGTTGGCTGGCAGATTTTCACATGGTCTCCTGTGAGTTAGGATCAGGAATAGCCTTCTCTTATGAATGTGGGGTTCTGGGGACACCTTCAAAGCACTTCTCAGTATCGCTCCTATTCCCTGTGTCCCCATTGCTACACAAGTCAGATCCAGGGCTGGTAGGATCAAGGAGCTCCTCTGTGGCCTGGACTGCCTGGCTCTCCAGTGGCAATGTATATCATGCAGTCCCCCTCTCACGCTCTGAGGACTCGCTCACAGTTTTCCACTAGACCTGCAGTGTGGGTTGCTGCCTCCTATATATATATTTTTTTTAATTTCAGCATATTATGGGGGTATTGCCTCCTTATTTTTCAGAGTATCTGAAGTTCCTTTTGCTTCTACATCGAGCTCTATAAATGAGTTATTTTAAGCTACTTAGTCTCTGGTAATTTGTTGCACAGTAATAGAAAACTAATATACTGGTAAACTAGAATGAAATACGTCCTTTATTTCCCCCTAAATTTTAGCAATTTAGATTCTAAGGTTAATAAGCAAATAAATATTACTCTTTTAAGAGTCTGAAAAAAGTTAAATGTATATTTTCATAGTCTCTGTGTCTCTTAAAATTAACAATCTAAAACAAATTTAACTGAATTATTTTCTGAACGTAGGAGGAAAAATAAAAAAATATTGCAATGTCAGTTTAAAAATTTAGTTTGAAATCAAATATATTAAATGATGTGGAATGATGAGCTGATTTTCCCTATTTTAGGGATAACTTTTCCTGTGAATTATTTTTATTTAAAAAATGTTACAGTGATGATAGACTCTGATGTTAGACATTCATTATCCATCATTATTTAGGATAAAAAATGAGGATGTTAAGTCAGTGAATGTAATTGGCTAAAGAATAATTCTGAATATATCAAAGGAGAAATAAGAAACTAACATTTTTGAGCATTTATCGTGTTCTTACCACTGTACTAACTGCTTTACATGTGCTTTATTTTTATTTGCTTATAAAAATTCTGAAAAATAGATCTTTCAAAGTTTTAAGACTTTGAAATTCAGAGATTCAAATAATTTGCATAATGTCATATTGTCAGTAAATGGCAGAGCTTATATTTTAATCCTGGTTAATCTGATTCAAAGATTTACTATCACACAGTTTGTTTAAAATCAAATTCCTAAACAGTACAAAAGCAAGTTATATAACCAAAATGTTTATACCCCCATGATATTCTGAAATAAAATTAAAAAAAGAAAGAAAGAATATAAATTTTGTAACATTTGGGAAAAAAATCAAGTTCTTTGTCCTTTACCCATCACAAACTTGAAGTCATCACATACTATAGAATACAGTATCCGGATATGTAGTGTGTTAAGGGACAACTGGAGGAGAAAGGCAAAGGCAATACTTTGAAAGATACATAAGCACAGAATAACAAGGTAAAGAGATGACTTCGGAGTACTCTTAGAGTGCAGATTCCTTTCCCAGGTAGTTCAGAAATCTCTGAAGGGACTGAATCATTGCTCTGACTGGTTAATAAGTGCCTGAGAAAATTCTCAAAATTTTTTGAACTTTGAAGTTAGTCTCAGAGTTTGAGAAATATGGTCTGAAGTAGCCAGATGCACATCCCATCAATGAATCTTCATTACACAAAAGCTAGTGTAAGTCTTGTTTCTGTCTAAGCAGGTGAGATGTCACCTGGCTGCTGTGTTACTGACTATAATCAACAATCTTTCTTTCCCTGGAAACCTCATTTAAATTATCATTCACAAAAGGACACTTCTGAGAGTGAACTAGAGCCTCGTTATTAATTTTATTGGGACTATCTCAGGCAAACTGCGACATAAGGTAACTGTTATTTCTATCCATTTCATTCTCTCACTCTCATTGAACATGTTCCCCATCACCTTTGAATACTCCAGTTCCTTGACTTTTTCTATTTTTCTAACTTACCAGTTTCTTTTTTTCTTTTCTTGTCTCTTTACTCAGTCTTTGCCTCATGATCAACTAAATCAACCATATTTTCCTCAATAGTCTGTGATCTCTTAACTTCTTTACCTTCCACAAAAGAATAGGATGAGGTGCCAGAAGGCCATCTCATAACCCCAGGTTCGACAAAAACAGAGCAACTAAAACAGCACCACGTGGGGAGCATGACATGCGTTCTCTGCAGCAGGGCAGTGAAGAAGTGTGGTGTGTGACTCATGCCAAAGGAAGCAAAAAGTAGCCTTGAGCAGCAAATAGAGCTGCTTCTGGGAGGACACTGAGGTCCTATCCAATGATGGATAGGGCCCAGGATGCATGTGTGACCTACAAAGGAGAGGGGAGACTTAGAGTTGTTTTGACTTCTGTCAGTGAGTACTTTTTGAAAAGGCAGTGGTTCCTCAACAGTGTAGATTGGATCAATATCAAACCTGTGAATAGCAGTAAAGGCCAGATAGGGGAAGAGAATACCTCTCTCTTTAAAAGTAAGATGTCTGAGAAGCCTACAGAGGAGCCCATGAAAGTACCCTTTAGACAGAGAGCTAGATTTACACATCTACCAGGCCCAGAGAACACAAATCTGCTCTATGATAGCTCCTGTCAAGTAGGAACTCTCTTCTATTACTCCCTTCTCCATCTCCATGGCTGCAACCCTGAATGGGTCAGTGAAGCAGCTAGCTAGTGAGAAATGAAATAAGCCAAGGAAGAAGCAGCTAGCCTCAGAAGAAGGCTCTGTCCTACAGTAAATTCATGCTAAGAGAGGTATTTATTATATATTTGAGACTATGTTTGCCCTAAGGTGACCTTATGGGCATGTATGAGTTTTCATTCAGGGCATAGGAAGGACTTCCCAGAATTAATTAATTTTAAAGATAGTAAGAGATTAAAATAAAGTTGGCTTCTGGTTATATATCCCATGAATCATTCTTAGATAAAAATATATATAATTTATTTGTTTAATGAATATTTATTAAGCCCTATTTGGTATCAGATGTTGTTCTGGGCTACTGACACAAATGTATTACTGAATTCCTTGGCTTTGAGGAATTCAAATTCTAATGGAAGGAGGAAAATAGTAAACATAATAAAATTGTAAATTATATACTGATATGCTCCATGCCAATAAATGCCACAAAAATATAACGTAAGGTAGGGGTGATTGGAAATTCTGTGGTGAAAGGGGCAGGAAGTATTTTTAAGTATGGTAGTCCTCATTAGAAAGGAGGTGTTTGAGCAAAGTCTCAAAATTAGTGATGGAGACAGATATCTGGGGGAAGAGTGGTCCTGGGAGAGGAAACAGGCTGGCAAAAAATCCCGAGATGATGTGATTAATAAATTTGAGGAATTGCAAAGAGCCCATGTCATTGAGAAAATTGAACAAGGAGATGAGTAAAAAGAGATACATTCAGAAGGATTATTTGGCAAAAGCAGCTGAAAGAAACTAACACTAAATAAGATAAAGAAGGCTGCACATGGAGACATAAATATCATGACTTTAGTTTTGTACATGTTGATTTGTGATGTCTATTACACATCTAAGATGTTAAGTGGGCATTTGGATATGGATTACAGATTTGTCCAGAGTTACAAATTTGAGGATCAGTAGTGATTAGAAAGAATGAGATCACCAAGAGTGTGAGTTTAGGTAGAGAAGAGATGGAAAAACTGAACTTGGGGGCACTTCAGGATAAAGTGGTTGGGGAAAGACAAAGAACCAGCAAGTGGACTGTTAAGGAACAGCTACTCAGAGAGGAGGAAAGCCAAGATCATGTGGTGTCCTGGAAGACAAGTGAAGAAAGGGTATCAACTGAAGAGGAGGATTACCTTTGTTAAATGTTGCTGAAATATTAAGGAGTGGACTGAGAATTGAATGTGGCATCCTCATCATTTCATCCAATTGGTTGCAGTAAACATCTGCTGTAATCGATTGACCAGGTTTCATGAAGCTGTAGTGGATAATAATAGTACTGGACCACCAAACAGACATGATTAGGTTTTTCTTGATGAATATTCAGTTTTAGACTGTATTTTGGCACTTCATCTTTATCCAACCATTGTGCCAAATGCTTCTGATTGTCAAAAAGACTCCATTTTTCAACACATATTACAATACAGCATAGAAATGGTTCACCTTTATGTCATGACAGCAAAGAAAGGCAAGCTTCAAGACCATTTCTCTTCTGACGCTCATTTAATTCATGTGGAACCCATCTATCCAGCTTTTTTGCCTTTCCAATTTGTTTTGAATTGTCTAATATTGTTGGAATAGTAATATCAAACCTTGCTACTAATTGACATGTAGGTTGAGGTGGATTTGCTTCCACTACAGCTTTCAGCTCATCATTATCCACCTTGGTCTCAGATAGCCCACATGGCTCATTTTCAAGATTAAAATCACCAGAATGGAACTTCTGAAACCATCGATGTATTATGTGTTCATTAGCCACATCCTTCCTAAACATTTCATTGATATTTCAAGCTGTCTGCACTGCATTGGTTTCACGATGGAACTCATATTTGAAAATAACATAAATTTTTGACTTACCTATGGTTCCACAAAAATTTCTCTAAAAAAAATTTTGAAAGATAAGAACAAGCCAAACTGGGCATTTGAAAGACTGAGGATGTACCTTCACAATAAACATAAAACACAAAGTGTCAAAGTGAAATTTCAGAGGTATTAACTGTCAAACTTAGTATTTAAAGAAATCAGACACTTCATACTTAATAACCTAATAGTAAGTATAATTATTAACTCTTAGACTAAATAGCCAAGGCCCTGAAGAAGCTGGGGGAATGAACAGTAGACAAGTCTCCGGTATAAACGGAGAAGGATAAATTCACAGTCGGGACTCTGTGTGAGGACAAAAAGGTGAACTCAGCACTGTTTATATTTTGAGAGATTTTACTGGAAATGCATGTGCAAAAAAACACGACATTCAAGCAAATGACAATAATCATGAAATTATCTTGCCAAGAATGAATTCTTAGAGGAGGGGACTTCCAAGCTTTTCATTCTTTCCCAACTTTAGTTCTTTGTTGTTGTTTTTAAAGGTGTAAGCTCTGGAACTGCGTTCTATTTCCTGTGAGTGTGTGGTAACCATTTTTTTTTCTCTCAGATTTCAATCTACAGGATATTCTCATGGAATATGTAGGAATCACAGCTAATCTTAGAAGCTGTTGGAGATGTAAGAGAAAGAAAGGTGTGTGTATCATGAATGTGTGATAGAAGTCTTCAAGAAAAGATGCATGTTCATCCCTTCATTTTTAAGATGCATTATTTTTTAATTTTTAGTATTTATGAAACTGGTTGCAAATTGACTATGTTTACATTTAGTGTAGTATTTCTTACGCACACACACCCCAACACACAGCCCCATCAAAAAAAAAAATCTATTTGTTTTAAATTGGTACATCTGTCATTGAAGACTTTTTTAAGTGAGGATGGAAATATAACACATTAGAGTGATCACAATTTTTAAACAATCTTTCCAGTTAAAAACAAAACAACAAAATTGTTATAATTATTTTGCAAAACACTTTTTTTAAGAATTCTTCTAAAATGTTATTACTAATTGCATATTATTATGTAGCATGAACAAAACACTTTCCACCCTCATTCCTATGCTACATGGCATTTGTATTGTATTGTTTCTAATTTAAAAATTCTTTTTAATTTATAATATTAAGGGAACAGAAAAAAATGATTCTATGCTTTACATGAAACCAGATAAGACCAGTATAACAAAAGCAACCTTAAGCAAAAAAAAACAAAGTGGGAGGCATCAATTTACCAGACTTCAAGCTATACTACAAGGTTATAGTAACCCAAGCAGCATGGTACTGGCACAAAAACAGAGATGTAGACCAATGGATCAGAACAGAGAACCCAGATATAAAACCATCCTCATATTGCCATCTGATTTTTGACAAAGCAGACAAAAACCAATGTTCTTACCAAATTCCTACCAAACTTACCTCATGCCTCCTGGCAATCAACATATTCATTGAGAGACAGCCATTGGTAGGGCACCACATTAAGCAAGACATAGAAGAGAACTCCATTCTAAAGCCAATTATGATCCTTAGTAGTAAAGATAAAAACATGAAAATGATTACCACCTAGAGACATGTCAAGATGGAGATGTATTTCTCTATCACAAAAAAAACAAAAAACGGTAAGAAGAGAGAGTGGAACATTAGGGCAATTGTGCTATTGGCCTTCATCAAGTAATTTTGATATAAGGTCATAAGTTTGGAGGATGAGAGGCAAAAAAGCATGATTTTGGCAAAGGTACCAGGGACCTTCATAGAGTTTGTATATTTGTTCCCTCCAAAGCTCATGTTGGAATGTGATATTCAATGTTGGAGATGGGGCCTAGTGGTAGGTGTTTGTGTCATGGGGCAGATCCCTCATGAGTGGCTTAGTGCCTTCCCGGTGGTAGTAAGTTCTCACTCTATTAGTTCATGTGAGAGCTGGTTGTTGAAAAGAATCTGGCACCTTCTTCTTCTCTCTCTCTCTCTCCCTCTCTCTCTCACCATGTGACAGGCCTGCCCCCTTCACCTTCTGCCTTGACTGGAAGCTCCCTGAAGCCCTCACCATAAGCAGATGCTGGAGCCGTGCTCCATGTACACCCTGCAGAAGCATGAGCCAAATAAACCTCCTTTTAAAATAAATTGCCCGGCCTCAGGAATTCCTTTATAGCAATGCAAAATGTACTAATGGACAGACCCTCAGGTATCACTCACAACCAAGTATGTAGAACTTAAGCATGTCCAAACTCATAAAACTTGTTCTACTTCTGTCACCAACTTCTATTGTTAGTGCAGCTCAGAGAAATAAAAAAAAGAGGTAATGCCAAAGAAATGCTGTCAAAACTCTATGTTGAAATACATAAAGTCTGATCCCTAAGGTCACCAGACATACCAGCAAATAATATTCCAAATGTTACAAGTCCTCCTTGCCCCTTGACTGGGAAAAAATATTAGGAATTAATTGTTCTCTTTCCCTTTGGCTGATAGGAAGAAACTCAGAAGTCATCCAATTTCACTTATTATTAAATCAGTTCCTATTAATAGAAAAATCTAACTCAGCATTGCTTTTTCATTGGCTTGAAAAATGATGCTCAGCATCATCTGGCTGGAATTAAAGCACAGCTTCTCTGCTTGTCTCTATGTTGAGCAACAGTTAGTGTTGTAATCTCAAGCAAAGTTATAATTAAAACACTGACAGACTTAATCACACCTATTCTTAATGTTTTCAAATTCACATTTAAAATGTATTTTATAATTATTTGAAAAAGAAATCCATATACACATCTAGCTCCTTATGTATCTCATTTCATCCAATGCATGATAGAACACTTTGTATTTGTTCAAGCATTTTGGCTGTACAGATGGTTCTTAATTCATAATGGAAAGGGAAAAAGAAAGATTCGTCAGTTTTCTTTTCAACCTGTCTTTTTATATATCTTGAGGACATATAACATTTCATAATGATTCAGAGAGGAAGAATTGGTATTCTTTGCTCTTTTTTCCTTCTCAGCTGCTCGTTTTATTTTTAATGTTTGAGCCAAAGTCATTTCACTCCTACTCAACAGAGGGGAACTCTCTTGCCTCTTGCCTTGCCTATTTGAGTCAATCCAAAATTGCTTTTTGAGGAAATGTTTATGTTTGCCCCTAACAACCCCTGAGCCTAACTTTATTTGGAAAGTTGGTGACCTTTCCTTCTATGAAAACTGAGAGCTTATTATTCCCCAAGTCAGTCCATTTGAATCTTGAGTCACTCTTATTTTTCAAAGTTAGCCTTTATCAAGCCAAAGCCCAGGCAACAAATCATTGGTCCCATTCTGACATCTGAAGCCAAACAGAATCAGTCGAATGCTCCTTTGATAAACAAATACATAATGATTTAAGGAACTATGAGATGTTAGATGCTTTTTTAACTTAGTTTGCTTTCTTTTGATAACAAAAATTTCCAGGGAAAATAATGTTTTCTAGAGACAGAAAGAAACAGAAAGTGCAAATCCTTTTCTGGTTTTTCATTGAATTATCTTTTTGACTCAAATTCCTCATTTGAGAAATGAGCACATCTATGACCAACTCTAGTCTTCACAACCAAATACAAGACAGGATGGTTACATTTTAAAAAGTCACTTTACTTCATGAATTCTCTGTAATAGAAGTAGTTCACATATTAGAAAAGTGGAAGTGGTTGATCGGTTAGGAAGAAAAGACATGTGATACTACAGGATTCTTGAGCATTTTCTAAGAAGAAAGGAAAAGCACATTCTTCACTCTTCCTTAATTATCTAACTTAAATTTCACCTCCTCTGTGAAGCCTTCTTCTCCTTCAGCTTCCTTCAACCTTCAGACATCATCGATTTCCCCTTAATGCTTTGTTTATGTAGTGGCCATAGCCCAACTTTGTATTACAGTTCAGTGTGTACAAATTGGTCTCACATCTAGATAGTGGGCTACTAGAGGACAAGAAAGTCAACCACTTGTTGTATCCCAGGCACATTGTGCGGGATCAATAGATATTAATTGACTTGAATTAGAAGTTGACTTAACTCCATTTCCCAAAGACAAGCTGAATAGATTCTATTGATTTGTCCCAAGGTCACAGATGTTGATGATTTAGAATGAAGCTGATTCAGCGTTCCTGGTCTCATCTAGGCAGGCTGATTCTATACACACCGTTCATGCATTTCATGAAATTATGTTCCTAAGAAAATCTTTTAAGCTTTTATACTCTCAATATGTCTAATATTTGTTTTGCAAAACTTAAAATATTGATTGTATTCAATGAGGGAATGTTTTCTAGCAGAAATGCTCTCTGATAAATACCACAGATGGTGACATATTTTTGCTTTGAATCGTTTTCAGCAGAATCCTAGATACATCCTAACTATTTATACAACTTTTATATCATAAATCATACTTTTTAATTACCTTGGAATTTTGGGGAAATTTTTCCTAGTCAGGCAGAGACCACTCACTCTAAGCTTATTAAAATAAAACAAGACAATTGTATTGTACTAGAATAATTTAAAAATAAACCAAAAGGAAGGCTCCATTCTGGGCTGAAAATAAGCAGACTAATAAAAAATACATCCAAAGGGCAAAAACAGACATTTCTGTGTCAGATTATTCACACCAATCTCAAAAAATCTAAGCCTAGAACATTGCCACAGGACACTGGTACCATGGAGTGATCAAACTAATGTGGCATTCGACTAGATTTAATGATATCTAGCCAAATTCTGAAGGCATGTATGGAAACATACATGCAAGAAGATATGTGACACAAACCTAGATCCTGGGTGTTTTAACTATGCCTTCTCATCCTTCTGGTGGCAGAGGAGAAACAGAGTTTATTGGCAGAAATCTATCCCCTGCTCTTCTGAAGAGAAGTGATGTCTGCCTACCTTAGGATGGTCCCACAGCTGCCAAGCAGGGCCAAGGAAGCAATCAACCTAGGTATGGATTTCAGTGGTATTGAAGTGCTTCCGCCTTATTCTCCCTTACTGTCCCTATTGATTTAGAGACTGAGCCACAATGGGCCAGTTATTTTAAAGAACATTAAATACATGAGAAACATGTACTAAATTATGAAGTATATAAAGCAAGATGCTTTGAAATCCTGTGTCCAAATAAGGGGCTTCAGTTTCCTAATCAGTAAAGTTACAGAAGGAAATGAATGATTTCACTTAGTTCCTCAAACAATTAGCATATTGGAATCAACTTCCTATATTTAGCTCCGCCTACACTTTATTTCTTAGGATTTGTCAATGCCAGAAAAAAAAAAAAGATACACTTCCGATGAGGGAAATTAAATCATCAACACCACACCATCATTATCATTCTTATTATTGTCAAGTTCATCACAACATGAAAGACTATTTTTCAGAGCTCCGTTCTCCATTTTTTATAGGAAGCAATTTAGTGTACTTGGGGTTATGGTCTTTGATCAGTATTAAGGTGACAACTCAATTCTTATGACCCAATGCTTACATAACTTTAGGTGAAAACCTATTTGTATATTTATCTTTGCTGAATACTTTCTAAGTAAGCCACGTGTACTTCTTAACACCACCTTTACCATTTAAAGGTTAAGATATTGGTTACTAAATATACATTGTAATAATAATACTAATGATGAAAATTGATTGAAATTGGTAATTGGCATTTCCAATATTTTTCACCCAACCCAACTTTCTGCATATATAATTTTTTGCATTCTGTCTCAATCAATATGCTTTACATAATAGAGGTCACTCTGGACCTGTCTCCAGGCTTCACTGCTATATGTTAGATGCCAAAAATACATACACCAGAGGACTCGGGAACTCTCCAAGGAAGCCATACAGAATATTAGTGAATCTTTTCTCTATGTCCTTTGTAGGAGGTAGTCTATTACTATTATTATATATTTGGTTGTAGCTCAAGTTTATGTTTTCCCTCTACATATGAATATGAGAAGTCATATTATAAAGAAGGGTTAAATAAAGCCCCTTCCACTATTCCAGCTTTGAGTCAAATGATGTTAGCTAATCTATTAATAATTCAAAAGTACAATTTCCTTAGTCATTTATTGCAACATTTTCATGGTAACATGAAAGTAATCTTTCTACAACACAAGTCTGATCATAATGCTGCCTTCTCCAGACACTTTAGTAGCATTCGACACCTCATTGTTGAAGTTAAAAATCCTTAGCATGAAATATAAAAGTCTTTATTAGTTTACCCCTGTTTATTGCTCCATTCCTTGTCTCTTAATGCCATATCCCACATTCTTGGTTTTTTATCCTCGACTATACCAATTTACAATATGTATATCAGAGAGAGTGGTGATAGGTATAGGTCTCCATGTGTAATAGCAGTTACAGTTTGTTGAAGGAATATTCTAAGGCCTTAGCATAGATGTTTTATGATGTGAAAAATCTGTAAGTCTATTGAGTCAGGAAAACCAGAAAATAGGAACTTCATAGGTGCTCTGTTAGTACATGCTAAGGACAGGCAATAGTTAACTGGACTAAAAGAAATGGTAGCCCAGAAGAACATTTCGTGCCCCAGCATAGTTCCCAAGCAAGATTTAACAAAAGGAACATTTGTTTTCATTAATTCACATTTCTATTTAAAAAAAATCCACAGGGTGCCTTGCATTGTGTCACAAGCAAAGGAGAAAATGTTCTCACTGATGAAAGGTCATTTTCTGTTACCAGTAACTAGATATTTCCTTATGGGATGAATGATATCACTATTCACTTCCTTCTTTCTGAGCTATATCTAGAAAAATCCTTTCATTTTACTGCCCATTACCATGTAAAGGTGAAAAATGAGTTTCCTCACAACATTTCTGATTTACACTCTCCTTTTTGATTTCTCTATTGTGACTTGCTTACACATAATGTATTTCTGTGATTTAAGGTTCTTCTTGTAGTTCTTTCTTAGCACCAAAATCAAAACTTTTTATCTGTCCTTTTATATACATGATGAAGTATACACATTACAAAAGTGGAAATACATTTGCTCTGTAGCAATTTTCTATTTATCTTCCTAAAAGACTGAATCTTTAAAAAAACTATTTGATCATTAAAATAGTAAACATATCTAGTACATGCCAGAGAAATTTATAATAAATTCAAAAAATAATCTTCTTATAGTAGGTCCTCAGTCAGCAGCCTCATATTATCTGTGCCTTTTCTAATAATCCCTACGGCCATCTGAGATTGAAAGAGAGTTTGTCTTCATTGCACAGGAGAAAATTGATTGGGACTGAGGCAAGGCTGTTCAAAATGGAGCCCGTATCTGAGTGGGGAGCCCCCTTTTCAAAACTTTCTTGTTCACACATTACAAATAGCATTTGGAACCAACAGAAACTTTGGACAAATTGCAGCCTGTCATAAGCACACTCTCCAAATCTGATTCTGTTGGAGTCATAGTACAGAGACAAGTTTCATTCCAGGGCCTATCACTTAACCTCACAAGTGTGTGACCATGACCTATTTACTCAACTTCTCTGTGTTTCAGTGCTCTTATTGGTGAAACACATATGACCTTCAGCTCATAGGTAGGTACTATGAACACAAGGCACTTACGGAAATGCCTGACATACAGTAAATATAATGAAGTTTAGTTGTTTCTGTGATTAAGGTAACTAGATGATATGCAGAAGATGACATTGCTAAAATTGAAAATCCCTTGTGAATTCTATTCTTATTACCTTTAGCTGACAACAATACGTTAGACAGTATACAATGATGTCCTTATTCTCTTTAGCCATACACGGTTTCGTCAGGGTCATTTCAGGAAAAGGTCTGGACATTTTGTGTTGTTTTAAGCCAAGTAAGGATAACAGAAGAAAATACTCGAGTTCCAGAAATGCCTCAGTTAAGGGGGAAGTTATCAGATGCTCAGAGCAACTCTTGGAAGACCTGGTTTCTATCCATCTCTTCTGAGACTGAGGTCACCCTGAGAATAAAAAGACGACCACAATGGAAAAGCAAAAGTCAATTATCAGTTCCATGTTGCTTCCTTTCAGTTAAAAATAGTACTGTGTTTCTGTTTCCTTTTGAAAGACTGGAAAAAAGAGGAAAGTTTCAAAGATTTCATTAGTTTTGGACTAGAGAGACAGCTCATGTGAAAAACATGATTAGTATGGAATCTAAAAGAAAAACGCTAACTCAATTTGGATTATAAGTCAGAGTTCTGAGCTCACCTGATTCAGTTCAATGAAAACCCTCTTCATTCAAAATCATTTTACATCAAGTAACATGAGACATGTGAATAACTCCAAAATAAACCAAAACAAAAGCTTAAATGTCAAGGGGCCATGTTCAAAGATATTAGGAAAGACATGCTGTAACACTACGGAAGCAAAATGTTAATACATGTGGGTAACAGAGTGTGGACTGGGGAAACAAACATTGTACCCACCTAAGCAGCTGGTTACTATAAAAGAACAGTGTGTGTGGTTCTATTCTGCTCAGAGCGATCTCCTCTCTCTTGACCAACTGGAGTCTTGAGCATTTATTTCAACTGTTTGAGATTTGAATTTCCCCTTCATAGTTTCTAGAAAGTAAAAGTAAAACATTAATACCTCTATTTTAATATGCTGTTAAATCCAATCTGCCCATGAAACTTTGGTTATTGCAGTTCACCACACTGTCCAGTGAACCAGAGACTCCAGATAAACTCTTCCAGAACCTGATTTATATAAAAACCTAATGGCTATCTCTTGAAGGGAAGCTGCCTTCCCTCTCAGGGGAAGGCAATGACCATTCTAGATGGTGGTGTAAGCCTGTGCTTAAATCTATCTTCCTCCTTTTGTAAGGGCTTAATTGTCTTCCTGGTTCAACCTAAGAAGCCCAAGATCAAGTACCTTGCCTCACTGAGCAGGAGATCAGTAATGAGCATGCAGAGGGCTTCCAGGCAGAGGAGATTAAAAAGTAAATAGCTTGTTTGGAAAGAATATTTCAGCTTTAGAAAGAAATGGAACTCATACTTTTAAGTAGAGGGATGCACATTTTGGCACTTAAACTTCTTGCTTGAGAAAGAAGTTATTAATCCATGCCCCAAATTGTAAATAATTAAGTCAGATTCTTCCCATAACCCAGAACCTTTCTTATTAGTGATGAAATCATTTAGGACTTTGTTATTGTATTCCATGAGTTAGCACTGGCAATGGCTGAGAAGAGACTAAGACAACAATGGCCACTGAGACTTAGCTACGTTCCCACGTTGTCACTGAATCATTGTTGACACAGTTCAAGCCCCAACACTGGTGTGACTCATTCCTAACATCCTCCTCCAGACTGAGGATGAACCGCACCACTGTGCTCTTCTTAGAGACTATATGGATTAGTAATTATCTCATGTACTTTACTTTTTATATCTCAGCTACATTGTTAACTCCTCAAGACCCAGGATGAGGGCATATATGTCTTTTCGATCCTGTGGTACAATGAAATATTAGAAAAATACTTTACAAGTGATAAACCAAAACAATGCATTTGGTATTATAAGCTTTCACAAGCTTATAATAACAAGCATATGAAATCATAGCATTTCTTAACAGCATTTCAAAGAGCTGAGCCCTTTTGTATTTGCTGGGCATCGTTCTAAGGGCTGTGCTTGTGTTATTTTATTCAGCCTTCACAAGCACCTAGTAAGATAGGGACTGTAACTCCTCTTACTTAACCTAGTCTGACTTCAGAACCTACTTCCTTAACACTGCTACTTTGCCACCCACTGAGAGGACTCAGAGCTAGGAAGAGTATCATCTTCATTTTAAAAATGAAGAGGGAAAGACCCAGAGAGGTTAACTGGCTTGCCCATGGTTAAACTACCATCAGCAGAACTGAGCTAGAATCCAGTTTTCTGATGCTAGTTGCAAAATTCTGCTCCAGAATTCTTTGACTACATTGTACCTCTCTGTATGGGAGGCAATTCATTTATGCAATTTTTGTGCAATTTTAATGTTTTAGAGGAAACTGTAGCATTTTCAAAGTTTCTCGGTCCCTTGAATACTTCATTCATGACAAATAATAAATACTTTATTATTTACTCACCTGTTTCTTCCCCTCTCTAAATGTGACCACTCTTTTGAAATGGCCTATGCATGTCTTTTATACTTTTACTACATATGTTTACATGCAAAGATAATATACAATAATTTTATATGCTTAAAATGTATATGAAGAGTTACTTCTTATATGAATCCATTTCATCTTATTTCTTCACTCAGCATTTTGTTTTTGTTTTAGTTTTTAGTTAGAAAGTGTTATCTTTAGGTATATAAATTATATCATTAGGTGTTAGGGTATATGACAAGCGTGAGCATAAGCTATGACTATGAAGGAAAAACACATATTTAAATAACACATCCCCATAAGACAAAGACTATCGTGTATCTTAAATTATGTATTTGGTCATCTTTAATGCACATTGTACACTTCTTAAATAAAGATGAAAAAGTCAACACAATAAAATTGAAGTAGAGACATAAACAAAACCAACTATTACACACAGGGAACCAAACTGTAAAACATCGTGAGAATCTAGGATAAAGGAGGCACACCAGAGAAGAATAAAGAATTCCAAATGTACTTGGACTCCAGTTCTGCTCAGCCACTAGGGTTAGTGCCCATTCACTGCTTTGGCCTTTCCAATACTCCTGTCCCCATCGGCCTTCATCTCCTGTGCATACAAAGCCTGTTTATCTCCTCTCAGCCCACCTGTGAGTTTTAGCCTGTGGCAATACCAGTGCAACCTCCTCTTCTTCCTTTCCCTTGAAATCTTGTCACCCAAAAAAGCCTCTTAACAAGTGCCCCACCTGCCACTGGAGCTCTCTTGCAAACATTCTCCCCTCAATGACAAATGATTTTGCACTTCTGACTTGTTGCATTACTCATGGTCTTAGTCTGAGAAACTAACTCCTCAAGGCATGTTATTCCTTTTGACACAAATTTTTCATTCCCCATACCTATTTCGTGTGACTAGAACATAAGCAATCATAAATCATTTTAATAACTTAGCCAATTTTTCTTACAGCACATTTTCCCAAAACTCTAGTGTCATCCCATATAAAATGTATGGTTCCAATTTTACAGGTAAGTAAAAAGATAATAAGAAAGTCTGAAAGTGAGAGAGACCGATAAGAGTATCGGCTTCTAATTCACCCAAATACTAGATAAACTCCAGGAGTACCACCACAGTGACCAAAATACTACAAAGCGATAACTTGCATGTATACATCACTTAATGGTTGTACAAATCACTTTGGCTTACATTACCTCATCTTATTTGCACAACAATGAGAGGTTTAAAAATGATATTTTAAGCTGCAGACTATTAGTCTTTTTATTTTCCTCAAGTTTCACAGGTAGCATCCATTATAGGGTACTTTGACAAAAGGCCTGTAGAGGCTTACCTTTCACAATGCCAAAGCCAAGTCCATTCTGAGAAAAATAAGCCTTATAAAGACAGAGTTCTCTACAGGGGTCTGTTCACCATCTGATATGGTCTACTTGGCTGTGGACATTTTGATGAAATATTGAAATTAGGGCCAACCAAACTAGATATCTATAACAGTATCTGGAAAAGTTTATAATTCAGAATTACATGAAGATAACAAAAATGGGTTTGCCATAATCAAAACGTGGGATTGGTAATTCCGTGTGTGCTACTAGAACCCCAACATGTCCCTGATAGGAGTAGAGTATGGTATGGCCCATAATATTAATAAACATTCTGTTTCTTGGCCACATACCCACACTCCATGGCTGGAGAATGTTCTCACTTCACATAAAGTATAGATAGTGCCTGGGATTTGGGTATCTCTTCTCTGGTGTATTTACCTTGTCTCTTGAATACCATACATGGGAATATTATGGGCCAAATTGTGTCTGCCGCGAATTGATAAGTTGAAGTGTCAACCCTAAATACCTCGAAATAGAACTTCTTTTGGAGATGAGATTTATAAAGAAGGAATATAGTTAAAATGAAGCCCTTAGAGTGGGACCCTAATCCATTCTGACTGGTGTCCTTACAGGAAGAAGCAGCAGCAACAGAGGTCTGAGGGATGACCATGCAAAAGGCAAGAGGGCAGCCAGCTACAAGCTGGAAGGGAGACCTCGGGAGAAACCAGCCCTTCCAGCACTTTGATCTTGGATTTCCAGCCTCCAGAGCTGTGAGAAAACAAATTTTGTTGTTTAAGCCACCTACTCTGTGGTATTTTGTTATGGCAACCCTACCAAACTAATACAATGGCAAAGATACTTCAAGTGTCCCTGGGTACTTTAAGCGCACCAAATAGCCAACTCTGCGATGAAGATAAAGCATCACTTGGGGCCTTGGGCTCTCACCCTCCTCATCCATGGACCCTCAGCCTTTGTGCTCAATCACCCTCCACCAAGACCCTGCCTCTTCTTTTGTTTGGCTTTGCAACATGGCTCATCTGTCGTGTTTTATACCAGTGGATTCTGGCGATGGATAGGGGCCCAGCAGCTTTAGATCCTGAGCGCTGGAAAAGAACAAGTTTTACATGGCTGATCTCAGGGCACATTATTTAAAGGGTAATCAAATACGTAAAGTAACCTCTCACCATCAGATCTTGTATATATCATTGTACAGAATATGTTTATCAGATCTTCACTTGGTTTATATTGATAAAACAACCCTCTTCTATTATTTAAACTTTGATACACAACACATTCCAAGAAGAGGTTAAGTTTCTTGAATTGGTCATTGGAAGGTTTAGAAAATTCATTCTACCCATTCACAGTACTCTAGAGTTAAATTTGGCACGAAAATATGTCCTTGCAACTGTTTATATCAGGTTCCTGAAACTACTCTGCAATTACCAGTTCCTTCTTAACTAACGTACTAGAGATAAGCAGTGAAGAAGATCAGCTTCTGCTTTAGTCCTGCCTGAATTCCTCCTCCTCTGGCTTCTGTTTTCTGTGTTGTTCTTTTCTCTTTGGAGATTGATAACTTTTTTGTGTCTGGATCTGTACTTTTCACTCTCTGCCTATACAGTTTCCCAAAATGCATGCAAGAACAACGTTTAGCAATAGACACCTATAAAAGTTTTCTTCTTACAAAATCTTGACTGCTTATGAATTCACCAGCCTGGAAATGATACCTGCCTGTTATATCAACTTGGCAACAGTGTCATGAATCTGAGCACTTGTTCCTTTTTCTCCATGATGTTGGGAGGACTGCAGGATCATGGTAAATCTCTTCTGGGAAGAACCATTCCCACATGGTGTCTGAGTTGAAAGCAGATCTTATGGTGGCAGATATTTAAAATATTTAATAACAAGTAAGGAACTGGCACAGGCCAATAAGCACTGGTACATAATATTATGTAGCAATAATGCAGCATCTTCAAAATGATCATGAGAAAGACTCAAAGGAACATTCAAATTCATCAAACATCTTCCTGTGAGGCCCCCGTCTATATTAGGGGCATGACATCATGGCACAGGGCCCTGTGAAGCCAGGATCATGTCAGAGATATAGACAGCCTGCCACCCACTGGATTGGGGCCCTTTGTGATGTCCCTGACACTGTTGGCATTATCTCTCCATCACAGACTTATGGCTTCTCCAAGATGCGAGAACCTCTGGTGGTGTTCTTGCCTATTAAGTGATGAATATCTTAATCTCAAAAAATTGGGGTTGGGTGACTAGGTCCTCACCCATTTATTTACTCATTCCACAAAAGTTAACTGAGTTTCCAACATGGACCAGGCACTAAATTTATTTTTAAAAATTTGATGAATAAATAAAATAAAATAAGTAGGTATATGAGTGAAAAAATGACTAAAACTATAACACTTTGTTCATCAATTTTCTTTGTAGTACACATATGAACTATTCTCAAAATAGAGAGACTTAACACAGAGGGCAAGATAGGAAGGAAACTTCCTCCAATTTAAAGAGACCAGGAGAGCAGAGATGTTTATTTCTAAGATATCACTGATAAAACTGTGTTACAGACTTGGAGGCTGCCAGGACTTTGAAAAAGAAGGAGGAAACAAAACAAAATGTCATTAGTTCATAATAGTGACAATATGTAAGTCTATTGGTCTATCATAACTATTTGTATATACTCCTCTATTTTCAAGCTAATACTGATTACAACACTATCAGTTTACTAAAACTTACTAGAACCCTGAAAAGGTTTATGTTGCAATCATTCCATTTTACCTGTAAAAAACTGAATATTTTGCAACTTGTATTAATTCTCAGAGTTCTTAAGTTGCAGATTATTTGCTTAGCTCAGTGATTTTTTCTGTATTTGGGCCTGTGTCTGGAACCATAACTCTTCAAACTAACGTAAAAGACAAAGTTAAGTCATAAACCTATCAAGATCCATTTTCCTTATCTGCAGAGCACATGCCGAATTAACAGGACTATGTTGCTCATAATTATGGAAGTAATTATCTTGTTTAATCATTCTGGAACTTCCTTTAGAACATGAACTTCTCAATGACAAGAATTATGGACATATTCACATTTGCCTAACACATAACAGGTGCCAAATAAGTTTTCCAAAGAAATGACTGAATAGGTGAATGTGTTCTAGACAGACCGCACCAAAACACTGGGTTTTGTATTGAGCAAATATTTGAAAAGGATCATGGCAAACCACAGTGAAAGTAACACATGCAGTGAAGAATCTGGAAACTCTCTATTTGAAATGAAAGGACTTGGGATGTGCAGCCTAACAAGGAAATGTTTCAAGGTTTTGAGGGAATGACAGTTGTCTCCAACGTCTGAAAGCAGCACATGTAGAATGCAACATCCATGAAAGCAGAGAATGTGCCCTATCTCTCATTTTATCCTCAGCACTAATGGCACCGATGAGGCAATCAGTCAGCATTTATTAAATGATGAATAAACAAAAGAATGAAAAAGGTACAGCAGGCAGATTTGGGCTGAAGTATAGGCAGAACTTCATAAAAGGAGAATTGTTAAAAAATGGAATGACCTGCCTTTCTGAGTGGTAAATTTTCAGTTGGGAGGCTATTGAAATAAAATCCGAATGAACATAAAATGGGTTTCTTTAATCGTAAGATTTTCTGATATACTCACTGGACTTCCAATGAATCACTAAATATTTTCTGAGTCAATTGGTTCTGAAAGTTATACCCAAGGTGAATGTGACTGATAATCCCACAAATTGCCTCACTAGTGAGATTGTCCAACCATCTAAAAAAATCCTTGATCCAGGGGCCTCCAGAATAGAAGCACAGGTAGACAAATTCAATCTATCATTACTGCCAAAAGAGAAATACAGTAACAGTAACAAGATTTCAAAGTAGGTGTTTTATTACACTCTTTCAATAAAGCACTTCAAACAATGAAAAGTATGTTTTATAAAGAAAATAAAATTGTTTATAAAAATAGACAAATGAAAACATCAAAAATCTATCACATTAATTTCTATTTAAAAATCAATGCAGTATGTGTACTAATAGAAATGGGGCATTTTACATAATCCTATATAATATATAATTTTAGATACTCCTTTCACAGATATGCTTTGACAGTCTACAGTTTTATTGGTTAGAGTCTTTTAAGGAGATATGGTGAGCCTCCATGCTCCAAAATTTCTTTCCAATTACCTTACCTAACATGCAGAAAGTATCAGTTTGTATATCCCCAATCATTAAAATGTTTATCTGTTTTTTGCAATGTTATTTTGTTTTTTACAATTGCTTCTAAAGAAAGAAGCAACTCTATCAAAATCATATCTTCATAATTAATTATAATTGCTTCTCTTTCAAGTGTTTTTTCTGTGTAAAATACTCAGTGATAGAATTATTTCGACTTGAGCACTGTTTAGTCAGAGTTATAGTTTTCCTAAGACTGTTTTAAACACTGGGATGTTTTTGGAAATACAGTCTCATTTATTAATGTAAAAGCCCTGCCGGTAAACTTGAGCTAATTCTGTTGAGTCAGGATTTACTGATAGATTTCTGAATTTACCCAGAGCTTTAAATGTTATGTTCCAAGCATGCTTTGCTCCCAGGGGATTGAGGAGTCCATAAATGTAGTTGTCACTACAATATTTAATAAGGACCCTTGTGTAGGAATTTACAAACTTTCCATTTGAAGGTGTTTTTTTGCTCCTAAGTACTACAGAAGCTATCAATGTACAAATAAGGCTGAGAAGGCAGGAAAGCTGGTTGTTGTGCTTACTCTGCATTTCTGGGATATGAGAAAATGGAATTTAAAAGGTAGGTAGTCCAGAAGTCTTCAAGCCTGCTGTTTTTACCATGTGCAACAGTTCAAATTAACTGTCAAATGAGCTTTTAATGTAGCTAAATGTAAGTATAAAAAAGAACAGTTGGCCAGGAAGGGAAGGGGGGTGAATGGGAAAAAAAAGATATAAATATATTTATTACCTTTGAACTGTACACTTAAAAATGGTAAAGATGGTAAATTATATATGTAAATTTTATCTCAATTAAAGAAAAGAAAAACAAAAGGACATTGATTTAAAAAAAAGAGAGAGAATATTTCACAGTTAACACAAACATGTCTGTTGTTATACCACAAAACCCCAAGGAAAGAAATAGGAATGAATTGCAGTAATGACCACAAGAAATCTCATGGCTTTTCATGTTTGATAAGTTTTGAAAATCCTTTAAGATAGAGAACATTGATTCAAGGCCTCTCTCCATGTAAGTTAACCACTGTTTATCAATTAGTTTCTCTGCCATGTCTGTAATTATTTTTTTACATGCCTACCTCCTTCACTAGGTCGAAATGGCCTAAAAAAGGGGTTGATTTTGTTTAGTTATGTGTCATGCCATGCATAGTGCTTTCCACATGATAGACCCATGATGAACATTGTTTTCTCAGAAGTAGTAACTCCACATACTGTTCTAAGAACTAGATCTATATCTATTCTTTTTGTCAATGAGAGAAAAGAAGAGGAAGAGGAAAAAGGGGAAGGAAAAAGGTAAGGGAAAAGAGAAAGAGAAGGAAAATAAAAGCAGAGGAAGATGAGCCTGACAGTGACTGTATTATCATCAATAAAGCAATTAATTCCCACTTTAATTTATTTGGATCATTACTCACACCTATGATGGTGCCTTGGCACAAATTAGCGTTTTGTAAATACAAGTCGATAGATTGATAATTGCAAACTCAGTATCCTTAAGTCACTAGCATGGTCTACGTAATCCAAAGAAGGATTTCCAAAGACCGTTTGCAAAGATCAAAAAATTAGACACTTAAAAGCTTTTCTTCTCCCTCTTTCTCTCCCTCTCCCAAGTTAACACTTTCTCCATTTTAAAATGTATTGTGCAGATGAATATTCCCTAGACTAGTTTTCATAAATTAAAAGAAATACTTTATCTGTTCCGTCAACTGGCTGTTGGGTTTACATAAAGTTCCAAATTGTTTTCACTGATGTATTCATTTTTTGACAGAATGAAGTGAAAAATTCAGTGTTTTTAGTCAGAGAAACTTGTAATTGAGTAATAAACTTGCAGATATCTTTGCAAGAATTATCCACATCAGAGTGGCATGAGCTGTATCAGGTCTGGTCCTCAGCCAGAACTTTAATTAGCAAGGTTGGTTCTCGGTATTTCTCCTTATCAATTTTTGCACCTTGTATTTACTGTAAGTCTTGCACATTCTGGGTACTTTCCATGACTCCCTTCACCTATAAAAGTATCTCATGCCCCATAGTAAACCTACCGTAGGTTTGAGCTACTGTGCGAAGCACCCGATAATGATTTAAGGTGTTATCTTTCCTGGTTGCTGCTTGTCTTACTTTTAACAGTGACTTTCAGTGTTTTGTACTTAGGGTAGCCAACTGTTTTGGTTTGCCTGAGACTTTCCTGGTTTCAGCACTAAAAATCCCAAGTCTCAGGAAGCTCCACAGTCCAGGAAATTGCACTGAAAGGACTCTATGAAAAATGGCAATTGGGGGAAACTTTTCAGCCTACTCTCTCAAATTGCAGTACTCAGTTGAAGATTTTTTCAGTGTCTTCTCTCAAATCCCTGCTCAGGATAATCTCCTCCATGTCCTCGGGGGTCGAGAGTATCCTGTCTTTCTTTCCCACTCAGCACAACCTGCAAGATGGATTTCTCAGACGCTTGGCTCAGTGTGCTCTCTGACTGATCTCACCCTCTCATTGTTTTGATTTATTCAATAAGAGACATTTGCTTCCCAGGTGTCTTTTTTTAATTCACCAATAAAAAATAATCAAAGGTGCAATACCTGATCTGTCTTTAGACTTTCTTCATGGTTCCCCACCTGTCAAAAGAGAATTCCTCTTTTGCAGTACTTAGATCCTATAGTAACAACAAGGAAAACCCAAGGAAATTATCTACAAGTATATACAGATAGTCCCAACATACGATGGTTCAACTTGTGACGTTTCAACTTTACAATGGTGTGAAAGCAATACCCATTCAGTAGAAACTGTACTTTGAGTACCAATACAGCCATTCCGTTTTTCACTTCGAGTACAGTATTCAATAAATGACAGGAGATAATCAACACCTTATTTTAAAATAGACTTTGTGTTAGATGATTTTGCCCAATTGTAGGCTAATGTGAGTGTTCTGAGAGCATTTAAGATAGGCTAGCCTAAGCTATGATGTTCAGCAGGTTAGTTGTATTAAATAAATTTCTTTTTCTTTTGTTCTTTTTTTTATTATTATTCTTTTTAAAGACAGGATCTCACTATGTTGCCCAGGCTGGACTTAAACCTCTAGCTCAAGGGATCTTCTCATCTTAATCTCCAGAGTAACTGGGCTACAGGCACAGGTCACTGCACACAGCTCAATAAATTTTTACATACAATATTTTCAACTTACAATGGATTTATTGGGACATAACTCCATCATAAGTCAAAGAGTATCTGTATTATGTATACCAATGTTGCCTACCAGTAGTTCCAATAGGTAGAGCTTGATTATCATGCCCGAGATTAAAGGAAAATGCAGTGGCAGAGGTCCAGCTGTCTAGATTGGCCATCTCTCTGTAATTCTAATCACTGTGGCTTTGGAATGCCCTCCATTTCTCAGGCATCTATGAATTTCTTCTAGAAATAGAGAAACAAGGAGGCAAAAATCTTAAAAGACTCATTGAAGGATTGTTTAAAATACATTTGAACACAGTAGTTGATTTCAGTAACTAAAAAAATAAAAATTGACCAAATCATTTTTGTTATGGGCTGAATTGTGTCCCCTCCCTAATTCATATGCTGAAGTGCTAACCCCCAGTGCCTAATAATGTGATGGTATTTAGAGATAAGGTCCTGCAAGATGTAATTAAGTTAAAATGAGTCATTAGGGCGGGCCTTAATCTAATATGATGGTTGTCCTTAAAAGAAGAGGAAATCAGGACTGGACACACCCATAGAAGGAAGACCTTGTAAAGACATAGGAAGAAGACAACCATCTATAAGCTGAAGAGAGAGGCCAGGAACAAATCCTTTCCTTGTGGCCCTCGGAAGAAGCCAATCCTGACAAAACCTTGATTTTACATCTAGCCTCCAGAATTGTGAGAAAATAAATTTCTGTGGTGTAAGCCACCAAGCGTGTGATATGTTGTTACGATAGCCCTAACAAACTACAGTAGTTCCTCCCTTATCCATGGGGAATAAATCCTAAGACCTCAAGTTAATGCCTGAAACCATAGATAGCACCAAACCCTCTACGTACTGATTTTTCCTATCCATATATACTTATCATAAAGTGTAATTTATGAATTAAGCACAGTAAGAAATTAACAATAATAATAATAAAATAGAACAATTATAACAATACACTGTAATAAAAGTTATGTGAATATGGTCTTTCTCTCAAAATATCTTATTGTAGTGTACTCACCCTTCTTGTGATGATATGAGACTATACAATACCTATGTGATGAGATGTAAGGTGACTGATGTAGGCATTGTGACATAAATGGAAAATTCCAGAAATAAACAATTCATAAGTTTTAAATTACGTGCCATCCTCATTATTGTGATGAAATCTCACTCCATCCCTCTCTGTCCTTCCCAGATTACCATTAGTCACTTGGTAGCCCTCTAGATTATCAGATTGATTGCCACAGTATCCCACAGTTTGTGTTCAATTAACACTTATTTTACTTATTAATGGCCCCAAAGGGTAACAGTAGTGACGTAATATTTTCAGACCCAAGATGACCACAGGTAACTGAAACCTCAGAAAGTAAAACCACAAATAAGGAAGGACTACAGTAAATAAATTTTCTAGTAGGTAAAAACAGAATATACTATGTAAGCAATCAAAACAGAGCTCTCATTAAAGATGGATTTAAAACCTTGCTTGAGGCAGAAACCAGGGTGGGTAGATTAATTACACGCAGTGGGTTTGCAGCTCTCACACTGGAACTTGGGCTCTTATACCTAAGCCCAAAGCAATATCTCAGCAATCAAAATGGAAAGAAATACAAAGTTTCTGTAAGAGTGTGAAAGGACTTTAGATTTTTTTCTTCCAAACTATCAGTGAAGCCTCTTGAAAATAGCTTTAAGAATGTAATATCAAGTGCTTGCTCCTCTTCGTCTCACAAATAACTTTGATCATTAATCTCTTATTTCACCACAACCAAGCATTCTACTTAACCTTGAAAAACATAACAATGTCATACTCCCTCCTGAAGAGCATTTCTCCATGCAGAGTAAATTAAGAATATAATTGAACAAACGTTAAACAGACTATGTATTGAGGAAAAAAATGATTATGGGCTCTTAAAAATGAACAGACATGGTGAATTGTATGATATGTGAATTGTATCTTAATAAAGCTGTTACATATTTTAAAAAAGAACAAATATGTCACCTTTGTCAGTGATATCCCTTTCATTTTGCCCTATTTTTTGATGATGTCTTAGAATCATCTGATTTGCTTCGATCGCTATTGCTGTTCTACTTTCCCCTTGGCAGTATTTAGGGGTTACTATTTAGTCAAAAGAGAAGATAAAGATCTTCAATAAAAAGTCAGGTGGTTGAGAAAGATAAAAATACCACTGACCTTGGACCTGCTTTTGTAATTTCATTCAGGAAATATTCCAAGAAATTTGCCATGGTATTTTTCACCAGCAGGTCATAACACTCGATTGTAACTCGACAGTTTTCTCAATTAGCCATTCTGGGAACTCTTCCTCTGTCCCTCTCGTCCAGTCAGCTTCTTTCTGGCAGTAGGTGAAGGGCATCCACTAGGTTATGGGTTCTGCTTGAGAGTAAGTGAAGTAATAGGAGATCTGCCCTCATCTTCCTGGGCCAGGTGCACCTGTAGCTTTAATGGGGTTTTAGATGGTTCTGCCATGTCATCAGCAATTTATAAAGTGGAATGTAGAGGGTAGATACTGCCTGTGAAGCTCAATTTACTTAGCATTTGATTTAGTGCAGAAGTTTATAGAAAAGCAGGCCCATTGCCCAGTCTCCTGCAAAGGACTCAGAGGACCGGCTTCTTGATTACACTTGAGAGAGAAAGGTTTCCTAGTACAGGAAAGAGTGCTGAGGTTAACTTCATATCACATTTCTAACGGAAAATTGCTCTTGGCCTCCTGAGCTTCCACCTCTTCCCGTTTCCAGAAACAGATCGTAATTTCACCTGGTGAGCAAAGACTTCCAAACTCTCAGACTGGGTGGTTTGGGTGGGGTGCCAAAGCAAGGAGCATGTGACTCAGGCCTGGCCAATCAAAGGACCACTGGTGATAGCCCTGAGTGATTGGCTGAGAGATGCACACTGGGGTGGGGGTATCAGAGAATAGCTGATATACAGAAACCTCGTCTGTAAGGGTTTGCTCCGAGAAGTAGAACCACCTACAGTGATGTAAGACAAGGATTTATTACATCGATTTGGTCTGATTCTTGTGAATGCTAGTCACAGCCTTGGTCTCTGGTGCTGAGCCTGAAGTCATATGTCAGGCTGAAGAAAAGAAAAGAGGGACATGGACTCGAGGAGAGTAGAAACAACGGGAGCCTGCATTTGTCAGTCACTGGCATCCATGTTGGTCTCTCCCTGACTCCAACCTTGCTGCTGAGAATCTCCCTGCAGAAGTAGTGATCTCCCTGCAGACTGGTACTCACACCTGACAGAGATCTAGAAAAGAGGAAGGAAGAGATCCTGGGGAAACTGTAGCTGGGGGACAGTCAGCTGCCTCCCATGAACAAGCTAAGCCAGGGGCTGCAACAGCGCCTGACCTACATCCATCTTCCCAGAGTAACAATGGCTACTGCCTCTCTGTGACTTTCCAAACCAAATCTTACACAGCTTTTTGTGCCAGGTCTAACCACAAACATTCAGTGAAGAGGACTCTGGGAAATATTGTTTAGCTTAGACAAGTTTCCACATTGCAAAGCCACAGTACCCTGAAACTGTAACATGAGGAATGTGAGGCTGGAGCTGCTGCAGCCATTTTGTTCCCATGAAGCAGCTCGGCTTTGTGGAGCCCGGGGATGAAACTAATGTAATCAAAGGCAGAGAGGGGGAGAAACAAAACACAAGTTTGACCACACTCATCAAGCCCTGAGTCCTGAAATACCTGAAACTAGCTATCAGCACAAAGACAGGAAGACAAAGTTTCCATTGTCCACGAATAGCCTTCTTTTATTAACCATAATCAAACTCTTCCCTATCTCCCCTACACACTTTCCTTGCTTTCCATCATAATGTAAAAGGTCTGGATGAGTGTTGAGTATGTATTTCTTGGGAGTAAAAGAGGGTATTTTCCTCCCATAGAATGGATTTTTCTACTATGCAAGGAAGGGGTGTGGTAGTTAATTCTATTATGCTGTTTAACCTAATATGTGCAAGGTCAACATTACATCAAACTTGCCAGTCCCAAATTCTGCTTAAAAGACTGAATTTGGTAGAATCTGTTTTTGTGAAACCAGTAATTTAATAACTAAGTTTCGATTTTCAACTACTAATCATATTTACATGCATATATTAAATATGCCAGTACATTTCATGGATTAAATGTGGTCTTAAATATTAGGAACATTTAAAATCTGCTTCTAGACACAAGAAGACAAGATCATGATATCTTTAAGAACAGAAAAAAAAGGGGAAGCCACAGATTCTTCCAGTCACCCACAGAAAGAATAATTAACAAGGAAATGATGGTAGAGGATGGTATTTGATACATTAATGTCAAAGTGAGATGGTTCAGCTCCTCACTCCTTCTTAGTCACTATCCCTTTAAATGTAGAACTGTTCATTGGAAAGGGAACATCTGGCCACCCTATTAACAAATGTTTTTAATCACTTTGTAATTCTACAACAAAAGTGAGGCATATAGAGAGTTGTATTGATCATAATGATTTAAAATATTCTTTAATGAAGAGAAATAAATTCATTAAGAAGTTCAACAAATGAAAAACCAGTAAACGCAAGGCTTTCTCCAAATATATTTTATGGAAACAATGCAACGCTACATATATTTTGCAAAATTATCTTACCATACTGATTACATGTTTCAAATTATCATTTACCTATTTTTATTTAAATATGTTTACACTTTAAATGAGACACAGTGATCTTGATTATTTTAATTAATTTTACAATCAAAATAATTATTTTCCAGGCATTTATTAACTCATTATGGAAAAGTTCACTTTATATAAATAACCCTAGCTATTATACAAACTAATTTTTGGTGCTCTTTTATAATTTTAAAAACAATTTCTCTAAGAGAATGACATACAATTTTAGTATCTAAAAGTAAAGGATTTGGTTTAACAAAGACTCTTTTGTTCTATAGAGAAGAAGGAAATTTTAATACAGCATTTCTCAAGGTGGTGTTCTTGGATCAGCAACATCTGAGTCACTTGGGAACTTATTAGAAATGCAAACTATCAGGCCTCACTACAGATCTGCTCCATTAAAAAGTTTGGTGGTGGAGCCCAGCAGCCTTTCCAACAAGCCCTCCAGGTGATTCTGCTGCTGATGAAGTTGCGGAACCGCTACCATAACATTGCCTGGTCTAAGACCTTGGCAATGAGACTGGAGTATGTTTGGCAGTGTGCTTTGAGTAGCTCCCAATAAAACCATTCCTGACCTCTAACTCAGTACTCAATCATCATACTGTAGTTTGTTTTGATTAGCTGGTGATTTCCAAATTTTCAAAACAGTGCATATTGGGTTTAAGTTTAATCCAGGAAAGTATAAGAGGTGCTAGATCACTGTCGTTTCTTATGATTGAGTAATATTCCATTGTAAACATATATCAAAAACTTAAGCCCATTATCCAAAGTGGGGCACCACAAGAGCAGAAGAACGGGATCCATTTGTACTCACCATCAAATTGGTATTAACTAATCAACACATAAGTGCACATATAAGAATAACATCTATTGGATGTTGGGCAGGGAGGACGGGGGCAGGGGGAGGAGAGAGGAGGGGAGAGGTATTTGTATACACAAGGAGTGTAATGCGCACCACCTGAAGGATGGACATATTTGAAACTCAGACTTGGGGGGGGACCAAGGGCAACATACGTAACCTAAACATCTGTACCCCCATAATATGCTGAAATAAAAGAAAAAAAAACTGCATATTACATAACAAATTTTATAAGATTATGTATAGAGTAAATGAAATATCTATAAAGTGCTTAGTGTGCTTATGTATGTGTACTATATGAGCTATGCTTCACACAAGGGGAAATTATTTTCATGTGCATTACTAGTATTCAAATTACTAATGTTAATTTATATTCTCTTTGCTCACAGCAAAATGAATAAACAAAAGCACAATATATTCTATTCATTACACATTCATAGACATTGAAACCTAAGGGAACTATTAGAGGTTACTTGGTTCCAGCTTCTCCTTTTACTTGTGAGAAAATTGAAGCCCAAGAAGGCTGAGTGACAGGTCCACATAGGGATTAATGGGCAAAGATTAGGAGCCACAGCTCTCAACTCCTGGACTAGTGTCTTGCAGAGGAAGTCATTCATGCTGTGCTCCTTAAGACAACAGTGCTTACTCTGGAATTTTCTCCTTTCACCTTACTAATTCTTATCCAGTGCTAATCTCCCCACCTCTATTCCCTCGTACATTAACTGACATCATTGTTCAAAATTGCGAAACTATTTATTAGGCTTGAAACTTTCTGGATGTACATAAATAGAAAACAATGTAAAATATGTATGCAAAAGCCACATATTTCTACAACATTCAGTGAAATCTTGATGCTGAATATCAGATACATATCAGATGCTAGATGTGTACAAATTCAAGTTTCCTATATATACTTTTTATTTTGTGTTGCGGACCAGTAAATACGTATGCAAGAAACCAACCTTCAACGTGTCATTTTATTCTGAAAAATATCTTGGGATTATCCCACCTAGCACGATGGGAACTTCACTCTCACTAAAGCCGCACAGCAGCACACTGGGGAAAACTTCCTATGGAAGGGGAGGAGGCACTTCTGCATATATAAGAACAAAAAAGATCTCTTTTAGTTTAAAAGTCTCCAGTTACATAATTTTTAATTTTTCTGCTTACCTCAAATATTCCTTAGCCATTAAAAAATTACAAAAAATACAATTTACAATAGCACACTATGAAAATTCAAGTTTTGAAACTTCCAATTACAGCATTGTATAATTTTGAATGTATTTTCTCTCTTATATGTTCATATCACATATTCGAAGCTGTTGACTAGCATCAACATTTCTTATCTGAACACCGTTTATTGATCAGCATTCTGTCCCTTCCAGAATCCCCAAGCTCAAAACTTCACACAGTATTTTCTACATTACAGGACGTGAAAGTGTGTTGTATCCATTATTGGCATATGAACAGTTCATGACACACTATGGAATGCACATCCTTAATTGTTTCATGTAAAAGTTTTAACAGAAGGAAGTAGAGAATCTGTGGCTTACACAGAAAAATTATTATGTCACAAACTGGCCACTAAACTAAAACCTTATCCTAATTTATATGTCATTAGACAAAAAGCCTGAGGAACTTAAAAAAAGCATCTAAGCTTTTTCCACTTTCAAATGCTTAAAGAAGTTGTAGATTAATGGCTTTTGATGCTTTTGATGATGTCAAGGATGGGATGTAAGTGCCTTATTAATTTCCTTGACTGGCTGCCAAATATTGAAGGCAATTCATGATTACTAATTTAATCTTTTCTGATTATGAAAATTCATTATAGCAAGAAAAAACAAAAAATTCAGAAAAATAGAAACAATTTATAAAAAATATTAGAATATATTTATAAGAACAGAATGTTTGGATGTGGGATTAAAATTCTTCTGGAAGGATTTGTTACAAGATTATAAAATATCTCTGTGTGAATTAATATTTAAACCATCGTTTCATCTTTAAATTACAGAGATCATGTTTTTCATTTTTTAAACTCTTTCTAAAATTCCCAGCCACAATCACAATACATGATGCAGTATAAATCTGAAATGATTTATTTAATTTTACTACACTAATCGAATAACAAGATCTCTGTCTTGAGCTTGGAAAAACCCAGTTATTAATTCTTTACTATCCCTTCCCGAAATTCTCTGGTTTGCTGACATGTAAATGAGATTCCAAGAATGTTCTAAAGAAAGCAAAATGATTGTGCTCTGAACTTAAAAATTGTTTTTGTCCTCTCCCAGAATTTGTTTTAATTGAAAATAAATTCCGTCTTTGAATGTGTGTACATAATTCCTTGGTCAGGCTGTGTTCTCTTATCATCAAATATAAATATTGAAAGGCCTAAAGATTGTTCCTGAACCCTAATTCAAATTACCATTGCCAGCATATCAAATACACCAGGGTGGGTGTATTAAAAGTTCGAAAAAGATTCTGCTTTTCCTTTTTAGCCAAATGGACATGTTTTATTCAGGTTCCCATAACAAAATCCTGATTCAGCTCATCCATATTACTTTGAAGGTGTGTCATTCCTTCCTAAATGCCAGTGGCTCTAATGGCCTTAATGTGGCCTCTTCCCACTCCATCCTGACCTCACTCCTGCACCCTTCGTCTCTTCACCTTCATCCCTTCAGTCCTTCACCCCTGCTCTTTGCACCTCCTGAACCCCCTCCCGCCTGAGGGCTTCGAGGGTTTGGGGAGAATATCCCTTTTACCCTTCCCAGACCAGAGACAGTGAGTGCCTAGTCCCCCTTCAGGCTCATCATTTCTTTCCCAGGGAAAATTCCCCTGATCGCACCACCCCCTCAGTTTCATATAACCCCCTTTATGTCTGTATCTCTTAGCATCATAACCTTTCCATTGCAGCTGTCATTACAAATGCCATTTTACATTTAATGGTGTTACTTTTTATTATCTATCACTTAGCAGTACTGAAGTCAGCAATTATGTTGTTTTTGCCCCATTATTAACCTCAAGCACCTATGTGTCTGCACAGAACAGGCAGGTATGCTCTGTCAACTGAATGACAGTAAGTGAGTGACTGTTCAAACACACACATAAACACTGGCAGGCAACCAGAAGATTGAACAGGTGAGTGTGATCATCTCTTTGTGAACTTTGCCAGCCATTAACATTTATATTAACCCAGGTTCCTACATAATCTTTGTCTTCCAAAAGCTTTGTAAAATGCTCTGGTAAGCGCATGCACACACACACACACACACACACACACACACATGCGTGCGTGCGCGCTTGCATGAGCTTGCACACACAGAGAATATCAGCATTTTCGGTGGTTAAGACTGCTGTACTGAACAATGACAAATCAGGTTTTTGGTGATGATTGTTTTTAAAAACTCTGGTTATTAAAAATTCTTGGAGCTAAAGAACTGCTTTGCATTATGATCCTGCAGAAAAAGTCCAAATTATGCAGGATGGCATAGGTCCTAAGATGCTGAAGGAAGCTGATGAAAGCGTGAGGTCCATTTATGCAGACAACAGATTTCTGATAAGTCCTGTTTTCCTCCTGGCAATCTTTTAAGAAATGGTGAAAAAGAGAAGCAATCTTCAGTTAAAATGGAATAGCTACCATTTCTCTGTAAGTTTTAATATGCATTTTTAATACTCTGCTATGTAGTATAATTTATTTTTAAAGAAATAGAAACAGGTTTTTCAAACAGTAAACCTATTTTACACTGGCTATATAGCCTTGGGCATTCTCTACAGTCCTTGGTTTCTCCACATGAAAAATGGGGATAAATATTGGCTGAGGAATAAAAGAGATCTCAAAGAGATCAGGTATAGAAAACGTGCAGCCCCGTGACTGGCCCCGGCGTCTGTGTCTGCGTCTCTTCTCTCCCTATTTGCTTCCTGGTCAAACTCCACTCATTCACGTTGAGAGCCTCTAGATTATCCAGGTATCTGTGTGATGCAATTACTCTAACAGTCATTTGTTTTAACTCAAGGAAATTAAAAGTAACTATGAAAGAAAGAGGGCTTTTCTTTCCTTTCTCAAGAACAAAGCAGCCTAACGCTTGCATATGAAACATACACAGAAATATATGTTTGATGATACAACTCATCCTTGGTTACCTTTAGGCTGTTCTTTCATCAGAAAAAAAAGGTAGATTTTAAAACATGAAGAAAATAAGTATGATACTTTTCTGAGATGCTTTCTTACGCAAACACACACATGCACACACACACTCCTCATTCTCCCCCTACCATTTTTCTCCCCTTAAAAACATACCCTTCATTTCTATACTTCTTCACAAGTGGAGAATGCAGTCACTCTCAAAACTTCTAATGAATTTACTAGTATTAAAGCTCCAGTTAAGTCTCGCCACTGTTTGGTCACAGGATTTTTCATTCTGTCCAAAGCAGATTGAAGGTCTTGTAATATGTCTCCGTAGCTATTTCCGTAGTGAGCACTCCAGGTATAGAGAAAATCATAGGCAGGTTTCCACATCATCTATAAAGACAAAAAATTAGACTGGAGTAGTGTGGAAGTAGTAAAGAAAAGAAAATAGATTTTTTTTTTTTTTTAAAAAAAGACATCTTAAGACTTAAAAGAAAATGGAATACTAATTATACATAAGACTTACTTAATGTCATAAAAAAGATGTTTTAAAAACTATCAGTTCCCTGTTATATCCTTGTGTTTTCAAAACTAGAGATTTTTAAAATAATGACTATAAGCAGAGCCTTTATTTTTATCTATCATCTTTACATTACTCCTTGCCTTGATGTAAATATAAAATTCCTTGTACAATTTTTTGATGAGGACAAATGTTATTGAGATAAACTTTTCACTCTCTGAGAGACTTTTAAGGTAATAACTTTTATTGTTATATGTAGCTGTTGTGAGTTTTATGACACCACATATCACACTAAGGAGCTATACAGTATATTTAACACTCAAGCAAGTCTACACATAAGCAAAAATGGAGCTTCATGATCAAGTCAAAATGAAAGCAAAAATATAGTTCTCTAATTTAAGATATTACTTTAATGATGTATTTTGTGACCTAAAGGAAGATCAATATTCAATGCTACTTCATTTTGCTTTCCCTAAGCACCTACCCATACCAATGATGTCATCGTTTCCATAGAAATGTACGTCAAAGGGAAACTTCACATACTAGCGTGTATGTAATGGTAACCAAGGCAACCAGGCTCAGCGAGAATAAAGACAAAGGCAGACAAAATAAGACAGATTGCAGGAATACACACACACACACACACACACACACACACACACATACAGAGCTTAAAATGAATTTTCTCTAGGAAAACAACAAAATGAAGCATGCACATATAATTGGAATATTTGGAATATAAACTTTATTACTCACTTCTTTTTTGGGTTCATTAAACTAATTCAGTTGTGATTCTATCACTTACAAAATGTAGGAACACAGATTCAGAGCTAAATATTATGCAGAATTGTTCTTTTAAAATAGAGCCTCCCTTAACAGTAATATCACATGAAGTAGGGCCTTGGGATATAATTTTTCACCTTTCTCCAATATCCCCATATAGTCCACCACTGAAAGTAAAAAAATGAAAGACAGAAATAAGGAGTTCTATTATGTTTGATTCAATCTACATAAAACGTTCAAAGAATAATTTTATGTTATTTATCCAAATTGGCATTCCTGAGCAGCCACAAACACCCATATCCTCACCTCTCTTGACAAAACTCAATCTTGCAAGACAGAGAATGAAAGATAATTATCAAAGTTATACCATATCAGAGTATATGATGCAGGAACAAAAATCATCTCAATTTTCTTTATATAAGCTTTATCCTTACCAATCAGATTCACAAAGAATTTTATGTTCTATCACTGATAGAATGTAAATAAAGTATTCTCTAATCTGTATTTCTGAAGAATTACATTGAAACCAAACCTCCCAAAGTACAGGTTGTCATTAGTAGCTCAGCAATGGAAGATGAGTTGAGTCATAATAATAAACCTTTTTGTCAGACTCAATCTTGGCTGTCACTGCTCAGATACTAAGAAGCACTAAACAAATAGATTATTCTGTAGTGGGTATATCCTAACTATTTGTAAAAGCTCTGGGACCTAAATTCTATGTTGCATTCACTTAGAAGTCCCTGATGCTCAGCTAGTTGGTAAATTTTTCAATTTGTCATGTATTGTTTAAAACAATGGTGTTTAAACTAAAGGCTTCTAAAACTGTTCTAAGTACCTTAATGATTGAATCTCATAAGAGCTGTATTTGGAGATATTTTATGACAAACAGCAACTGATAGCACTTCAGTTACAAGGGGATGGCATAGGAGATTGCCAAAAACAGATATGTCTTAAGAATTGCAAATGGGTAATTTTTAGGTTGTTCACTACTCTGCATATTTAGGTACCTTTATAGTCAGAAGCAGCCAAAATGGTTCCACTTACTTTTCTGGGCAGAAAAGCCCTGCATCGTCTATTACGCTGCAGCACTGTGAATTGCTATGTATAGAAAAGCCCTGAGGCACACGCAATCGTGAAGCAACTTCTCAGTGCTGTTGAGCGCAGGAAATACACCGAGGTGATGCGGAAATTAGAAACTACACATTAAGAAAAGGTCCAATGATGTATCTATTCACAAACTCACGCGGAGTGCCACAAAACTTCCTCGATTTAGCAATTTGTACTGATCGCAGAACAGTACAGCCAGCTCCTACAATTCAGAGAAATTTGGATGGATTGCTGAGTCCTGGACCCTAATTAAGACTTTTGAAAGTGTAAAGAAACTTCCCAAGAGTCCCCTGAAGTAGGCTGTAATGCAAGGAGGAATATTGCCCTAAACTCATTTGAGATTCCCTGGAGTCTAAACCATAATCTGGCTAGAAATGGGTATAATAACTTTGGGCCAAAAACATTAGGGCACTGGGAAACTTCATTATCTGTACTGAAATGTAAGCACATTTTGCTTCCAATTTTTGTTCCTCATTACAGCAAATTAAACTTGAATATTCCTTTGGTACAAAACTTGATCTTCCATATATATAATCATTGGTGGTTCTCAACACAGATGATAGTGAAACATTATTATAGCTAAAATACTATGAAAATATTCAAAATATATTATTGTTCATTGATTATTTTACTTATTGAATCAAGACTTAGTGAGTGCCCACCACTACAAGGAATTTTGAAACAGCAAAGTATAAAATAATGAATATAGCATGGCTCTTGCTTTAGCATAGAAAAGAGATAGGAACTTGCACAAACACTGGCCAAATGGGTAAATAGATAGGACTTGATAATTAACAGCAATTACGAAAATCTGAAAAATTACCTGCATGTCTTAAATCATTATGATGAAAAGGAAAATGATTGTTCCATTGACTGAGAGGCATGATGCTATAATGGAAACAAAGATGGGTTTTGGTGTCAGAGTCCTATGTTTTCCATCTGAGTTCCATTGCCTATTTAATGGGTCAATTTGAGTAAACTAATCGAGTTGTATGAGCTTTGAATTTTTTAAATCTATAAGATACAGATAATACTTCCCAAGTCTTGTATCCAAAGCACCTCATGAAGTATCTGGCATATAGTTTGTATTTAATACTTTTTAATAGGATATGGAAGAAAGTGGGTACTTTTTTGGTGAGGGAAAGACAAGGAGCCTGGTTTTAGCTGTATTGTGTGTGAAATTAAGGGGGGGGGCGTTGAATAAGTAGTCGAAATGGGGAGATGACCTCAAGGGGACAAAAGTTTAGCATAACTCATGCTACACTGAGGGTGAAAAGCATGAAAGTGGACAGAAATGCCAAGGAAAGAATAAAGACATGCAAAATTTAAGCCTCAGCTAAGTCTATAATTTGTGGCAACTAATTAAGAAATAAAAGCAAAAAAAAGGACGGGGAGAAGTTGGAGTCAGAGCAATAGAAAATGAAGTGGGTGCTTCATGCTGCAAAAGCCAAGGACTAACCACATCCCAAATGACAACAGTCAGTGGCTTACTAGAGCCAGCTCACACAAGCTCCCCAAAACCAGTTGTTCATAAATCTTCCCACCTCCATGTTCAGAGACATGACAGTGGTAAGTTAAAATCATCCATGCTGGGAGTATTTATACCATGGAAATTAGCAAAAGCTATAAATTAGGGTTTTCCTGCTTAGGAAGCTTGTTGTTAAACATTTGCCAGCATGCCACTGAAGACTTCCCTTTTCTGTTACCTCCCCCGCTACCTATAACATCTTCAAGTAGAAATATGAAGAAAAACTTAGAAAAGCCAGTATTTGGGCAATTATCAGGCCTCTAGTAACTTGGAGAAGTCAGTTACAAGAGAGTAGTGGAGGGCGTACTACAGGTATGAGCAGGTACCAAAGAAATGAAAACACAAAACAAATTGATCATGTTTGGAATTTGAGTGTCAAAGGAAGAGAGTCAGAACCAGAATAAGCAGCAGTGGAAAACAGAAGTATTTTCAAAAGAAAAATATCTGTAAAAATTAATGTTCTAAAATGGAGAGGAGATTTTGATTTGAATCCTAACTTTAGCAGTTGGAGAATTTAGGGATAATGAGGATTAAAGAGAAAGCATATGTAAAATATCCAAAAAGAAAGGTTAACCTCTTTGGCAGAAACATAAATATAAAAGGATGTTAAAATCATTATGGAGTTGGGGTACATAATTAGAGGGGTAAGTATTATGAGAAATTGAGAAGAAATGAGAACAAAAGCATATGTCAATAGTTATGTACTTGATACACTGATAAAAAATATTAAACTTTTGGAACTATGTTTTACTTTAATAAGCAAATCTCTACCAGGTGTGGCAAATATAACTTTTTCTATATTAGGCTTTGCCTTGAGAAAACCTGATAATAATCCAGCTTTTATCAATGCAATAAATAGTATAATCAGTTGTCTTTTTGTCCTTTGTGAAAGATATATGATATTTGGATTTAGGCCCTCAAATACACTCTTATTTCTTCAGCAATTTTTATTATTTTATTTCATTCTAATTTTGTTATAAAGTGAATATACATTAACCAAGGCAAAGGCACAAGAGGTAACTTGCATACATTA
>NW_012152063.1:5130376-5130777 GCF_000956105.1 Propithecus coquereli
TGTTAGACACATAAAATTAGAACAAAAGGAAGAGAAGGAAGTTGAAAAGGCGAGAAAGTGAGTGACAGTGCCTGACTGTAGGCATTGGCACACAGACAGGGCAATTTTTCGCACCTGTGCCCTCTGAGGAACTGAGACAAGAGAAACAAAAGCAGCACAGGAACTGTTAGACCTTGTTATCTCCCTGACCCAATGTACTTGCCTCCCTCCGCACACCCTACCGGGAACTAATATCCTACGTTTTGAAATTAATTGCTTGCCTTGTAAAATGATCATGTTTAAGAATCATCTCCTTCTAAAGAGAAGAAAAAACTTGTACAGCTATTTTAGGGGGATGGAAATTAGCATATATTTACCCATTAGTTAAGTGGCCTCACAGGTACAGATTCCTGTAGATTATT
>NW_012152063.1:5131733-5133650 GCF_000956105.1 Propithecus coquereli
ATACATTAACCAAGGCAAAGGCACAAGAGGTAACTTGCATACATTAGCAGTAAACTCTATGAAATTATGCCTGAAAATACATACCTCAGTAAGATCACAAAAATTCTGCATTTTGTAGTAAATTACAAAGGAAGTAGAGTCATCTTCTCTGGAAATGTTTGAAGGAATAAAATGTGTGGAATAAATAATTTTCTTTCTGGGCTGACCTAGATAAGTCCTCCGAAAGCTGGGAATGAGTGTGGACTACCGAGATCTCTTCCAGGTTCGTATTATCTTATATCTATTCAGTGTTTTAAAAATAGTTCTTCCTCTCTTGCTCAATGTTATGATTGAGAGAAGATATGCAGAAACTCTGCACTTATGCCTCAACAAGTCAAAAGGATAGCATGCTCCTGAAGGTTTGTTTTTGTTGAATTATTCTTAACCACAAAACAAATTCTCTCAGCTGTGTCATTTCTACCACAAATATTCGCTACATAGGCTGCATTCTTACACCTCTCTTTTTAGATTTTTAATGGTGACCTTGTGATGTTATAGATACATCATTGAATAGGAAGCGTGAGGCTGATAAAAGTACAGTTGTTAATTTCTCATCTATGTTTTTGATCTGTTTATATAAAGGGCAAGAGCATCAGTAAGTATTTAATCTATCAAGTTGGGCAGTTTTTCAAATCCCAGCATTTGTGTGGAAGGAGTATGTTTTTTCTTTAGATTATCCTCTCTAAACAGTAATGAAGCAATGAAAAAGTAATAAGTAAGATGCCAAAAGAAATGTAATAGGAATAGAGACACAAAAAATATATAGCTTTCCAAATTTAGTGTGTTTATTCCCAGAAGCCTATAATACTCATTAGATAACGCAGTAGACAATAAAATGCACTATGAATAAAAGGAATTCAGGTTTTTAGCGTAGCACTGTATATCTTTTTTTAGCTCATAAAATAGGAATAGCATAAGAATGCAATTGGTTTTAACTACTTTTGGATAATTACATTTTGCCACATTAAAGGATTAATAATCCACCTACTTTCTTCATAAAATTATAGGAGCTACATTTCATTTTAAGTACCATTAGCTGAAGAAGTATTAGGCAAGTTTGCCTTACTAATGATTATTACATGTGTTCTGTCTTCAGTGCATCATTTACAATATCCAGGTAAGCCTTACATCACCTGTAATTAGTAGGTACATAAATATCGTTGAAGGTAAGATTGCTGTTATCTTCAGAAGAGAAGGAATCCTATTTCCTCAAAAGAGATATGCTGCTTGGTTAAAACTTGACCTAATATTCTCTCGAAAAACTCTGGGGACAAACAGCTAAGTTTGGTGTGAGAATAACCACTTGGAACTTCAAGGGGTTAAGCATGAACCAGAGGAAGGTTGAGGACCCATTCTTTGCTAGTACATCTGCTCGTAACATTCTAATATTATAAAAAACCTGCTGGTCAAACCACTCTTACCAATTCCTAGGCAGAAGGATTTTTCACTGCCTCTTCATCATCACCTGCCCCTTTGCCCCACCACAAACATACATTAGTAGTGACACCTGAAAGTCAATATTTAAAGAAAATGGGCTTCTATAATCATTTTTAACGTAAACATTTAAGCAAATGAGGGAAAATAAAGTAGCAAAATCTCTGGATTTAGTGGCACACATCTTGGGTTTAAATTTAGACTCTTAACTAGCTAGCTCCAGGCTCTTACATAGCTATAGACTTTCTTCGATCCCTTATTTTCCCCTTCTGGCAAATGGGAAAGAAAGCGTACACAGTGGCATAAAAGCATTGATATTCAAAGGAATGGATGTAATGGTTTCTGGCACATACTAGGTTCTCAGTTAATGCCAATTGTGGTTGAGTTTGAAGTTAAGTAACAAAATCACCATCAAGTATCTACGAAAAGAATGCAGGTTGCCTA
>NW_012152063.1:5135705-5136147 GCF_000956105.1 Propithecus coquereli
GCTAGAAGATACAAAAGAGAATGAGATCTGCATCGTGCATTGATTAAATTGATTAATTTTTTGTGATTGCAAAAAAACTTAAAATACACCTTATCAGTTATGATTTTCTACAGGTAAGAGGTTCTGAGTGGAAAAATATTACCATTAGGAATGTTGACTTCACTGGGCTTCCACTGGGAGAGTCGCCCATTCTGGCAGGTCAGGTAACAAATCATCTTCAACAGGCCTATTGGTGCCTGCGGCTGAGGGAGAGCCGAGTGGGCAAAGGTAATTTTAAAAAGGAAGAGAACTTTTAGTGTCCTTGGTGAAGAAGGGTCTTTACTGAATAAGACAGAAAGAGCATAATCTATATTGTCAGACAAGGGCCAATGAGAGAATAGGGAAGTTATTGTCATACATAGAAATAATCCTCGAAGGCTATATGAAGATCATCCAATTTAGG
>NW_012152063.1:5138365-5139619 GCF_000956105.1 Propithecus coquereli
TGAGCTTTTGTAGCTTGCAATGGCAGATTGGTCTTACTGTATCCAATTCCAAAATATTACTGTATTCCATTACCACTAGGAATGGAAACCTTATTACTTTGGAAAGTGAGTGTTTTAAGAATTAGCAACATATTAAAATATTCACATTTCTAGTATAAGAATTTCTGTATATCCACAGTATTGAAGCTATTTGTTTTTATGTTAAATAGCATCTCATAGTGGTCATTCCTCTCAGTAAATAGTAGTAATGACTCTGCTGATTTCGTGAAGCTGATGCTGCATTAGAGAAAATGGTGGCCACAATGGCCAACCAAATGATGAGAAGTTCTATAGAAAAAAAGAATTTAAGTAAATTGTCAGACTTTTTTGTTTAGTATATGTAAAACTATTATCTGGATTGAAAGGTGTTTTAAGTGTTATATATTAGAAATCAGAAGATGCATTTTGAAAAATAAAAATGGTATTTCTCTTATTTCCACACTTTTCTTCAACTCAGTTATTCCTAACTTTCTTAAAGTTTACTTTTCCTCTGAGGATTGATTCAATTCTTTTATGCTCCATAAATATTTCTTAGGCCAATCCAAGTTTCAGAGATTTCTTTTACCTCAAAATCCATTATGTTTATTGCATTTATCACTCGTTTATTAATAAATCTTTGCCTCTTTATAATATTTCTTGTAATCCATTGGCTGTGCTATTTTATTTTGCACATCTTTTTTAATGATGGTGTAATTATTTCTATGATAACATCGCGGTTTATAATTCTTTTAATTTTCTGTAGCACTTTTCAGAAGTAGACCTTCAGTAGCTGCTGGTGATGGATATATGGACAGAATTACAACATTTATAAGTTCCCATACCTGTAGTACTGAAATTTTTTGAGAGTCTTTGGGCTTCCATGTCAACCAAATTTCCTTCAGATCTACTTTGTGCCATTCCTCCTGACCAAAAATAGGCTGTTTCACTGATTAACATTTTTCCACCTACAAAGTAAATAGATATGTATTATTGTAAGCATACATATACAGGTTGTCACAGAAAACAAACTCAAAGTGGTCATACATATTTATATTTAAAAACTGCATGTAAAAATATAGAGGCCCTCTTCTTCTGGTAGGATGCTGGACTAAATATCCTGAAATATGTATCAGTGCAAAACAGATTCTACATTAATGCCAATAACCAAACCTGGAAATGCATTACCGATCCCATAAAAAAGTAATTAATGAAAATCCCAAGGATAATAAAAAAGAA
>NW_012152063.1:5139669-5141246 GCF_000956105.1 Propithecus coquereli
TTTAAAAATAGGAGATTGTATCTGTCTACACCTCTTCTCTGTTCAAAGCAGCAAATAGAGTAGTCCCCTCCTTATCTGCAAAGGATGCTTGAAAGTATGGATAGTACTAAACCCTATATATGCTATGTCTTTTCCTACACATATATACGGATGATAAAGTTTAATTTAGAAATTAGACACAGTAAGAAATGAACAATAACTAATAATGAAATTGAACAATTATAACAATATACTGTAATAAAAGTTATGTGAATGTGGTCTCTCTCTCTCTCTCTCTTTCAAAATATCTTATGGTACTGTTTGCACCTATTTGCAACTGCAGTTTACATTGGGGCAACTGAAACCACCGAAAGTGAAAGAGAACATAAGAGGAGACTACTGTAAGCATGTTTGGCAGCCCCTCATTATTTAATGACACCGAGAAACTTTATGTACCAATAGAAAACAATAAGTAATAATGAATGACCAAGTAAGGCAACCATTAAAGCCCATCGAGTGCTCATTCCCATGGAAGTGCACAACTAGAAGGATCTCCCATGGTTTGTACACAAACACTGTACTGATCCGTGTTTTCATGGTGAGAAGTTATGGCCTCATTGAGAAGCAATACTGAGCCAGCAGGCCCCGGAAGGTGCTTTTAGTGAACTGTGGAATGGGTATACCAGTTTCTTGTTTTAGGGAAAAGAAATACGCACTTGGAGTCACAAAAGCTGAGTTGAAAATTTAGCTTCACAAAGTACAGAACATTAAACGAATCACATATCTCTATTTAATGATTTTTAAAGTGGATATGATAGTTATTCCACCCCATCTAATTCTTCATAATCATTACGAAAATCGAATCAGATGCTAAAGAGCTTTAGAGAATATCGAGTATGTAAGGATAACCAGTCTCAACGTCTAGAGATGATTAAAGGGTTTAGACCCCACAATCTTGCCAGCTTTATCGGCTCTCTTCCTGCCACTCCAAATAAATATATAATCCAAGAAACTGTACACTAACTATACAAACAAAATTTCAAGAGACAACTCTATACCCCAGGCTCCACTGCCTTCCAGTCAGACAGCCAGGCCCAAGCGCCTTCATACGAAATCCTGAAGCCTCCACTGAGACACAGTATGAGCTGTGGAGCTCCCTTGGGAACTCCTCCCTCGAATGGGTTTTCTGCCAGATTATCTAGTTTGTCACTCAAGCCATTCTATTAATTATCATATCCCCCCCAAAAAAATTGCAGAGATGATCAGGCTTAAACTTTCAGATCATTTGACCAATATAGCATTTTTAGGCCACTAAGACAAAAAAAAAACAAGCAATTTTTCAATTCACACCTTTGTGGGTGCATACTGAACATGAGCTATGAGAGGTAATGAGCTATATTGCAAAATGCGTGTGCAGCTTCCATCAGGTAGAGCAGCTTCTAACATTTAGCCTCCATTGACTCTGAATGGACCAGATTATGTGAGAATGCAACACATCATAATAAAATTATCCACTTAGCAACTGGATAGTGGAGCTTTTAAATTTTAACCCCTCTCAGTGTTATTGTAGAATAATCCAAAAAAAATGGAGAGGAAAT
>NW_012152063.1:5142066-5144818 GCF_000956105.1 Propithecus coquereli
TGAAAAGTGGACCTCAAACCATGGCCAAGTTAGCTTGGTTTCAATTTACTCTTGTTTACTTTCATGTTGTGGAACTTCTTTGAGATCCTAAGGGCTGTCTAAATATTTGAGAGAGGAAGAAAAGCCATCTCTTAACTGTTAGGCCCAAAACAAAGAGAACCTTTAATGCTCCTTGAAGAGATAATCTTTGGGGGCCTATTTTCTGGGAAAATCACAATTGAATCTCAAATTTAAGAAACCAGTGGTCTTAAATATGGTCTTAGGGGAAAAATCTCTATATTTGCTGAAAAGTGGTTCCAATTTATTTGAGATTGCTAATTTTTAAAAAATTTCTTCTCTCATATGTTTGGTTATAAATATTATCAAATTGATAAAGTTTTCTATAGTAAATAAATTACTATGATCAAGCAATACTCACCACAATAAGTTCGTAAAGAAACTTTCTTGTATTTCTATCTGCGTGGCAATCTTCCTTTAACTTCTTCACAACACCAGAAACTTTTTCTGATTCTTTGTCTGCTTGTGTTTGAATCAAATCTTCCAGTGCCAGATGTGAGTAACCCAGGACATCAGCTAAAACTTTCCAGTCATAAACTTTTTCTGACACCAAGGTCAATACAACTGAGTAGATATAAGTTAGTTTTTTAAAAGGCAGAGCAATTTGCTCAAGAAGATTTCTGGTTGTAAAGACACTATCTGACGTAGACATTACTTGTTCCTTTGAAATCACCTTGATATTTTTGGAATGCACAAGTCCAATCTTACCTCTGAGGACTCCCACATACCATTCTTTAACTTTGGACTGCCCAATGGCTTTGACCTTACCTTTTCCAAGAAGTGCTATTGTGTCGCCTTTGAAATATTCAAGTAAATAGTCAATCTTGCTTTGTCTCAGTACTGCCTTCAAGGTTACCCCATAGTTGGTAAAGTTCAAAGTTTTATCTTGAAATGTGGGATATTTAACAAGCACTGTTGTTAATAAAGGAGCAGACTTGATTTCCTTCTCCTTCTGCAAATAACCTGGCAGATGTGAGAGCCTTTTTAGGTTCGGGGCTGGATCGGGTGTAGTGATACAGAACTGTGCAACCGCTTCACCATGGGGAGGCTCCACCTGAACACGGAAAACAAACAAGTGCATCTCTCTGTGGTCAACCAAAGAAAATAAAAATGGTTGATGAACTATTTCACCTGCTTCCAGCTGTTTTTGTTTAATTTCTTTCCTTTCTCCTTCTGCCTTTACTTCAAAATCAGGGTCACATGAAAAAACAGAAATACTTAGATCTTGTGGCTTGTCAAGTAAAAATGAATGCTTCCCCCAGAGCTGAAATACAACTGGAGATGTGTTTTTTCCACCCTTCTTAATATCAGAGATTGTAAGCTTTCCTGGCATATAACTGTGTCCACAAACTATGAAAATAACAGTGAAACTGGGATGGATATATTTGGGTCCATAAATTCCAATTGAGGTGGTTTTGTGGATATAGTCCCAAATGGTGGCGGCTGGTGACTGAATAGTTTTAGCTTGCGCAGCAACCACTAGATACATCACCTGACTCAAATCCATTAGCTTGACTTGGATGGTATCTTTATAAATGTAACAGTTGCTTAACACTCTGAAAGGGCCTTCTTTGTCCAGGCTGTATAAACACACCATTTCTGTCATGACTTGGCTGAAAGGATCCTTTTTCACCTCAGCCCCAATTTTCATCTCCAGCAAAATGGCTTCCATTGTATTAAGGTTGCCTAACGTGATTTCCAACAGAGGGCTTACAGTGCACGAAAGATTATGGTTAAGCATTTGTGGAGGATCAAGAAAAGCCCTTAGCGACACCTCTTGGAATTCTCCCACAGCTACATGACCTTGGGGCACATGAATAGTGATGTCTGATTCAGGTAATTGTATCGACCCTCCATGGTGGTTTAATTTACAAACTATGGTGACCTCTGCAACTTGTGTTTGGGCCCACCCAGGGTTCTGATTAATTGTATTCAAATCCAGACAGGAGCGGGCCAAGTGGCGTTGACTTAACCAAGCCATTTTATAAGCTTCTCTATCATTTTGAAGCCATTCTAAGTCTTGTTCTAGGATCTGGTCAGAGTTATGTATACTCTGAGGGGCATGAGCTGTGTCATCTGAAATGTCCAGAAGTTCTGAAACACTTTTAGATCTTCCAGATTTCCTTGAGGAGGAATGCCTAAGTAATTTTCGCACATCGAGTTCATCACCGGAGGAATCAAAAGAATTTCCATTTTCTACTTCTCTTAAAAAAAGAAAAGGATCTTCCTTCAAGATGGAAATATTATCTCTCTTCCTGTTCTTTCTTAGCTGAGTTATGTCATCTAAAAATGGGTTAGAAGCAGACAGTTCATTCCAGAATGGATTCGTAGCTTTGCAAGCATTATTACCATGAAGGGCAAAAGCATCCGGCCAATTGTGAAGAAAGTCTGGGTCTTGGCATTCTTGTTATTCAAAAAAAAACAAAGCAAGACAATGATAAGGTGGCATTCTGAGATATAACCACGGTTCATTTTTTCTATAGCTTAAAAATTCAGGACTTACATTTCAGTTTTCTTTTCCATATTCAACCTACCAGCTACTACAAACTGGTAAATTAATGGTAAATTTGGTCACATTTGCATGTAATGAGGAAAGGACAAGTTATTTTGAGCATATGTAGGGCTATTAGTGCTATTTTATCTTAAGACATCATGATTTATAAACTAAACAAATAAATGTTTAGCATTTTAGATA
>NW_012152063.1:5144868-5146000 GCF_000956105.1 Propithecus coquereli
AAGAAATTAATCAGACAACTAAAAATATATAGAAAAAATTAGCCAGGCATGGTGGCGCATGCCTGTAGTCCCAGCTATTCAGGAGGCTGAGGCAGAAGGATCGCTCGAGCCCAGGAGTGTGAGGTTGCTGTGAGCTAGGCTGACGCCACGGCACTGTAGCCCCAGCAAAAAGAGTGAGACTCTGTCTCAAAAAAAAAAAATAAATAAATCAAAAAAAAATAAAAAGTGACATTCTCAGAAACCTCCAAAGAGAGGCTTTTTCTTCTCCTTAGAAAAGAATAAGAAATTGTTAAAGTGTTCAAAAAAATCTGGCAAATATATTAATATATTTCCTCCATTCATCAGCTTGAGGCTTGATAAAGATGTTGGGACACATTTTGGCAGTATCATAGCATGACTTGAAAAGAGGCTACATCCCAGCCCTTACCACACCTCCTGGCTCTGTGCCTTGGTTGCCATATTGGACAGTGGCAGGTGGTGGGGTAGAGTGTAAAGGTTAAAGGGCATGGACCCCAAAGTCAAAGGTCTGTGTTCTAAATTTGGTTCCATGAGTTTCTAGCTCTGTACATTTAAGCAAGTTACTTTTCCTCTGTATATCTTATATAATATTAGTATCTGTCCCACAAGTTTTTGTTGAAGGGATTAAATCAGTTAATTTTTGTGATATTCCCAAAATAGTGCCTGGCACAGAGTAAATGCCAGATAACTGTGTGTTAGACACATAAAATTAGAACAAAAGGAAGAGAAGGAAGTTGAAAAGGCGAGAAAGTGAGTGAAAGTGCCTGACTGTAGAAGTTGGCACACAGAGAGGGCAATTTTTTGCACCTGTGCCCTCTGAGGAAATGAGACAAGAGAAACAAAAGCAGCACAGAAACTGTTAGACCTTGTTATCTCCCTGACCCAATGTACTTGCCTCCCTCTGCACACCCTACCGGGAACTAATATTGTAAGTTTCTAAATTAATTGCTTGCCTTGTAAAATGATCATGTTTAAGAATCATCTCCTTCTAAAGAGAAGAAAAAAACTTGTACAGCTATTTTAGGGGGATGGAAATTAGCATATATTTACCCATTAGTTAAGTGGCCTCACAGGTACAGATTCCTGTAGATTATTGAGAATGGCCTTAGGCTGA
>NW_012152063.1:5147115-5148444 GCF_000956105.1 Propithecus coquereli
ATTTGCCTGGTAAATATTCACTTTGTACTAAGCACTGTTATTCTGCGTTTGATGTGTATAGTTATTATATGAAGAATTGTGAAGGAGATAATGAAGCTCTTAGGTATCTACCTCTCATTACCAGTGGCCCCACACATCCACCCTCTTAATGCTTCTTGTCGTCAAGCATTATTTACCACAAATGACTAAGTTTACACCTGAGGCTGATAAATACTTATTACTATATCGCCCTCCCTTGTTCTGAGTTGGTCCTGTCTCCTCCCTTCAAAATTTACCTGCTCTGTGCCTCACGTTCCTACCACTCTGCCTACTTACTCATCCAATTTGATCAATTCATTTGATCAAGAGCCATGCTAATATGAAATCCAGTAAGAGAAACACCAATATTTTACAGGCTCTCAATGCCTTTTAAGAGTGATGTGTGTATATTTCAGATAACATCATAGGTTACTGGGGCAACGACTTCAGTTAGTGGATCATCTTGGACACTCCAAAAATTAATCCATGAATGTGGTATAGCCTTGATTACATTTGTTGTACTTGATCTGCAACTTTTCACTATTGAATTAAACAAACAAAATTCGTACCTCGACAGCAACATCTCCATCTTTTCCTCGGTGAGGAATTTCATATGCCTCCATTTGTTGCTTTGTGAGTCGCACTAACTTTTCAGCTAGTTCCCTCCAGCCTTTTCCAAGCTTGACAGCCGAGGTCAGAATAATAGCCTCTTGGATGAGATGTGCTACTAACCCTTGGCAATCCATCTTCAGCAGAGCCTGCAGCAAGAATTACGTGTCATAATTAAAAGCAATTAATTTGAGCTTTTTTCTATAAATTAGAATTTTCATTATATATTCTAGAAATGGAAGTCCTTTTTTCCACCACCCATATAACTGAGTTTTCTAAAACTCAAAAAGTTGATTTACTTTTAAGTAAATTCAACAAGGAAACTACAGTTGATATTACTAAACAAGAATTAGGGGATATTTAAGACTAACTCTGTGACTAATTGTAAGACCTTGGATAAACCACTTAACTGATATGTGTTTTAATATCTTTGATTGTAATAGCAGGAAATTAATCTAGACACTTTCAAAGGTACTCTGAGGTTCCAACAGTCTATAATTTATCAATCCAGGTTGATTATACACTCACAAAAAAATAACGCCTTGCTTTACCAGAGGATTGGCTACAAGATTTCTCTAAAGAGTGCGCGCATTGGTAATGGTAAACATTACTCTATTTTTCATCAAATTGTGATTTAAAACTTCCCAGAATCATGCGTGTCGCATAAAAATGAGACTCTCCTTCAAACTGAACAATGCTCTT
>NW_012152063.1:5161679-5192181 GCF_000956105.1 Propithecus coquereli
AAAAAGATAAACAAATTAAAAGAAGATAGAAAAAAGAGAAGAAGGAAGAAGGAAAGGAAAAGGAAAAGGAAAGGAGGAGAAGCATATATTCTAGACATGATAAATAAATAAATGCAAAAACCTCATAAGGTGGCATACTTAAAAAAATCAAATGTTGCAATAGCAATTTTTCCTCTGATAAGGGAATCTACACCAAAAGATTGGGTGAAAAGTTGAGTTATGTAATGTGTAAATTTTTCACCAAGTTTCCTGGCAGGTATTCAAAATTCTGTGGTTGATTTTACCAAATATAATGTCCAAAATTAAAAGTCCTTAGCACAGCATAGATAGGCAAAATTTTAAGGTAGGAAAACTGAGCTCAAGTCCCTCAGCAAAATTTAGCAAATCAAATTAAAATGAGAAAAAAAAATGTTTAAATGAAAAAGTATTTTCCCAAAGATAAAGTATATTTTTAGTGGAGAGTCAAATTAGACAGCAATTTACCTAAATTCTTTCATTTTTGTGGGAAAAAGAGTAAAATGAACAATATATACCCAGGAGTCCTTTGAGGCAAATTATTCTTGATGCAAAAAATCGTTATAACCTAGTGACATATAGTTACAAGTCCTCAACCACATAAAAATCAGGAATGGTGCCCTGTACACCTCAGATCCTGAAGGATCATAACCTCGCAGAAACAAAGGTGCAAAGTGGTCATTATCTGGAATACTTTGTGGATTAGCCCTTTTCCCCAGCCCCCAGGTGCCTATCTTCCTTGTCCTTCATGCAGTTGTTCTAAACTTCAATGGTACCAGGATCACCTGGAGGGTTTGATCAGATACGGCCCACTGGACCCACCACAGTGTTTCTGATCCAGAAGGTCTGAGGTTTTGCACAAAAATTTGTATTCTAATAAAGGTTTCAAATGACACTGATGTTATGGTTCTGGGAGGCATATGTTGAAAACCACATTCTGAAAGCCATTGCAATAAGATCCCTCCTTGGCCAAATGGTTCCCTGGCTGCCCTCACTATACCTCAATAAATCCTCCTGCTCCTAATCTTTCTGTACACACACACACACACACACACACACACACACTCACTCACTCACTCCCCCAGCCCCCTCCCCCAGTACTACATCCTAGAGCTGAGTATGTTTTTCTATGAGTCCTGGCAGAAGCGGTGTAGAAGAAATGTCCTTGACTGGAAGGAGGGGAGGACAAAGATGCTGCCCTGCCAAGGGCAATGCTTGTTTATACAGGTGCAAATCACACTGGCCACATTTATCATTTCCCTGTGTTTCCCTCCAGTGAAACTCCATGCTCCATGGCAATTGCTGTCCAAGATAGGATTTGTTTAACTTTGTCTACAGAAGAATGAGTTAGTCTTTGTTGGAATAAGTAAACGAGAAAAGAACAGGCTATTATTCATTTAATTTGGGACAGGGTCTTTCAAAATTCCTTTTCCAAAATGCGTATTCTGATTTTGCATGATCATTTTTCCTCAGCTGAACAACCTTTGCCCTTCATTTATTTGACTATTTAAACTAAGCCTTAAACAACTGGAAAAATTTACCAAGTGTACAACTTAGCAAAAGACCCCAGAAGATCCTGATGGGTAGGGGTAAGGAGTGGGAGGAGCGTGGTGTTTGGAAATAAGTAACCAGGGAAGCATTACCATAAAAGAATTATTCCTTTAAAATATGTCCTTTGAAGTGGTTATGGTAGTAATTATATAGTGGAAATTGCTATCGTTAGCTACCTGGTAGGTTCAAAGTATTTTTCAGTTAGTCCTTAAATACCTCAGACCTTTATGATTTCCATGGATCTGTACAGTGTTTAACTCTTTCCATCATCTGTACTGTATTTTACTCTTGATTTGTGTGACATTAAAAATATATCCACATAGGCCGTAACTCTTATAGTTGAAAGCAAATACTAAAATGTCATGAGAGTGATTGTTGGACCAGTAGACTTTTCCTTCACCCCCCAAATGCCAAACCTACCCAAATAGCATTGCATTATCTTGCAAACGCAACTGATATAAAAGGCCTGAGAAACTGGTATTAAAGGCTCACAAAGGAACCATAATCAGCTGCTGACACTCATCTGATGTGATTTTACTGTACGTTACCATGGTGTGTGTGTGGCCTTAGGGCACCTCCTGATGGGCTAGTGGCACCCTCTGATTGGTAGTGTATATGCCCTCTCACCGGTTATTAAATGGTTTGTGTGTTACCTCTGATTATTCTTACCAAATATTTAAAAGGCCTACCAGCCTGACAGGGCAAATGTCAGCAGCCGCTTTTTCCCAAGGCAAATGGCTTCAGGAGACTCTCCAGGGAGGGAAGCAGGGACCCTGGTGCATTAAGCAGTGTTCGTAATGCATAATAATTTCTATGATGCCTCCAACCCTGGTAACTCAAAACATTTCTTCAATACATCATCTTGTTAATATCATCATGTCAAGATGTCTATCACTTCTTTATATCTTATTACCCTTCCATCACTAGCAGAATTGAAATTCAAGAAAATTATAATAATTATGCAGCATAACATTATATTAGTGAGCATAAATCAGGAACAGAGAAACAGTAGGTCAGAAACTGTTTTATGTGCAGTTTAATGATGTAGCCAAAGGATGTTCCCAGAAACCTGATTCTGGAAAAGAAGATGTGAAGGACTCTGAACAGATACACAAAGGGAATATCTTAGGCCTGTAAAAAAAATTAATAAAAAATAGTAATCATAAGAGCTATTATTTGTTTGGAGCTTGCTATTAATACACCCCTGGTATCATGCATGAATTTTCTCCTTTATTATTTGCAACAATTCTAGAAAGTTGGTTCTATCATTATTTTATTTTAAAGGAAACAGAGGCTTAGGGATATTATATTCCCAAGATTACAAGTCTACTAAGTAGCAGAAGCAATGTTTGAATTTACAGATACTGGGTTATAGAGAACAAACTTTAGAACTCTACATGATGCTTCCTACCTATAGGTCAGATCTTCTCTTCCACAGGAAGTGAAATCTGAGACTATTCCTTCAATTTGTTTCTGAAGAGTAGTGTCAAGCCTTTGTCTTGATTCCAGAAGATCTTCTCTAAGTTTACAGAGAGGGACCTGCATCATGGGCATGTGACTTGTACAGTTACACAGGGCTCCACTCTCAGATAGGCCCGTGCTGGGTGTAATGCTCTGCTGCTGCCATCTTGAAATACTTAATATGTTTTGAACAAGAGGCCCCAGATTTTTATTTTGTGCTGGCACTGCAAATTATATAGCTGGTTCTGGCTCACAGAGTTGGCAACTTTTATCCTTTAGACCCAGGGAAATGACTGAAATTACAAGGAGCTATGAAGAAAGAAGAAAATCATTATTTTGGATGAAGAATGATCATTTTACAGATGATAGAGTCAAGCTGCAGAGAAGTTAATTGAGTTGCCTGTAGTTGCAGGTTCATTATTGGTAGGTTTGGAAATCAAACTGCCATTGCCTGATTTTAAAGTTCATAAGAAAGAAGGAGGGTATGAGAATAGTTCTACCCATTTTCATGAACTCTATAAAAATGAAATCCTTTTAAACTCTAATGCTATATCATGTCAAAAGTAACAGTTAATATTTTAATAGTCCATGGCAAAAATGAGCAAAAAAAGGTTTAACCCTAGCATCCGATGAGAGTGAAATAACTTGCAGTGGTCTCCAGTTCCCCATCCCCACTCCCATCACACCAGCTACTATCGCACCTCCTACCAAACCAGGATTACGTGGATATGACGTATGGTGAAGGCTGGACAGAATCGAGCCCACTGGCAAGGCCAGTCCTGCTTGTTCTGACTTTACGTCATGCTCGCAGCCTCTTGTCTTCCACCTCATAGAGCACAAATATATAATCAACATTCCAAAAAATGGGTAAGGTATCACGTGAAAGTTCAGAGGACATTCCATGGAGATAGAAGTATTTAAGAGAGTATTACAGACTTCTGATAAATATCTGTTATACATCAGCAATCTTTTAGAATTAACCTAAGCATATAATTATCATATTATAATTTTAATTTAAATTCCCTACAGTATGTTCATTTTACATGTGTGCATTCATACACATACATACAAACACACACAGTCACACACACCCTTCCTCGGTTTTAAAAGAATTTGAGAAAACTTACAAATATACAAATAACACAGTAAGTTTAAACAACAAGCATATATTATTCTTCAGTAAAAAAATTCAAAACCAAAACAAGTAAGTGAATAAATTCGGGTGTCATTTGCAGGAAGCTGGTAGGAAGATGAAACTAAAAGTCCTTTCACAAACATCATGCTGTAAGTTCCAGGATACTTACTTGCGATGGCCCACACATTTGGCTCCCTGCTTTCTAAAAGTGACCGCAATAAGAAAAACATTACTAGTTACAAGCTTCATGGGGACCAAAGGATACAAATAAACCACTTAGCAGAAGCACCAGCATACCCAGGAATGAAGAGGAGTGGAGAGGAACAAGCAGCTCGGAAATAACATCCTCAGTCCTGTCTCTGACAGTAAATCTCTGTCGCAGAACTCTGTCTTAATGTGTATTGATAGCATCTCACCCAAGGGCAATTGTCAAGTTGGATGGAGAGCAGCAGGTCCAGCTAAGCAGCTCTCTGCCTCCCTATTCTAACACAAGCACACGTGTCAGGTTCCAGTCCCCAAAGGATGGGATAGACTACCTGGTCAGAAAGCCCACCAGACTTCCTTCCTCCCACTGAGTTTCTGTTTCCATAAAGATCCAGGGCAGCTGTTTCTCTTGAAGTTGCAAACCATCAACTAAGTTTAAGATGGGAGTCACATTCTCCTGTGAAAGCTAAGATGAGTAGCTAAAAAGTAGCCTGAAGAGAAGATCACTCTACCTCTGCATACCATGCTGTGCTATGGGCTGCAATTGTCCTCAGAAACATTTTTGCCATTGCTCCCACACAAAAGCATACTTATACCAGCTTTCCAGGCCATAGAGCAAGGCTTGACTACTTTCACTGTGGAAAACATTTGATGAATTTTTAATGAAATCCCCACTATTGCTGTAAAATATTCTCCAGTGATATATCTCTCAAGTTTAACTTTAAGCAATAGATGTTTCTAGAAAACCTCAGGAGATATTAAATAAATTAGCTGCAAAACCTGTCCCTGGTAACCAAACTAGTTTCACTGTTAACATGAGTTGTTGGATATGACTTTGTGTAATTATTGACCTTAAGTCTTTTTTTTCTTTCTTTCTTTTTTTTGCACCCTTCAATGTAAGAGAAGTTTTCTGGCATGTATTTTTCAAAATGTAGGAAGGTCGACTGATTAAGAAGGGGTAGAACCAGAGTGGGATTTACAGTGAGGCTAAGAAAGCTGAGCCTGTAAGGCCCTCACTTCCATGGCCCTTTGCAAGGATCTGAGCTGAATTCCATATTTGTTTTCTTACACGCTTCATACTCTACAAGGCTCTACTGCTTCACAGAACACTTGCCAATAAATCCTGAGAGCTCACTGGTTGTCCCCAACCAGCAATATTTTTTCTTTTCTTTTTTTAATTATATGTAAATATTTTTTGGTAAAGCAGAAAGATTACAAGCTTTGGAGTTTGAATTCTCTTGTTTCAGAGCCTTGAGTAAAAACTTGGAAAAGTTACTAAACATTTCTGGGACTCTGTTTATCATCTGTTAATAATTTTAATAAAATAAGTAATAAATATTATCATTAATATATAATAATCCCACATCCTTTGTCCTGCTGCTATAAGGATCTTGTGGAAGACTGTATGAAAAGTGACACAATGAGGTGATTCCCTTTCTCTTCCTCTGGTCCTGCCCCCCTGATTTTTCGAGTGTATACACAAATAACTTCGACAACCATGCCCACTCCAGAATCTTGTCCTCTCACTCAGATGGCTTGAGACACCAACTTCAGTCCTTCACTCTGTAAGGAGCAACTATGACCCCCAAGCAGTGGTGTCTTGGGACACCCTGTCTTGTTCTTCACTCCTCATAGGAAATTTTCCCAGCTATTGCCATGACTCCTGCCAAACAAGTGTCTGGACTCATGGTGACAGAGGTGCCAGGGCACAGCAGAAAGAATGCAGTCTTTGAAAATACACAGGTATGGGTTCAAAGCAGTGCTTAAAAATTAATTCACTGAGAATCATTTTTCTATCCACTAAAAGTTGTAATGGTATGTGAATTATAACTCAATAAAACTGTTTTTTTAAAAAAGAAGTTGTGGTATTAATTAAATCACATACCATAAATCTCCAGTGAAAACCAGTTGCTGCTTAAAATGATAACTCTTGTCTGTTTCTCTTTATTTTTCCCTCACATCTGTGTCAATTCTGTTGGTCTTAGCAAGAGTGATGATTAGTTACTGACAAAGATACTGAAAGAATATTGGAATAGAGAAAACAATAAACACTGTGGGAGCTTAATAACCATTTTAGCTAAATTAATTATTCAATCTGATAATCCTCCTTTCACCTCTCTGAAAAGGATAACTCAAAAATTACTGTATTATCTTTTAATTAGATTTTATCAGTCCTTTTGCAAAAAAAAATCTAATGTTTTTCAGCCAACATTTGCTCCATTGTTACTGCATGGAATTAATTATAAGATTCCCAATATTCTTTGCCAAGAGAAAAACACTCTCTGATAAACGTTGTGTGTATACCCACAGTTTTCCCTGGTTTGAACTTCGAACACTGGTGTGAATCATTTACATATCACCTGACAACTCTACCTGCTTGACAGAGAGTAACTATGAATGCTCAGTCACTGTTAAATGAGAACAGCGTGTTCATGCACTAACATTTGCTATGAGAAAGAGCACGTGGATGAAATTTGGTAGAACTGACAAGATTAAAGGGAGATTTATTAAACTGTATCATCCAATTCGTAAAGCAGGAATTTCCCTTAAATTCTCAACAATTTATTTCATCCAGTTTTTTATGTTTCAGGGAATTACAGTGTTTGTATTTCTTTTTTATAAACTAAAAATTGTGTGCAAAAGTATGAACTATTTGTCAAAGCACTAACTTGAAAAATATTAACGTGCGTACCTGTGTGCATGCATCTATTCAGAAATGTATGGAGATAATAGAGAGAGGTGGATATAGATGTACACTGTATATGATTAGACCGGACAAGAAATACTTTTGTTATTAGTAATGCCACACTGTTCTCTGAATATTAGAAACTAGATTATTTTCTTTCTGAAAGACAAGTAAATCTTCAAAATTTCACTTATTTCAAGATAGTATCAAATAATGACGTGCGTTACAAGAAGTCTGAAGAAAAAATCTAAGAGAGATCAAAGTTGCCCTGTGTAAGAAAGGAAATCAACTGAGGGGATGGGGATTGGGACTGCAGGTGATTGCAGCCTAAAAGAGAGATGAGAAACAAAAAGACACAACTAATGAGAATATTCTGAGTGCAATACTGAGAAGCATACATTGACAACACTGCCATCTAGTTCTCCCATACAATCTTCAGAAAAATCTGTATTACTGATTCAAAAAAAAATTGTAGTGAAAAATAAGAGGTGTTGACGCCTACTCAAAGGCAGGAATAACAGGAAAACACAGCTGCTCGAGTGAACACATGGCTTATAAATAGGGTGACAAACCATCAGTCTGGGTTTTCCCAGAACTGTCCTATTTTAAAACTGAAACATTTCAGCCCAAGGCAAAGCAGGATAGTTCATCACTGTAGTTATGAGAACATATTAGGATATAAGTATGTATTCCAACATGGAAGATGTGAAATATTCAATGTAAATTTCTTCTATCTGTACAAATATTGAAAGTATTTAAAACTATCACGAGGAAGAAAACCAAATACAAACACACACACACACACACACACACACATATTTAAGTTGTGTGGGAATGACTTTAGTTTCATGTTTATATTAATTATGTTTTATTATTCTGCTTTCAAGTGTCTAATTCTAATAGAAACAGCAAATTAAATTGAAAAGGCACCATCCAAAATGGAATCATCACAATTGTCTATAACTGTCTTTTTTTAATTCATAAAATCAACCTAAAAATTGAACCCCATCACCTAACAGCCCAAAGTGGCTATGAACCTCTGCAAGAAGCAGCTCTTCCTCTCCTTTCCTCTCTATCATCCCTTCCTTAATACAGGTCAGGAGTTGTGTGTCTCTCTATGGAGACCCTCTGCTGCTCCGTGGGAGCTGACGGTCTCTTTGTGGATCCACTGGGGAAACCAAAGAAGCTAAGAGTTGTGTCCACAGCACCAGCTGGTGCCAGGTCGGGGTCTTCCTGGGCTGTTGTTCTAGAGTTTTGTCCTCTTCTAGCGTTCCTAACCAGTTTAGTATAACATGGTGGTTCTCAACCATTTCTCTGCATCAAAATCAACTTGGGACCTTTTAAAAAAATACAGATGCCCTGAAACCATCCCAAGAGTGGAGCCCAGGCATCGATTTTATAAAACGTCCCGTGGATATTCTGATCCCCAAAAAGATTGAGAGCCACTCAATCACGATTGTGAGGTGGTTAGAATATGTATGTTCCACTTGTTTTGTTTAATACAAGCAAGCATATTACTGGACATAATAAAATATATGGCAGTTCTAGATGCCCATCCTTACAAGGTAATCCTTCCACTGTCAAAAACACATATTGGGGCATCATGCTCAATGTAGGATTTCAGTATGTCCAGTGTCCAGTATAGTTTTAGTGCCTAGTATAGTTTTAGGATCATAGCTAAGACGAGTGCTGCTCTATGTTTTAGGGACAAATATTCTCTCCTTTAGTATGCTTTGTTGGGTCCATGTCTTTTCTTTCTCTTAGAATGGTAAGAGCTAGATGTAGACACTTCTAGATGTTAACGTGACATAAAGCCTGCTTTTAGGATAAGCTCTTTTTCTGCCTTATAGCTTAGGCAAAAAGTGTTCTTGTGCCCCAGGGGGCATTTTCTAGTTCACCAGAGTTCAGGCACAAATAAAAATGTGTCTTTGCCTAGAATTATCCACTTCAAATGGTCTTCACAAACTTATGGTGTTAATTGACAATCTGATCTAAGGTCCTAATCACATACCATTGTGGCCCAACTAACCACTAGAGGATTTAAAAGTTAGTATACTCAGCCCAATTAGGCTGCTATTAACCTGTTTTGGAGCTGAGTAGGATCACTGAGACTGATACTCTGGAGTATGATGGGGAAACCAGCTCTGAAAGTTGGGCTAAATGAACTCTCCTCTCTTTTGGGGAATAGCTGCCTCACATGAGTATATCCACAACGTGGATGAATACCTGCCTTTGCATACATAGATTCTGATGTGTTGATTTTTAAAAATTGATTCAGGTGTATGCTGTCAAAGAAGTAGGTAAGTTGACAGATGGTCAGATGGATGAATGGACAAAACAACATTCAGCATTAAAGTGTGACTTTCTAAAGAGCAGGGATTGCCCGGATCATTTTTGGACCCCAACACTTGGCATAATGCATGGAATAAGTTCTGAATAAAAGTTGGTGGAATTAGTAAAATTAGATTATAATTCACACATGCAGTGTGTATCTAAAGCCAAAAGAGAACCAAACAGAATTTGCAATGAACAAGATGGCAGCTCATCTGTAATAATTATGTTAGAAACTTTTCCTTCTGAACACCAGCAGAGCTTAAAGTATTCAGGGAAAGGAATGTGAAAAGTTCATTGAAAAACTTTGAAGTTCAAATTTGATAAAACTATTGCTTGAATTCAGATGTGAGAAAGAAATTCTACAATGGTTAAATAAATGTTGTAGTACCAACAAAAATCAATGCTATAAAAACATAATGAGGTGGGAAATTGCTGATGATACAATGTTATGCACTAAAAAGCAAGATATAAAATGTTTCATATGGTATAATGCCTTGCGTGTGTATACAAACACATATAGTATGCAGAATTCTTTTAATATAGAAAAGTATAAGAGCAAAATTCTCACCCCAAAAGATCCACTTTTGGTGTTTTGTGTATATCATTCCAAATGGCAATTCCCTGATCTATTCTCATAAAACATTATTAAAAAGGGAAATGTAAAGCATGTGGTAGAAGTATGTACTGTGGCGTAGTGGCTCATGCCTGTAATCCTAGCACTTTGGGAGGCCGAGGCGGGCGGATTGTTTGAGTTCAGGAGTTCGAGACCAGCCTGAGCAAGAGTGAGACCCCGCCTATACTAAAAATAGAAAGAAATTATCTGGACAACTAAAAATATATAGAAAAAATTAGCCACGCATGGTGGCACATGCCTGTAGTCCCAGCTACTCGGGAGGCTAAGGTAGGAGGATCACTTGAGCCCAGGAGTTTGAGATTGCTGTGAGCTAGGATGACGCCACGGCACTCTAGCCCAGGCAACACAGTGAGACTCTGTCTCAAAAAAAAAAAAAAAAAGTATGTACTGTGCGTGTATCTCTGAATGTGAGTTCATACTCATGTTTGTGTGTGAATATTCATGATATTGATATTCGTTTAAATTCGTTTAAATTGATATTCTTTTCACTTTGTATATAAAGAACAATTTAGTACATTAAAATTTTTAATATATTTACTTTACACTTTTTTGTAAAATTTTTTGCTACCATTTTCCCAGTTTTTGGTTGATGAACTTGAAAAATTTTCTATTACTAATATATTAATACTTCATGTTATTCACAAATACTATCTCCCAGTATAGTGTGAGTGCTTTTATTTATATCATATATCATGTTCTGATTTTTATGTTGACAAATCTATGAATCTTTTATGACTTGGTTTCCTTTTAACGTGTTTGCAGTTAGAAAGACCTTGTCTATTTTGAGAGAATATAAACATTAACTTTCATTAACTTCTAGCTCCTTATGGCTTTAACTCTTTTTCATGAACTCTTTAATATGCGAAGATTTTATTTTGGTATATGATGTAAAATTCTAGTGTTTCTCTTTATCCCTGTAAATGCTTTGTTGAAGTAATTTATATTTCATGTGATATTAATATTGCCATAATGACTTTCTTTTGAATATTGTCTGTTACAATTTAACACACATTTTTTTTCACAGTTCAATGTCTGTGAAATCAAGATGCATATACCTTTGATATCAGAGTTTAGTTGGCTGTGTTTTTTCTTTTTTCTTGTTATATAAAATAATATGTCTTAAAATGGATAGTGTCTTAAATTCGATGAAATAAAACATTTACCTAACATTTCTTTTTCTATCCCTTTATTTGAACCATTCTGATTGGCTATTATGTATGTCATCACTGGCAGCAAATAGCTAAATTCTTTAAAATTCACACAGTTTGGCAGTCTCTGTCTTTAAATAGTTGAGTTCCATCCTTTTAAAATCATTTAAAAATTTATAATTTTTATTTATCTCTACCATCCTATTTTGTGCTTATTCGTTTTTATTTGTCTGCTTGTTTTATTGGATTAATAAAATTTTCAATAATCCTTTTTGTTCCTCATTCCAGGGTCTGAAACATACATCATATTTATATTCATTTTGCGGTAAGTTTTAAAATCTCAGTTTACCTACTTAGCTACAAATACTCATAAGAAGGTCTAAATTTGCTTCATATTTCTTACTACTCTAAAACCAAAAATCACCATAAAAACTCTGTGCATTGAAAAATCTCACATTATTTTTGCCCAGAATGTTAGTTTTATTAATATTTCTCTCTCTCTCACACACACACAGACACACAGACACACACACACACACACACACACACACGAGACATTAATTGATTAAATTTATGACCGCATTTTTTTTATTTTTTTATTTCAGCATATTATGGGGATACAAGTGTTTAGGTTACCTATATATATTGCCTTTGCCCCACCAAAGTCAGAGCTTCAAGCATGTCCATCCCCTAGACGGTTCACACTGCACCCATTAGGTGCGTACATACCCATCCCCTCCTCCCTCCTCCCACCCCCCCAACACTTGATGAATGTTACTACTATATGTGCACTTAAGTGTTGATCAGTTAATACCAATTTGATGGTGAGTACATGTGGTGCTTGTTTTTCCATTCTTGGGATACTTCACTTAGTAAAATGGGCTCCAGCTCTATCCAGGATAATACAAGAGGTGCTAGATCACCATTGTTTTTTGTGGTTGAGTAGAACTCCATGGTATACATATATCATATTTTATTAATTCACTCATGTATTGATGGGCACTTGGGTTGTTTCCACATCTTTGCAATTGTGAATTGTTCTGCTATAAACATTCAAGTGTAGATGTGTTTATTATAGAATGCCTTTTTTTCCTTTGGGTAGATGCCCAGTAGTGGAATTGCTGGATCAAATAGTAGTTCTACTTTTATCTCTTTGAGGCATCTCCATATTACTTTCCACAGAGGTCATACTAGTTTGCAGTCCGACCAGCATATATTCTGTGCTCATCATTGTTCTTGTGCCCTGAGCTTTTTTTTCTGAATTCACGAGATTTGTAGTTGTATACCTTCAACTTTTTGAAGATATTATTTCATTATCTTTTGACATGTACTAATGTTGATGAGAAATCTTCCACGGTCCGGCTGATATTCTTTTGTAAGTACTTTTTAGTTTTCTTGTAGAATTTTTAAGAATTTCTCTATATCCTTGATATTATTTAGTTTCACCATGGAGGGTTACTATGCATATTTACCTTTTTTTTTATCAAACTGAGAACCCACACCTTTCTTCAACTAATGAAAAACACTCAACTGTTAGGACTTCAAATATTTTCTCTACCGTATTTTTTCTGTATTTTTCTTCTGGAACTCTGATGAAATGAATCCTCTGTTCTTCATATTTCTTGATTTTTATTTCATGAATATTTATCTCCTTTTTACTTTGAATCCCTCAGTGCAAATTTCCAATTTGTTGTTCTTCTTTGTCCACATATTAGATTTCCAATACTGACTACATTTTTTCAATTCTAAAGTTTCTGATTAGTGCTTTTCCATACCCATTTTTTCTTTGCATAGTATCTTGCTATCTTACAGAAAAACATACAATCATTTAAAATTTGAATATTTTTCAGATTGTTTCATAGAATTAATTTATTTTGGATTAAATCTGTTTAATAATTATAGCTGTGTTAGCTGCATTCCTTAGCAATTCTATTCCTTCACGTGTTTCAGAATTTTGGTTCCCCGGTTCATGTTAATTGGAAGATATTTTGTCTGTTTGGTTTTTCTCCTCAATTCTGTGCTCACTTCTCTCTGTCTAGTGGATTTTTGTTGCCTCCACTTGGCTTCTTAGGTTACCAAATGGTGTTACTTCTGTTCCATGTTGGTATTAGGTATATGGTAGATCTGTGTAAAGAGCCTGGTAAACAGTTTTTTTCAGTTCCTAATTGGAGACTGTTCTTGAATATTCTCAGTTTCCTAGGCTGCTTCTTGTTACTACCTGAAGTACAAGGTGGAAATCGACAAGATTTTGTTTTTTTCTTTTCAAACTGCTTCCATGATTTGGGGGTTAAGGGTGATTCACATCAACTCGTGGTTTTAATCAGCAAATAAGATTCTGGTCTTCTGTCTTAAACAAAGATCATTTTAGACCCAATTAATTTAACTTACTAAAGCCAAAAGTCTGCTATTACTCTTGCTTTCACACACAAATTACTGTAGATCTGTGGTTTCAACCACCTTATCACACTGTATTTCTCCTCCAATTCTGGGCCATGAATTATCAACTTTGTTTGGGTACTCAGAGATTTTTTTTCTTCCATTTTAACATGAAGTATGTATCAATAGTTTTAGGAGATAGGATAGGGCCAAAGCCTGAACTTGATCATCTCGATCAGAGTCAGCTAAATTATTTACTTAAAAAGTAAAATTCCTGTGCTATGCAGGAGATAATATAAATACTTATTCATTCAGATATTGATACAGGGTATATACCAAAAATTTATGGCCTTAAATATACTTATGGGAACCAAGAAATGTTGAAAATAAAATAATTGAGCTTTCTATGGAAGAAGTTTGAAAGAAACAGAAAAATAAATACAATGAAAGCAGAAAAAATAGAAAACAGATACATAACAAAATTAAAATATTGTACATAAAACTAGCAATTGAATTGATCAATAACCCCCAAGCATGATTCATTGAAAAGACCAAAATAATTGACAAATGTTTAGGAAATAGATCAAGAACACAAAGGTAAAAACAAAACAAAATCAAGAGAAGGAATATAACAGAAGATTCTAAAAGTTAAGAAATTATTTTGAAAAAGCATAAATATTACTTTAAACTAATAAATTTGAAAGGCTAGACTAAAAAAAATATTTTCTCACTATATGTGTTATGCTCCTCTGTGTGTGTGTGTCTGTGTGTGCATTCAACATTGATTCAAGAAGTAAAAAATCTCAATGAACAAATAAGCATGAAAGAAATAGAAATGCTATTTAAAAATATGTCCTAAAAAATTGCCTGGTTAATCTAGTTTTATGCCAGGTTCTACCAAGACTTCTAATTATAAAATCCTTACATTATTTAAATATTACACACTATAAAGAACAATGGAACCTTATTAACAAGTATTATATTGATAGAAAGAAAGAACAATTGCAGCATAAATTATTAAAATAAAATCCCAGTAAATATTAGATTAAATATTGCACATAAAATATTAGCAAATAAAATTGATAAATAACATGCATTAAATGAGCAATACATTATTAATTATTAATAATACATTAATAATACATTATTAATAATATATTACTCATTTAATACATGTTAACTAAGTTAGGCTTCTCAGGAATGAATGACTGCTTAAGCATTTGATAATATATTTATGCAATCATTTTTACTTTAATACATAAACATGATCTCAATGCATTCTAAAAAATCATTTGTTAAAATTCTATATTGAACATTATAAAAATATGCCAACAACTTAGGGGTAGATGTAAACTTTTTATCTAATAAAAATTATTTGTCAGAAACCTTTCTCTTATACTACAATTAATGAAATATTCAAAACACTTGCATTTGAAAGGCACAATATAAGGAAACCCCATATTAGTGTTATTATTTTTTTGCAAAAGTTAGAGTTCATAACCAATGCAATAAAACAAGAAAAAGAAATTAAAACATAAAAATTTCAAAAGAAAGAGAAAAATGATTATTTATAGACTGTATGATGACACTCCTAACAAATCCAAGAGAATAATTGACAGACTATCAGAACTAATGAGAAGTCTAGGTGGCCGAATATAAGATAAATGCATAACAACTGGTGATAAATCTATTAGATAATGTAATGGAAAAAATCTCATTAACCATAGCAACAATATCTGTAAAATACAATATTTATAAAAACAAATGTGCAAATCTTGTATGAAAACAAACTAAATTGAACTGTATGAAAGTTCTTACTTTGGAAAGATGTCATTTCTTTCAAATTAAACATTAAGAAAAGCCTTAACTGAATTTGATTAATGTGGTAGGCTGAGTTCCAAGATGACCCTCAGTTACTCTCAACCACGTTGATCCCCTCCTTTGAGTGTGGATTGAATCTTCTATTATGATAAGATGCCTCATTCATGATTATGTTATGTTATATGAAAAAAGGGAAATTTTTGTGAGTGTGCCTGACTTAATTAGGTAATCCTTTAAAAGCAGAATTTTCTCTAGCTAGTTGCAAAAGAGGAATTTGGAGATTTAAAGCATGAGAAGAATTTGACACACCATTGGCTTGAAGATTGAGGGGGCCAAGTAGTGAGGGATGTGGGCAGCCTGTAGGAGCTGAGAGTGGCCCCTGGCTATCACTGGCAAGGAAACAGGAACTTCCATGCTACAACAATTGCAAGAAACTAATTTTTACCAGTAACAAGAATAATCTTGGAAGTGAATTTTTCCCCAGAGCCTTCAGAGGAGAATTTGGTTCAACTGACATCTTTATTTTTGTGATACCTTTGGTACCTTTGTGATACCTTTGATACTTTTGTGATATCTGTGATACCTTTAGCAGAGGACTCTGTGGCAGACTTCTGAGCTGCAGAACTGTGATGTAATAGATGGTTCTCGTTTTAAGTCTCTAATTTTATGGTAATTTGTTTTGTAAAAATGGAAATCTAAACTCAATGACTCTAGCATTAATCTGGAGGAGAAATAGCCCACAACTTATTTGTTTTACTTTCCCCCCTCTCTCCTCATAATATCCTAATTTTAACAATTATTCAAGTCAAAGACCTTGAATGACCTTGACCTTGAATGACCTTGACCTTGAATGGCCTGACTTTTTAGGATTAGTTCTTGTTTTTTAAGGTCCTCACTTGTCTCTTATCTGCTTACATTTTATGTTTCAATGTTGTAATCATTTGCTCTCAACTCTCAAGCCCAATTTTGTTTGTCATACTCATTTGAAAAACCCCAAGTTTGGCAATATCCAACTCATTGCCTATTGCAGAAATTGACTAGAGATAAACATGACCACAAATTTCAACTATGCCCATCAAAGAGCATGCCAAATCCTACATCCTTCTACATAGCTCACCCTCCCAGTAACTGAAACAATTTTCTCATGTCTTCTACTCTCATCTCAAACTTGAAACACTCCTTTTTCTTTCTCACTCTTGAATAAAGTCTTTGCTACCTATTAAATGGAAAAAAAGTAAGCAGTACTTCTATAAGCGTCCAACCCATCTACTAAATTTCTTGCATCTAAATGTTCATAAGTATGCTATTTCTTTAATTTCTTTAGTTTCTGCTCATAGAGATAATCCACGGGGGGGGGGAAATATGATTCAGCTTCTTGTGTGTTAGAAATGTTAACCCTTTGTGTGAGATGTGTGGTGAAATATTTTTACTGGTTAAACAACACTCTTTACTCTTAACTGGAAAGATTTTTCTTTCCAAAAGGAGTGTCGTTTTCCAGCAATACTGACTAAATGTTTGAAAGAAATGACATAAATTTTCCATAGAGCAATTAATGACATCATTTAAATGACTTTATTTATGAGAGATGGCAGTTCAAGGAAAGGTTATTCAAAGTGAAACTGAAAAAAATATCTTTAATAATATTTCATATTCTTTTTTACTGCCTTTAAAGATACATTACAATCCATCTTATAATAAAGGTATACAATTTAAACATTACTGCATCAAGTCCTAGAGACCAGAATATTCTCAATTTGAACTTGATCCAGGTCAAAGGTCCTTCAGTTATGATTCACAGAGACCTTTTCCTCTCTAATCTTTAGTGTAGAACAAATGCCACTATTCTTCAATCTCCTGGTGAGACTGTGAGGAATAAATAGTATTTATCCCCTCTTAGAAGTGGAAAAACTAAACCTGAATTACAAAAAAATTGTTATTTACAGAGGCCTACAATTTGCTATTATGAGAATTCATAAGAAAGACTGCTTTTTAAAAATTCTATCACTATCCCAGCCACTTATCCATTATAAGCTTTTAAAAGACCATTGTAAAACATTTATTAATTCAAAATATAAAATATATCTTCTGGTATTCAAACAATATCCATAATGAGCATTCCAGTTAACTCAACCAAGGAGATAACAACTGAATGAAAATGGCACGTACTTATGGAAAAGAGACAAGAAATAAGGAAGACTTTTAGGATTGGAAGTTCAAGCTAAAATTGAGATGATACTTAACAAAGTTTATAGGAAAAAAACATAAAGAGTTCCTTGAAATAAATTTTTTTCTATGCAGAAAAATGGAATAAAAAAATTTCTACTTTATTGTAAAGGGAAGAGGATAAAAATAGAGAACAAAACGAGAAAAATTACCTTAAAATTATTATTAATAAAATAAGACAATAGAAAATAAAGAAATTGAAAATAAGAGAAATCTGGCAGAAGTAATGAAGAGTTGTCTAACACAGGTTAAATAAATCTACAGTAACTAATAATAGCCAATGATTACTAGGCATGCTCTGTGCCAGGCAGTGTTGTGAGTACTTTGCATGCGGTATCTGCTCTAACCTGCCCAGCAATGTTGTGAGGTAGATGATATTATTGTCTACATTCTGCAGTTGGAGAGACGGAGATATTAATACACAGATATTAATTAACTTACTCAGCATCATTCTGCTAGGAGGCAAAGAAGACAGGAGCCAAATCCCAAGATTTTGCTCCAGAGTCCACAATCTCAATGACTATACACAGAGTCACATGTGGGAATGTCCTTGGACTCTAATGTAGAAATCTTTGAGTAGCTCTTCTCAGGGGATAACTACAGAATTACCAGCAAGTGGCTAGAGCTACTATCACATCCATAATAGAGTTCCAGTTCAGTAAGCCCTACCCTGTTAGCTACTCAGGTGTTTTCTTCCTTACTTCCTCATGTTGCCTTTCCATAACCTTTTATAATTTAAAAACATCTTTGCTTCTCATGAGGTAAAAGGGACCTGCTAAATGGTATGTTTTTTGAGTTTTCCAATATATGTAAGATGAGGTATTTATCACCAACAACATTGTAAATAGTTCTGGAAACTTTCAAGAGAAAAATTGGTCCAAATTATGAAGTCTCTATTAACTTGTACTAAGTAATTAAAAAATTAAAATAAATTATTATTTTAATCACCAAAACAATAATTGGGGTGTGTGAATTTATGGCCGTGGTTAGAATGGAGTACCATAAAAAATGTGGCATCATATTGAAAAGAGTAGGGAAAATAATAAAACAAATAAACAAGAGCCGAATATGCTAAGAATGGAAGATCAGCCTATTATATTTAAATCCACTGGGAGTCATTAAAATATTATTAGGACACTTAGAGAGAATTCATATAAAGATAACAACAATGTCTAAGGATTGGTTTAAGAAATTTGGAATTATTCTGTTTGAAAAAAAGGAAGAATAAACTCATAAAGATTCCTTAGGGAATGTACATAATAATGTTTAAAAAACTAGGCATAAAAATGTTCATTGCTACACAATTTTAATACCCAAAGTAAATTAGTATAAATATCCATAATGTAGACAAGACTGAATAAATTATGAAACATCCCTTTGTTGGAATATTATGCAGTCATTAAAAATAATTTCAATGAAATTATTTAACAGCATAAGGTGTGCTTAGGAGAGCGCAGTAAGAGGAAAAAACATGACACAAAACCAAATGCATGGAATGATTACTATCATGTTTTATAAAATGAGATGAAAAGAAACAAGATTGAAATGACATAGAGACAGTCCCTGACTTACAATGGTTCAACTTATAATTTTTTGACTTTAGGATAGGTTTATCGGGATATAAACTTAACAATATTTTTTACTTAGAATGGGTTTATTAGGACATAACCTGGCTGTAAATTGAGGAACAGCTGTATTCAAAAATATTACCAATGCATGTAAACACATGTAAATAAATGGTAAAACTTGATATTGACTTTTGCTTTCCTTTTCTATATTTCCAAATTTTTAATGATCATATATTATTTTACATATAGAGGACAATCGTAACTAATCATAGCTAGTTTTTAATTACAGAGGAATATGATTTAAATAAAATCAGGATGAAATGGAAACCACAATGAAAACAAAGAAAAATTCTTAAAATTGAGATGAACTCTAATATGAATTAATATTTCATGGCAATCCTTTGATTACAATCCCTCCACCCTACAGGATCAGCAACCTACCTATCCTACAAGCTTTTTGTTGTCCTTTGCCTCCCTCTCCTGCAAATCTTTTTTCTTTTTGCATAGCTTAAATTTCAAGAACAGTCATAGTCACCCTTATGCATACCTCTTGACTTCCTAAATACTCTACCAGTTTCTTCCACTAGCCGGTGTAACTATGGCAAGACTTCGATGAAATCCAACGCCCCACTGACGTATTGTCATCCAGATTGCTGCTTGGAGCTGAAGGAAAGCACACAATCCTGCTAACTGGACTTGCTTTAAATTTGGGGTTGCTGACCCCAGGTGGGCTCTCAATGCAGCCAGGCAATCTTATTCTACGTCCTTGGCATATGCACCTCCCTCTTCTTTCTTGTGGAGTCTCTAACACCCTTCTTTGTTCTCATTTTTAGCTAATGACCCTGCTTCATATTTTATTGAGGAGGGAAAATAAAGCTATCACAGAGAAGTTCTACCTGTTCCTACCAAAACATCTTTTGAACTTTCTCTACTGAGACCTCTATCCTTGGATTTCTTCCTCATTCCTTTGAGTCACCTGTCCATGCTGTCGGTCAAGTCCTGTCTTTCCAAATGCCTAGCAGATCCATTCCTGCCCATCCACTCAAAGAAGATGATTTACAAGCTCTCTTCCATCTTTCTAGTATTACAAGTGTATTTCCCTCAATTGTGCCTTTTCCATAAGCATAATATATGGTGATTCACATTTTTAAAAAAGTCAAAGCTGTCTTGGTCATTTTTCCCCTCCAGTTCCCATCCTATCTCTACCCTTCCCTTTATAGAAAACAAACAAAAAGAAGACACACAAAACATACTTTCTCTCCTCATCCACAAATATTTTTCTTCTTCTCTCTCTAATGACCTCCAATAATTTTCACCCATCCCCCACTCCACCTGACATGCTCTAATCGAGGCCACCTATGACCTCTGTTGCCCAAGTCAATGGTAAATCTCATTCCTCATCTTGCTTGACCTGTCAACTTCATGCGATACAGCTTATCACTCTTTCTTCCTTGAAACAGGATCATATCACTCAAGTCATATCATCTGCCTGTTCAAAATCTTGTAATAGCTTCCTTTATCAACCAGGTAAAACCAAAGCCATATGTCTTATATAGCCCTAGTCTTTAACATCTGCCCTGTTCCCTATCTGAGTTTATCTGAGTTTATCTCATATGACTCTAGCCACATTGGCCTTATCTGCTGTTCCTTGAACATACCAGGCATGTTCTTGCTTCATGGCTTTTACACGTGCTGTGTTCTCTACCTAAAACACTCTTTTCCCTGATATCTGCGGTGACTTCCTCACCATCTTTAGGTATTTACTAAAATATCACCTTATTTATGAAAAATTCTCTGGCATCCCTATTTAAAAATAAAAATATACACTATTTATTGCACTTCTCTGCCTTATTTCTCTTCAAGCTGCTTACAACATATAATATGCTATGCATATGACTAATTTATTTTATGTCCTATTTTACCATACTACTAGACTACAAGCACCATGAGTGTGAAGATTTCTTTTTCTTTTTTTTTTTTCTGAGACAGATTCTCATTCTGTTGCCCGGGATAGAGTGCTGTGGTATCAGCCTAGCTCACAGCAACCTCAAACTCCTGGGCTCAAGCGATCCTCCTGACTCAGCCTCTTGAGTAGCTGGGACTACAGGCATGTGCCACCAGGCCTGGCTAATTTTTTTCTATTTTTAGTACAGACTGGGTCTCGCTCTTGCTAAGGCTGGTCTTGAACTGCTGATCTCAAATGATCCTCCCACTTCGTTCGGCCTCCCAGAGTGCTAGGATTACAGGCGTGAGCCACCGCGCCCGGCCTAGACTTTCTCTTTTTCTGCAAGGAATAGCCAACTTAATAGCCAACTTAATAGAGCTATGTTTCTCAATGTTGAATAATATATAAATTCTTTTAAAAGAAAACAATGATAATGGGCCTCCATTGGGGCCTCAAATTTAAAAATATATATATATGTGTTAATATACTTTTGCATCAAAGTTTTCACAAATCCCATATGCTTATGAAGATTTGCAATCTGTAGTTGAAGCAATATTACTAAACTTTTAAAACTACAAATTAATAAATTTTCAAAATAATCACATTAATGTCAAGAATGATGATGCATTGCTGAAACTAAATTGTCACTAGAACATAAACAAGGTATCGACACAACTCACAGATCCTTTTGAGCCCAATGTGCTAGGACCTTGCAAGTGCCATTTGATGACTCAATTTTCCCACATATTTCTATAATAAAACCTCTGCAAAATTGTCCCTTTTGCAATGCATTGTGACATTATTTGGCATTTACATGACTCAAATGAGTTATTTCTGTATGTTTGAACGTGTCTTATTTTGTTACTCTGAGATGATTAGGATGGTACTTATTAGTGCTCACACAGTCATACATATCTGCATATTCTCAAAAATATAGCAGTGTGCGATAGCAAGGTGGTCACCAAGGATGATCCAGATGACATGAGATCAAAATAAAAGGCAAAACTTTATAAATTCTCATAGAAAGTATATAGACTCTCAAGACTATATTTTTTAACTCTAGTTTAAATAATACTGTATTAGAGGATTAAAGTGACTTTTTGCAAGAGAGTAGACCAATCACAAATATTTTCATTCTCCTAAATTATCTTGAGATTCATACATTTGAGAGTTAATTTCTAAGTTCTTTCTAGTCCTTATGTCCCTCCTAAAACCTCATTCTATAAAGATTTTACTAGCCCATTCTTGACCTAGCTTGGATACCAATTTCAAGCATTTGTTCTCCAGGCTCACAAAGGCAAGCAGTTATGTGAAGTGATATTCTAAGTCATACCCTACTGGCTTTAATAAATAAACTCTTAGCTTGACTGAGGCCAGTCTTTTGTATTCCAAAATTACTTAATAGTAAAAGAATGACTATTAGTAAGTGACATTCTAAAGATAGAAAGATAATTAGCAAATATGACATGAGAATATGTCCATCAGATCTACAGGACAAGGCATAATGGAGTAAAAAAAAATTAGGACCATTTTATGAATTTGTTCAAATATATATATACTGTATTGTTTTTATCTGCTGAATATGAAAAAGAGAATTGCAATTAGACCAAAATAAATGTTCAATTTTGAACAGTTTTCCTCTTAGCTTTCTTTTTTCAAAACATTATGATTCTAACATTTTAATTATTAGTTATCATTTAAATAATATTTAATAGCCATAAATTAACAAAATTATTGGATCTTGACTTTAAATAAAAACCTTTTTCTTAATACAAATTTTGCAGAACTGGCAAATGAATATAAGAGCCCAGGCATACAAATAAACATTCCTCTTTTTTGATTCTTTTGTTCAAAATGGAATTGGCAGTACTTTTTTCCATCCCCAAAGCCTGCACAGGTAATTCTAAAGCATGAAAATTCTATAGCAGCTCGCAGCTTCAAAATGGCAATCAAACTGAAATCTGTTCGTTTTTGTCAAACCAAGAAAAATGGAAGGGTTTTCATTGCAAGCTCTTTTCTTAATAATAACCCACTCTTTCTTTTTTTGAGAGCCCTCCTTTGAACTGTCACTGACAGAATGAGCAGTGGACATATTCCTGTGACTTCTGCTGTTACAAAATTCAATTTGACATTGACAAGAAAAATAAATATTACACCCAAGAACATTTGCTTTCTGTTTTATAAAAATACAGTCTTGCCTTGCAAAACACAATCGGTACTATGTACAAAGAGCATATAAACAAGGGAAGATACAAAAAACACAGAAAATAAAGCACCAGTGTTTCATGAATGGCTGGCTCAAATAATCACCATTCTGTCACACCAGCTGCACTAATCGGAGCATTCTTTCTTAGTAGACATTTTATGCATATCTGCAAATGACTAGTAATAACACAACACTTATCATATCACTTATCACTTGAGGTCCAGTAAGGAAAATGGAAACCACATGAGGCATTTCAAGCAGAGGAGACTATTTATAACACAAAAGCATTTGGAAGCCTGGAATAGCAAAAAGCAGAATGCGAAATAACCCAGATATCAAGACCTGCAGGAAGCAGCTACTATCGCCAGGGCCAGGGAAACAAAAAGGAGGAGGATGTGGTAGAACCCAGAAGACTACTTGCTAATGCACCTTGAGACCCTACTCAAGAGATCCTGGAAACACAAAGGAGGGGCCCCAGGTTAGTGCTGGGAGCATGGGTAAGCTGCCAGGCAATAAGTGCATGGACAACCGGGGCGTGACGTGCTTCACACCACTCTACAGGCACAACTGGGCCCTACATAGCTGGTGCTGGAGCTGATGAGAAAGTGCTGTTCTGCTTACAGGTGCTGGTATAGCCAAAAGCAGCACCACTGACCAGGTGCTGGGACATCTGAGGTCGCATTGGTGCTGGAATTAAGGAAGAGTCCTATGCTGTGGGCGCTGGAGCTGCCAGAGGACTGGAGTCCATAGCTTCATGTTGCTGTGGAAGGAGAATCAGTTTTTTTTCCAGGATCTCCCACTGGCAAGACCTAACTGAAACCCTGCTGGCAATAAAAACTTGGAAAGATAATCTGTGGGATATCAGAAGGTACAATACATAAAAGAACACAGAAGGGCAGAAATGGATGTTGAGGGCAAACAGTCAAATGGCTGGCATATCTATTATCTTCAGTGCCGGTTTTTCTGTAGTATTTATTTAACATGACTGTTTCTAAAGTTGCTAATGGGAATTTGATATCTTCTTTTCATTATCTTACTGAAGGCACAGAATAATAAGATGATAGAAGATGAAAATATAATACCATAATATTAATATAATATGTAACATATAACTATAAATTAATAAACTTATTTAAGCCTGCTATTAAAGAAATTCTGATTTTTTTACTTTAATAAAGGCACATTTAGTAGATTTATGCAAATTATAAAATGATATCTATCTTTTCTTATTTTCACGAAGCCACATTAACATTCCACTTAAATCTTTATTATTCTGTTCAAATTCCAATATATGATGTTATTGAGCAGATAATTTATGTAAGAAGTAAACAATCAGGAAAAAATTATTAGCCTGTGGTAGATTAAAGGTGGTCTCTAACTTTATGCTGTTCTCATTAAAATTCCCCTCGAATCTAGACCAACCATAGTGACTTGCTTGACTAATAAAATCAGGAAAAACAATGTTTGGAGATTAGAAATCTGGATCATAAAAATCCTTGCAGCTGCTGCCCAAGGGCTCTTAGGAAACTTGGTTTTGGTGAAACCAGGTGCTATGTAAGAAGTCCAACTGCCCTGAGACCACCATGCTGGAGAGACCACATCAAGGCGGTTTGGTGTCCAGTCACAGCTGAGCCCTGACATCTAGTCATTCCCTCCAAAGTGCTAGACATGAATGTGAAACCATCTGGAACCCTCCAGACCACTCCATCTGCAAGCTGAGAACCACAGTCTACATTATGATGAGCGGAAGAACCACCCAGCCAATCCCTAACTAAATCTCTCCACCACCAAATTGCAAAACACAATAAAACCGTTGTTTTGAGCCACTAAATTTTGGAGTAGTTTGCTATGTAGCAATAGGCAATAGAGCATGGCCTTCCTAATAACCAAAGAAATGCACAATAAAGCAAAGTATCTGTGTTACATGTAACCAGGTCATGCTGGCTAAATTAGCGAAAATAATTAAATCACAACACACAGTACCATTGAGGCTTAAGGGGAAGTATTCTCACATCTTACTGAAGAAATTGAAAATGATCACAGTCCTGGAGGGAAGTGCTTTGACAATGGGAATCTGATACAAATTGAGTTTATGGCTCGTCACTGTGATGAGTCCTTTCCAGGCAAGAGGTTCCCTAGCAACTTATATTTATAATTTTACACTCTTTTTCTCAAGGAACCCCCTTCCCAAGTTGTATAAACTTTAGGCCCAACAAAATCGAATCTGTCCCTGGGAGACATATATTAACAATTGTAAAACTCTTTTTTGGCCCTTCTCAGTAATCAGTATTTTCCCCAATAAAATAAAAAAAAATGGGACACAGCTGTTTATGAAACTCTTTAGTAGAGCATTACATGTAATTGAAAAATAAACTGAAAAAACCTTAAATGTTCTGTAATAGATGAATAATTAAACAATTTATAAGCTCTCCACTTAGGGTATGATGTCATCTTTTTTAAAAAAAGTAGTTACAAAGCCTCTAACAACATGAGAAAGTGTTTATAATGTGTCTAAGTGCAAAAGCTAATCTTGAAAGTTTATATAAACTATGATTACAAGTATAAAAATGTATATATTACAGATAAAAACTGGACGGGGAATTTGGAGAAGTGAAAGCAGTTATGTTGAGGTGACAGTCATGAGATAGAACATTGCCCTGAGTTATTTTTATTATTTTTATTATTTTAAGTGATGCAAGCTCTCTCAGAAATCAGCTTCTGGGGTTTTATAAGAAATATCCTTTAAAAGCTGTAGCTAAACTAAAGGGATGACTGCAGTGCCTAAAGCTTGGGAAGGCAGGCTTGGTTATGTAGGACCACTTCTCACTTTACAAAATGTAATAATGTGGGAAAATAAACTTGTCATTAGGACGGTAAAGTTAGACTGTTGGGGGAATTTGGCATCTATCTATTCCCTTTTTGCCTCACGAATAGCAAAGTAAAACCATTAGGAGGCAGAAATTAAAAAGCCAGCCCTGTTCCCTATCCCCTTATCTGCCATGCTTCCACAAATGGGTATGAGCACGCACATGAGTGCACACACATACACACACACGCACACACACACTCCTTCAGGAAGATGTGTTTGAAGAAAGTATTTGCTATTTTAATAACTTTTTGCTTATTGCAGAGTGGCAGAACATAAATAGCAAGATCTGGAGTCTAATTATAGGTTTGTGACCAGCAGTTATGTGACCCGCGGTGATGCCTTGCTTGCTGGGAGTCCCCCTGTCTCTGTCTGTGACATGACAGAAATGTCCATAACCACCAACATCCTACTGCACGTCACCGTTATCTGACGCCCTTCACAAATAAAATGAATTTTAAAAGCAGAAAATTTGTGAAGCCACATTGCTCTCAGTGGTTTTTTTACCTCTTTTACATATCCTAATTTTAGACAATAGAATCTTAGCTAAAATTTTAAATGATAGAAAAGAATTAAAAGGGAAGCCAGGTTCTTACACACAACTCAGTGGTATCAAAAGCAGAGAATCCAGCTTTTCTTTTTCCCCAAATGTGAAAAACACCATGACAGAGAAGTGGCCCCTCACATGTTCCTACCTTTCAGTCTTCATTAGAGAGAAACACAGGGAGAGGCATTTGAATCTGCCCCAGGTCTACTTAAAAGCCTTGCTTAAGTAGGTCTCATGCCTTCTGTTGTACCCTTAAAAGCTCACATCCGACTCACTCACGTGCTGGCTGAAAACCAACCTGACCTCTGGGCCCATCTAGCCGAGGTTCAGTGGGAAGCCTAACCAAATCCATCTGAGGAACCTTACATTTACACAACAACATCATTCTTCTGTCTTTAAGCAGCAATAAGGAAAGCCTACCTTTGAGCCTACTTTTCGCATTGTGTCTTCACAATGCGAATTTAAAATTGCCTACCATGCAGTTTCCATTAAAAGCCATCCCGATACTAAAAGAGGACATAATAATCATTCACAGTACACCATTCTCCTACTTTTCTCCCTAAATCAACTACAATCAAAAGGCAATTTTAAAGGTAAAGCTTATTACTTCAGCCTCCTATCAAAATTGCCTTTACAAAGTGATGGCTTAACACTGCTTCCTTGGTGGTTTACTCATCATAACGATGAGATGTAGCCATATTTGGAATTTGTCTATGTTTTTTTGTAAACCCTAATTGAAAACCTTGTCAGTTATGTTGTATGTTTTCCTTTATCTAAAGCCATGTTTAGGAAATTATTCTCACAGTTTGGGGATAGGAAAAAGTTTCTTCCTCCTAATCTTAATGTTTCCTCTTATTAAAAAAACAATATCCCCTCATGCTTTGAATGTTACCTTGACTACTAGGGAAACTTAGGCTGGGTTTTGTGTACACATGTGGTAACTCTCATATCCCTGATTTTGTTTGTTTGATATAATTAATCACTTCCCCCAACCTAACATATGAGGTTTAGCTTTTGTTGGCAATCATGCTCAGTTTTATTGGATATGTATTTCTATAATTAGGCATGTCAAATCATATTGAGAAAAGGTAGTATATAAATATATAACAATGTATGTAGGTATATGCATGCATGTGTGTGTATATCTTGTATGTAATATATATTATCATTAATTGTCATAGAAAAACCTATCTTTAGAATTAAAAAGAGCTTAGCAATAATTTAATTGGTGTCAAACAGATATCTATCATGCATAGAGAACCTATTTCCTCAAATGAAACATTGCCCAAAACTTAAAGAAATACATTTGAAAAATAAATAACTAAAAGCAAACTTCCTTTGGATGAACAGTAGGAGGATAAGAGCCCACGACCCCTACCTTCAAGTCACCCTCTTCATAAAGAGCTCTGGAGTCACCCCATAGAACACATTGTTTTCTAAGATACGCATCTGAACATTACCAGTTGACCTCAGTCATGTTATTTTGTAAGTATGGAAAATGACATACAGTGAGGTTGTGAATTATCTATAAACACCTAGTTAGTGGACCAGGTGGCCACCAGAACCCAGATTCCCTGACTCTCAGAAGTTTATTTTTGTTGAAAAGAAATGGCCATCGCAATAGTGGCTTAAACTTAAAATTGTGGTCTTTGAAAAGGGTTGAGCAAATTGGAATTTTTGACAAAAATAAAGAGAGTCAAATATTTTCTTAAACCAAGGCAGTAAACATTATTTTCTCTGAGGCTCAGTACTCCTTTTTCCTCTTCCCAGGCCGATGGGCAGAAGGGGCTGCCCACTCTTATTTTCAGGCTAGCTTCAAACTGGTGCTGCCCTTGCCTGTTCCCTTCAAATCTCTCATGGATCTAAATTTCTTGACCCCATGGGTAACAAATCACATGGACTCTTGTTTTGTGTCTGTTAAATAAGGTTAGCCAAGATAAAGATTTTTGTTTTGGCGGGCACGGTGGCTCACGCCTGTAATCCTAGCACTCTGGGAGGCCGAGGCGGGCGGATCGCTCAAGGTCAGGAGTTCGAGACCAGCAAGAGTGAGATCTCGTCTCTACTAAAAATAGAAAGAAATTATCTAGACAGCTAAAAATATATATACAGAAAAAATTAGCCGGGCATGGTGGCGCATGCCTGTAGTCCCAGCTGCTCGGGAGGCTGAGGCAGGAGGATCGCTTGAGCCCAGGAGTTTGAGGTTGCTTTGAGCTAGGCTGACGCCACGGCACTCACTCTATCCAGGGCAACAGAATGAGACTCTGTCTCAAAAAAAAAAAAAAAAAAAAATTTTTCTGGAGTCTTAGTGACTACTTGTTTTTCTTTCTTGGGCATTTTTAAATATTGCCCCGACTTTAGTTTTTAACATTATGCACATAAAGATCTCTTGTGCATTTAGTAAAGCCTGAACATGTTTTTGTGTACCTGCTATCAATTAATTCGGACTGATTTAACCTGGACATGTGGCTTATTTTACAAATGGCTCCAGACTAAAACTAAGAAAGTAAAATGTACTTGCACGACGCACAAAGATTTCAGACAAACTTTGAATAGATCATGGAAAGTTTAAGAAGCCATATTTGAGATTCAAGGTTCAAAGTCATTATGCTACACACTCAATTTCGCATTGAACAGAAAAGTTTCAATCAAATTTTTATCATGACTTAATATCATAGCTTTTGGGAGAAATGCTTCCGAATCCACAATTTACTGTTTGTTTTTATTTTTATTCCTTACAATATACAGGCTTGTTTTGTCCACTAGAAACTTAGCTGTTTCATTTATAGAAATATTTATTTAATAAAAATCAATTCAACAGAACAATCTCAAGGATCATAAGAGGTTACACTACCCTCTAACAGTAAAACCCTTAAACAGCAGAGCCACAGGGACAGAATGTCTCCCCTGCTTACCACAATGACTATTCCAGGTGGGGAAGAAGTGACAGGAGGATTTGATGATTGCGTATTAGCAAGAAACCTTAAGAAGAACACAGCATCTGGAGGTCCCTGAGGGCATCTGATATGTGGGGTATGGAGGAGAGTGGTGGGAAGAGGAGCAAATCATTGCCACAGAGATATTGATCAAAGCAATGTCTCATCCCCTTTCATGGGGGCTGGGAAAACCTGGCACTAATTAAACCAGTGCCTAAGTAAAGTCCCCGAGGGCTTTTCTGAACCAGAATTAGGCGTCAGATCCAAAGGCAGCATGGGAAACCACACAGGGACACAGAGGCAAGCGTATCATGCTAGTTCAGGATGTAAACAAGGAACAGAGCAGAACTGCCAACAACTAGAGCTTAATGGATATTGTCTCCTGGTGGGCAAGAGGGGATGAAAGGGGACCAACTGGCCAATGTAAACACTTCAGGCTTATCCAGATAAGTAAACATTTTGTCCAGGCTCCACCCTTTGATTATTCGATTGTGTCTTGATAAGCTCTTGAAGTCTGCCCCTAGCCCAAGTCTCCATTCTAGAGTTCTTCTTTCAGATCTAAGCCTCACCTATAATCTCTCCTGTCCCCTTCACATGAAGCAAGATTTTTATGGGTTTACCAATATATAAATCAAATTACATATGTATTATCCAATTAGTTCAATCAAAAGCATACATCCCGTATACCCCAAGCAGACTTGATATAGGACAAATCCTTCAAATCAGAGACAAAATAGGACTAAAAATAATAATAATAATAATTTGAATTGGTCAAACAATGAAGACTCAGTGAAAAAGAAAGATCTACAGAAGATGCTTAACAAACCTTTTATCCGTAGAAGGATGATG
>NW_012152063.1:5192231-5196673 GCF_000956105.1 Propithecus coquereli
TTTAATATTTCACTATTGCTATCTAAAACCTTTCCCATTCATTAAAACAGTCTTTGGGTTGAATCATTGTCTGTAAATAAATTTTATGGATTGTATAATAATTTGAATTGGTCAAACAATGAAGACTCAGTGAAAAAGAAAGATCTACAGAAGATGCTTAACAAACCTTTTATCCGTAGAAGGATGATGCTGAGTCTGTGCAAGGAGACTTGTCTACATTAATAAACATGATGAAATAGTTTTCAAAATGCAAAGCTCTATATAAATACCACATTCTTTGTGAGCGTTATTATTCTGCTGGCAGTGTAAAGGGAAGAGAGTAATAATAGTAATTTGAATATATGGAGGGCCTATCATCTTAGACACTTGTGCTTTTCAATGCCAGCTTATTAATCCTCAGGACTATCTTAGGAGAACAGTATCTGATATTATTAGTCCATTTGCGGATAAGAAATTGAGACAGACAGATTATGTGGCTTATACAAGGCTTGTGCAAGAAAGCTGTGAGTAGAAAGAAAAATTATTAGCTACTAAGGTGAAAATGTCATCCACAGATAAACAGTTGCCAAGATTTGACCTTGACCTTATCCTGTCCATACTCATGTAAAAAGTAGGCACCATTCCATCCAAAGCTATCTAAAACAAAGAAGAAATTATACCGAGAAGGGACTGGGAGTGTGTGGTAGTGTTGGAGGCACTGGCTCAACCCAGGAGATACCAGTGAAGGGTGCCAATCGCCTTGTTTGGCAGAATGGATGCTTTGGTATCCTGTTGGCCTGAAGCCAATGCCTCCCTCGGCGCCCCCCTCCCTAACCACACCCTCCTGAACACCAGAGAGATCATCCCATAATCATCAGGAAGCAGTCATGTCACAGTCATGCTCTGAAATAAGGACTAGAATGACAGAATAAATAAATCTTCCAATGAAACAGAAAGCACACAGAGACAACAGAGCACTATTAATATGAAATTAAACACCAAAATGAATGAAGAGGAATTCACAGAGGTGAGTCAAAGAGTACAGAAAGTGTCATTCAAAAATTTTACAACAGAATTCACTTTGAATCCTTACCACCCTGTTTAAAATTTTTTAAAAAGTTTTATTGTTTAAAAGAAATGTTTTAAAATAAATTTTGAAAATAAAACTAGATGTTCTATAAGATGAGTGAATAAGAAAGTAGTGAGAAGTAATACATACTTCTACAAAGGCAAAAGACCTTGCAAACCAAGTTTAAATCTCAGGTGAGTTTTATGTCAAATTCTATGCAATTATTAACAAGACGGAGAATAAAGGAAAACAAGTGACTATGCCATTGTGTGTACACAGACACACATATACACACATGCATACGTACACATATACTCATTTAAAAGATTACTAGAAATGGATAGCTATAAACAGATAAAAGCGTGTCTTTCATTAAAAATACACTAAGTTATACTTCAGGATAATAATAAATACTGAAGAAAACACATGATGACATCCAAGGAAAAGAGAGATTACTGAGAGACCTTTGGTATCAGTATTCTCAACCAGCTTACTGCTCATAATGACAAATCCTGGAAGAGAAAGTAAATTGTCATAAAACTGCGATAGGCAAGAGTGCATAGGTTAATCACAGGAAATTTCTAGTTTAGGAAACTGCCAAACTCAACTCAAGACATGAGAGAGCGACTGACGTAATTACGGAAGAGGGGAGCCAAAGCAAAGCACTCAACCATCAGTGCCTCATTTCTTTTTGCTTGAGCCAGGAGAAATATCTCCACTGATGCACAGTTAGGCTCCTAAGACATCCTTTGCCACTCCAGCCAGAAACATGGGTGCCATCCAACACTGGACGTTTGTTAAGAGTCAAGCGATATTTTCATACCTATCCTCTGCTTTCCAGACAGGGTGGGTATCCAGTAAGAACATCTGGGTACCATAGACTGGAAGCATCCATTCTGAGGGGTCAAGCATCCATGCCATACTCATCACTGCGTATTTTAGTGTCAGTCTGCATCCAGAAAAGTGTCAGCCTAAGCTTACCCAGGTAGTTTTTCTTTTCCCTTTTTAAAGTCTTTGAAGATGACTGGGTACTATTTGGTTGAATGAATTTCTATTATTATTATGGTTTTTTATTTTAAAAATATTCTAAAGTGAGAGAAGTTGTACTATGTCATCTGAATTGGTGAATCAACTATAAGAAAAACCTTGATGAGTGCTGGTCAGACCCAGAGGAAGGATGACACAGTCTGAGATTATAACAAAAGAGAGGGAAGAAGCAGCAGTGGGGTCAGGCAATCCAGGTGGGCAAGAAAGGTCCTTCAGCCTGTCCGCCCCGTGGACTCTCATCCAGTGTTTATGAAATGGGTTCCGGAGATTGAGCTATCTGGGTTCAAATGCCAGCCCTGCAATGAAATTTATAGGGAGAAGGATGAAATGCTTCTGGTAAAAGGAATATGATTCACGATGGTGTAGAAACAACAGTGAGCAGGACTCACTCAGGAAGCAGCAAGAATTCCAGTTCAGGAAGGCTGGGGCATAGCAGTGGGGAAGGGGCAGATGCAGGAGGACAGGGTGTGGCGAGAGGAAAGGACGCAGAGAAAGGCAGGCAGGGGCTGGGGAGGGCACACTTGTAAGACATGCCAAGGAACATGAACTTCAGCCTGAAAGAAAGAAGATGCAGAGGAGTTTAAATTAAAGGAAGCACACGATCCAATCTGTAATTTACATTTGAGGAAGGCAGAAAACAAAAGCTGGAGCAGAACTAGAGACAAGGAGAAGGGTCAGAGTTCTGAACTAGGAAAGTGGTCATGAGAATGGAGAGAATGGACAGAGCCCAGCATGTTCCTTGTTTCCCACTCACTCGTAAGTTCCCCCAAATTATAAATCGCCCCCTTGAGGTTTTGCGCTCAAGACCATCTTAGATTCCATTTTTGAGCTTTAGCCTCCAAGGACACAAATCGCCAGGCTATCTCCCTTAGCCTATGCACCAGTTGGACCTCCTCTGGCCTCCCATAAAGGAAATGAGTTCCAAATCTCATTTACTGGTAATTACCCTTCTTATTTCTTTCACCTGACCCCTGTATTTCCTTTCCTCAATAAAATAATTATCTACACACACCCCCAGGCATTTAATGTGAAGCAATATTTTTATTATGAATTTCATTAACAGAAAGCAAGTCTAGTCTCAAAACAATCCATGCACATTCAAGTCAGTGAATAGTTTCTCAGATAACCATACCAAAGTGAAGGGAAAATACAAACAAGTGTAGCTGTTTAATATTTCACTATTGCTATCTAAAACCTTTCCCATTCATTAAAACAGTCTTTGGGTTGAATCATTGTCTGTAAATAAATTTTATGGATTGTAGAATGGGAAGTATTAGAAACAAATACAAGATTGTGTTTCCCACCAGTAGTAATGACATAGAGCTGGGTTTGTCTCCTTCCCTTAGGGATTTCTAGATTTCAGAATATTCCTCTTGGTATTTTGAAAGTAGAGTGAAGTGGATTTTATATTTTATACTTGCCTTGAGAGTCAACAACATTTGTGGTTTAGAAAAAAGAATATGAGACCTGAAATCAGAAAACCTGATCAAGTTTCTAAACCTCTCTGATCTTCAATTTTTACGTCTATTAAGTGGGAATAATAATTTTCCCTTTTCCTCTGTGTTTTATGAAAATTCAGTGGTTTACTGTCTGTGATAAGAAGCAAGAATTCTTTGACTTTGGAAATGTTCTATATCTGCTCTGTCCAATCAGATTGTCGATAACTACATGAAACTATTGAACACTTGAAATCTAGCTAATTTTACTGAGGAACTGAATTGTTAATTTTAGTTAATTCTAATTAATTTCAAATTCAACACACATGTGGCTAGCGATGACCTTATTATGGGAGAGTGCAGCTCTAGAGTACTGTTTCAGTTTCAGATATGCCTTTTCTAAGTTAGTTAATTCTAACTTTGTTTTGGAAATCTATAGATAGTATATTGTCCTTGTTTGGGAATGAGCGTTTTCCTTATATGTGAGCAAACATAGGTATGCAAACATCATAAACACAGTTGGTGATATGAAACAAAACACAACTTTATTTTTGTTCACCACTGTTCTTTTAAAAATGTATTCACTGGGGAAAGTTTTTTCTAATAACACTGATGAAAATTCTCTCATTGCCCTCATGTATCTTCTGGTCACTCTTGGATTAAAAAAAAAGAAAGAAAAAAAGAAATTTTGTGGGTTTTTTTAAGTTTCAAAGTGTAGTTTGATGAGTAAATTTTCATCAGCACATCAATCTTCCAAGGTAAGGCTGATCCCCCTCACCCCACATTATATGGGTCTACAACCTTTGGGGAAAGGGATACAGTGTGTATCTCCTCTTTTCTATGTCAACACTTCCTTCATTGAACTTGCTAATTGCCGTGACTGATGGCTCCAAAGTTGGAAGATAGGGAAG
>NW_012152063.1:5197888-5198314 GCF_000956105.1 Propithecus coquereli
TCCACGTGCAAGCAAAAGCTTTCCCTGTAATAGGCCAACTAGTTTGTAACATCAACCTTTTGAAAACTGAATGAAACACCAAAGATAGAACAAATAGATTTATATTTTTCGGTAAATAGGTGAGCTGTAACAAACATGCTTCCTTTACACAGGAGACTACAGAAAAATAGGCTGAATTACACACCTAACATGAAAATTGCATTCATACTATGAGTTTGTAATCTACATGAAAATAAAGAGGAATTAACTTTCACATCTTAAAAATGACACTTTATACTTTATATTCTAAAACAAGTAACATTTTTACTGCTTTTTCAGTTTATTAAAATTATCCAAAAAGAAGATAACCCAGTGAGCAGAGACTGCACATTTTTCAATTAGCAAAGGGTAATGAGGCCCCTCCTAGCACCCTACTCTCAGGATCTA
>NW_012152063.1:5199179-5216184 GCF_000956105.1 Propithecus coquereli
TGAAGGAATATAATACTTCGCTGTCTCTCTTCCCAGTTTGTGCCCATCTCTCCGTTCCCCCCTGTCCTAGCTGGACTAGACTGACTAGATACACAATCCAGAATCTCTACTTACCATTGACATCATCATTTCAGTGAATCAGTGTCTGCATCTCTAAAAGAGCTATAATAGCGTTATCTTCCCCTCAAAATTAATTAAATAAGATAACGCAATTAAAGTGCTTAGGACAATATGTGGCACATAGTGTTAACAGTTATTGGTGTTAACAGTTATTATCAATATTATTATCATTATTGTTATTAATATGATTAGTACTAAAGTCAACGTCTATTAAATGAAAAAGTTAATCTCCAGCACCTTAGGTTGAGAAACAGAGAAGTTGATTTAAAATCAATGTTGCAGTATATTTCATCAATTTGAGTGTTCCAAACATGTTTGAGTCCCCCAGATACCACAAGCATCTGGCTTTAAGATATATCTGGAAAGATTATTTGATTAGAATATTTGAGATAAACAAGTGTGTTGAGAATGGGGAGAAACAGGAACTCTCATTTTGGTTTGGAATACAATGTGGTATAAATGTTTTGGAAAGTGATTTCTCAATATCTCATAAAACTGCAGATGCACATGCCTGTGGTGCAGCAAATCTGTTCAACAAATACTCACTAAAGTAATTCTTTCATTTGTACACAAATAGCAATGTAATACAATACTTAATAGTGCTATTTGTGATAGCAAAATGCCATACAGCTATGAAAATAAATAAGTTGGGCTATAAGAATCAACATGGATTAATCTCAAAAGTATAATGTTGAGAGACAAGTTGCAGGTGAGTAATTCATACTTTATTGTTTATATAAAATCGTTAAACATTTGAAGCAATGTCATATACTGTTTGTGGATATATTCACATAGCGGCGGAAAGAATAAAAACATTAAAGCAAACAAAAGAATAAAAATATAGACTACAGTGATATCTACAAAGACAGGACAGTGGTAACCTCTGAGGTCGAAAAGAGGGAATAAGACCAGGGAGGATGCTTTATTTATTTATTTTACCCTTTAATGTTTTATTTCTTAAACTGGGAGGTGAGTACACAAGTCTTTGTGGTTTCTGTCTTTAAATATCTGCCACGTATTGTATGTATGAGGGAAACATCTAAATTAAGTGCTTTTCCCAATAGAGATAGAAAACATACAAAACTCCGGTACCGTTCCTGGAATTGAAACCTGGTGTCTGTTCTCCCAGCTGGAGATGAAGATGTTTTTGTTTATTCTGAAGAAGGACCCTATAAAGAAGCCTAGTCTCTCTGGCAAGGTGGTGGCCATAGCAATCAAGAGAAAAGCCCCGAGAGAAATAAAACCTTAGGAGGAAAGGGTCAGCAAGCCCTTTCTTCGCCTTCCCATTCCGAGGTATCTGAGGATTCTCTTTCTTCGGCTTTCCTCCCCCGAAACCTTGAGTGGGGCAGGAGGCAGAGCAGAGCTAGGTGTCATTCTAATGTCCTCTTTTTCTCTGCCCATCCCTGATGACACTTCATAATTCTAACCCCACATGATTATCGATGCAGTTTCCCTTTCTGCGTGAAGGCTTGTTCTCTTCTCAATTTCAAGTTGCCAGAGATGCAAAGCATCATTTCCCCCACAAGAACCAGCTCCCTGTCTTTTGCCTGAATGTTACTGTCACGCTCACAGGCCACCAAGCTTAGAAACTCAAGAGCACGTTGGCTGTAAGTATTATTATTATTCCATTTTCTTTCTATTGAATGACTCCTTCATCCTTTGCTGCTTTTCCATTCTAACTCCTACCACCCCTATTTATTCATGCTCAGATTACTGACACCAATTCCCAAGGTGCTCTCCTTGTGTTTGTGTTCCCTATGCTCCGGCCTACCTGTATGCTATTCGGTGGATAAACCTTCTAAAGCACAGCTTTCAACACGTCAGTCCCTGGGTCAGGACCCTTTTAAACCTGCAGCTATCTAGGAGCTGAAATCCAAATCCCTTTAAAGCTTCCACAAAACCTCATTCCAGCATCATCATCCAAAATCCCCTACAATAATCTCCCTTGACTACACACTATCCCTGTTTTCTTTACAGCTACATATAAAACACAGCCCATTCAATTTCACTTCCTCATTTCGGTGCTTGACATTCCCCCTACTTCAGTGTTTCCCAAACTTCAGGCATTCCGGTACCTCGTGATTTTTCCATTACCAATTACCATCCGAACTATTTTTTACTTAATATTTTTTTTGTAAATCCAGTCTCATTTTAGCTTAGCTAAATATTTTAAAGATTAAGTTCTGTCAGTTCCAAAAATGAAAGAACTGATGTCTATTACAGTAAATAGGAAATAACTATAAAAATAAATTTTATTTAAAAGGAGTAATTAAACTAAATACTTTTGTCTGCTAAAATCTGTTGCTTACTCTGTTGTTATAAAGAAAGCTTAAACAAGTGTTAGAAGAATTTTTAAGTCATATTAACAACAAAATTTATCCTTGAAGAATTGAAAGTCAAAAAATATAATAACTTTCCTAAACTGTCATTTTAATTTTATGGAATACTCAGCCCATGTGTTGTTTAAAATAGTTTGATTTGTGCAAAGTTTGGAAAATGTTGCTGGACATGAGACATTTTCTTTACCTTTTTCTACCAATCCCAACTCTGCACATCCTTCCAGGCCTGGCTAACGTTCTGCCACTTCCCACAATATCCTTGAAATTCAGTATGTTATGATTGCTTCTTCCTCTGGCATGCTGGAAATGCATCTCTTCCATGTTTTGGAAAGTCACTCCACTCTGCTTTCGAATGACTCATATACAAGTTTATTTTTTTCTAGTGATTACAGTTCAAGGAAAGATTTTTAAAGACTTCTTTTTTAATATCCTGATACTGAGCATCACACCTTCTATGAAGGGATTAACAGTGACTCCATGAACAGCATGATGGATGAGCACTTCCTCCCTGTAGCTGTTTATAAGTATGTATCTCCTCTATGCATAAAGATCCTCTAAAGGCTTGTGCCCAAGTCACTCTTCAAACCTCTAACCCCAGCCCATTGGGAGAATATCGCAGGATTGCTAGAAATCCTTGTCAAATGAATAAATGACTCTTCTTAGAGAAACTAGACCATAGATGGCATTCAACAACAAAAACGATACAGCCTTTGTAGGAAATCTACTATATGTGTCCAAGTGCTGCTGCAGCTACCCTCCTCCACCTTTGTTTTCATTCTAACGCTATTCTGGACTTTGCTGACATAGCTCCTAAAAGAGTTTATATTTATATGACATATCACATAAAAAAACTCTGCACACTCATCATTTATTAAGACGTATGTTAAGGGATCGGGAAGACCTCAATAAAAGGGAGGTACCATAATTTTCAGTACATATTCTTTGATTTTTGTTTTCATTGTGGTAAAAAACATATAACATAAAATTTACCATCTTAATCATTTGTAAGTGTAAATTTTAATATAGTATATTTATATTGTTGTACAATCTCCAGAAACTTTTCATCTTGTAAAACTGAAATTCTATACTCGTTAAACAACTCCCATTTCCCCCTCCCCAAACCCCTGTTAACTATCATTCTACTTTGTTTCTGTGAATTTAACTACTGCAGATACCTCGTTTGAGTAAAATCATACAGTAATTGTCTTTTTGTCTCTTTGATCTGTTTTTGAAGCTTAATGAAACTTAATTAGGACAATGCCAAGTTATCCTCCATCAGTTATGGTCTAACCACCTATTCAGTACAATACACTATGCTAACTTAATTTTATTAATAAAATGAGGCAGGTTATACTTACTTTATAGATGAGAAAACTGAGGCTTTTTGAGGCAAAGCATCTTTTCAAAGGTCACAAACCTAATAAGCAGAGGGGCCACTGAATCCAACTTTATCTGACTTCAAAACTCACAGTCTTTACAACACACCTGGATGTCTTTTAAAATATTTAAAATTTTCAACTAATTTCAACCTCCTACATATTTGAAGCAACTCAGAGTGGGGTGTAATTATTGTATTTGAGTTTTCATGTTGCATGTATTCTTCCTCTTTAAAAAAAAAAAAAAAAATTTTTAGAGACAGAGTCTTGCTCTGTTGCCCAGGCTAGAACGTAGTACTGTGATCATAGATCACTGCAGCCTCCAACTCCTGGGTTCAAATGATCCTCCTTAGCCTCTTGAATAGCTGAAACTATAGGCACACACCACCACACCCAGCACCAATTTTTTTTCCCTATATTTTTTAGAGATAGGGTCTCACTCTTGCTCAGGCTGGTCTCAAACTCCTGGCCTCAAGCTATCCTCCCTCCTCCGCCTCCCAAAGTGCTTGGATACAGGTGCAAGCCACCACATCTGGCCTCCTCCTTTTTTTTTTTTTGGTTAAGATAAACTGCTTTATTCTAAACCATGTTTCAAAGGTATTATTCTATTCTTTGCCTCAAGGTTTATTCTAACACACGTCCCACAAGCCCACAGAGCATGGGTTATCTTCCCTTTTTTCAAACAGGGCTTGGGAAGGAAGAAGCAGTTAGTTTGTTCAATTATTCTGGAAATTATATAACTTCCTAGTGTGTAGCACATACCAATACTGAAAAGAATATTATTTTTTAAAAAGTAGCACTTACATTTGTGGAAGTGGAGTTCCAGCTTCTTCAGTGTAGGCACATGGTTTTAGTGAATGGAAGTCACTCTATCAAAACCAGGTACTCTTCAAACGTGCCTTGCTCTATGTGCAGGCAGGCACCTGCACTCCTGCTTACCGAGCCACATGGGACTTGAAGTTCCACCAGTGTGGCTCCAAGGCTGCCCAACCAGAGACTTGAAAGGCAAGAGAACTACAATTCCCACAATTCAGATTCTTTACCTGAAACCAGAAGAGGGCGATGGCTGAAAGTTTCACCCTAGGAAGAAAGGGGAAACAGATGAAAAAGCAATAAGGAAAAAAAAAAAAAAATCAGGTGGCAATATCTAAGAACAGTCTGTAAATATGATCCTATTTCTATGAAAGGAAATGAAAGTGGTGTGATGTTTGCCAAGGAATAAGAAGGCTCCCTCATTGTTGGCAAGAACTAAAAAATCTTTATGCAAACGAATCTTCAGGCAGCCTTAGAACCTGCCCCACCAGATTCTCTTTCGGTGATTCAGAGGTGAGGGTGCCTCACTGCCTTCAGGAACAGGTGAATAAAGACTTTCCAGGTGAGGCCTGACTGTTTCTAGTTTCCCCTACATCAGCACTGTGATTGTCACTCAGAGATGCTGTAAATATAATGGAGACATTTTTATCCTTCCTCTTTTAAAGTGCTCTGGATTTTTAAAAATATACTGAAAATGTGCCTTTTAAAATGTAAGCAAGTATGAACCTTTCTTGATATTTTCTTCCATTTTTCTTTCCATTTCTGAGTTTCATGTTTTCGTTCTGTATATTTCATCATTATGTCCAATTGTTCAAAATTCAAGAAAGAGAAAATTGGCAAGAAAATAGGAAAAAAAATTAAAACTTAGTAAAATGAAAGACACAATAATTGTTTCACGCCTTTGCAATATCAGCAGCAGAGAATATAAAAAAACGACAGCAAAAGCTAAGAAAGGTGTTTCTCCATTTGTTCATACAGCATCTCCCTCTAGCCTGTTATTTCTTGTTAGATACGGCCCAGAAAGTGAATAAAACAAGCCTTGGCTTGGTCTGGGCTCAGAAACATAATAGGAGGATTCACCTAAGGTAAGCAGATGGCAGAATGGTACAAAGGAGAAGTTTCCTTTCCCTTTTCTGCACTTTCTCTCCTGCAGGTCTATGTTCCTCCTGCATCCCGAGGCTCTGTGCTGCCCAAGCCCCCTAATCCACCCAATGCCACCTTGAATTTCCCCTTGAGTCAAACCAAGCTGTTCTGTTTCTCTTCATCACAGGTCTCTCAATTCTCAACTAGGACCTACCTTGCCTTTATGTTATTTATATTCCTTCCAAAACAAATGACTCTCCAATCCCCAAACACTACGGGTTTTGTTCTTCATGTAGTTTCCCCTCCCTAGAAATCCTCTTTGCTCATCTTTAAGTGTTCAGATCTTTCCTTTCTTTCAATGCTCAGTAAAAAAAAAAAAACAAAAAAAAACACTCTCTTCCAAAAAGCCCTCCCTGTTCTGCCTTAATCTGAATTATTCACTCCCTCCGAATCAATTCCGTAATGTTGTATCTGGTCCTCTCATAACACATTTTAAACTTTGTTTCATTGTTTTATGTGGGTGTGTGTACACATGCAGTCTTACCTTCCTATTTGAAGGCAAGTCCTTATTTTATTCCCATGTCACTAACTTGATAATGTCCATGTAGATGTTTCTGATAAACAAGCAATGTATGAAAAAAATTAGATATTAACTCTAAGCTGGAGGCTAATACCTAACACTGTCTCTCTCCCAGAAAACATTTACATTTAAAGAACTCTCTAAATACCAGAGATGAGTACTGTTACCAGAATCCCCCTGTGGTTTATTCTGGTGTAGCTTCCACAACCTTTATTTGCAGAAAGGCAAGGTTTTTAAATCTAGCAATCCAACTCCTGACAGTATGTGAAGTGAAAGCTCCGATGGGTCAGCACTCATTGTCTCACCAGCTCCACCCACTGCTGTGCACTGGCTTTCTAACAGCTTCCCAAGGACTCTCCTCCTTTGAGTCCTCAGCCCCATGACTACTTCTGGGAGACCTAGTCCTGTCTCCATCTAGGATTTTTGATCAGCTCCAGCATGTCTGGGCCCCTTCCTCTGTAGTCTAATCTCCTGGCTCTGAAGACTCAACTCTTTCCTTTGGACTTTTTAAATAGTTCTTACTCATTGATCTCCCCCACCCAGGGAAGGGAATTGTCTCAGCAGTTGCTAGTTCCTCACACCTCGGCTTCTATAGGATTCTCCTGCTACTTCACACGCTCTGCTGTGTCTTCTAGCTGTTAGCTGCTGTGGAGGAAGTGAATCTTCTGGTTCCTGCTGACTCACACGATGAGATTTCTGTGGACCATCAGACACAAAGCCTGGCTGGTGGAGGTGACTGCTGTCTGGAAAGTCTCCCCACCCCTTCTCCAATTGTGTCATAAGGACCATTAGCCCCTTAGCCTGCCTGTGTGAACTTCATCACCTACTTTAAGTTGGGCCTGTAGTTCAACCTCAACACACAGCTCACTTCCTTAAGAAGCATCACTTCCTTAAAAAAGTCTCTTCTGACCTCTTTACCCTTTCCCCGCCCCCTTCCTTGTTTCTTGTACTGATTTATGCAGACATCTGTGTGGGTTGATGTTTTGTTCATTCTAATCCAAGGTGTTTTTACTTCTCTACTGGAGTCATAATCATGATCACTTACAGCCATGAAATTTATTGTACCTGGGAAAAAGAGTAGGATATAGACATATGTTATTTCCTGACAGACAGAAAAAGGGTATGGAAAGCCAGCCCCTCTGCCCCAGTGGGTGGAAGAAGAAAGGCAGAGGTGAGTGGAACTCACCCATCCTTGGATGCCAAGCTTGTGTGGTGTTGCAATAAGGCCTGCTGTTCAAATGCCAGAATCAAACTGCATTCCTCACAGCAGGTGACCAGCCACAATATAGAAGGCACTGTGTGGCCTTCAGCCCTCTGTCTTTTCCCTACGTGGTCATTTTATTTCTATCCCCCTGCCATACACACAGGTATCATCTTGGTGAGCAACCGGATGAGAGGGAGGAAAAACTCAAAGACTAAGAATAAAAAAAGACTCATTCAAAGGAATACATAAGCTAAAAGGAACTGTGATGAGCTCAACTGTAAGTTTAAAATCTGCTCCTTCATGCCATCTACACACTTCATTGGTCACACCCTATATAGGAGCTAAAATTCCAGTGACTCACTGTCCCGGCCACCTTTGTAGATATGGGAGAAGAAAAACACTTAGAATGGCTAGTCAGTCATAGCTATCTGGACCTGGAATTAGGAACTGGCAACACAAAGAAGCAGGGGCAGAAGAGAATCCACTCTGGGGATGTGCACAGGCAACTGTGCAAACGATACATTGCTCTGGGTGTGACAGGCAGCCGTGGAGCGCAGGGCCCGGGACTCCAGCGTTTGCTCATGCAAATGGAGTCTCTAGGCCTCAGCAGAAACCACGAACCTATTCAGTGCTGCTCTGCCTTCATCAGCCGTGTGCCTGATTCTTCAGCCTCCCAGCAATTCCGGGACTGGAGTTTGGCATGTTTCTTTTCCATTTAGAACAGCCAAAGTCGTATTCTGTTGCTTGAAGCTAAAAACTCTGGCTGATACATACATCCGACACATCTCTTACCACACTGTCACTACCTGGCCAAGCTTATTTATCTCTAAATATCCAAAAGCTCCACAGTGCCAGGCCATAGGATATATTTGTTGAACTAAATTGAACTGCTCAATGAAATGAGGAAGCTTTGCTTAAAGCTCCTTCAAACTTAAAAATTCTCTGACCATATGGAAGATGTCAGGTTACTTATTAATGCAGAGTTATTTTTTTTCTTTCTAATTAGGTTTAGAGTTTAGACTTTATCTCCTCTCTCTACCTAGGAGGGAACAGAGCTAGTAATTTCCTACACCAGAGGGAAGAATCAAACACACAAGGTATTGCTTACTGTTACTTAATAATCAAAAGGGATTTTTTTGTTTGTTTGTTTTGTTTTTTGGTATCTTTCAACAACTTTTGTAAATATCACTCATGTTTGGTCCCTGAAGTCCCTGAAGTATACCAGAAAGAGTAATAGGAAATGGCATATTCCCCTACATGCTCAGATTTTTCTGAGTATGAGGCTATCTTGGAAAGAGAAAGGCCACATTTGCAATCTTAGAAGAAAGTTCCCCTTGGAGTTTTTTCTCTGTCCTGTTTCAGTATGTATTGACTCTCAGACCCTGGGCTGCTGCAACATCCATTTTCTGGGTCACTTTGTCCCTGAGTCATGATCACATTGTAACTTTCCAAAAACAGTTAAGAATCATGCCGTTTACCGGTTAATTTCAGTGGATACCTCAAATCATAGTAAAATGTTAGAGATGGAGTTAATTTAGGTCAGATTGATTTTATTTCCCTAGATTAAGAAAGTGGCCAAGTTGTTCTTACAATTTCATATTTTTCTCTGTTACATCTTTTTGGCTCCTTACTCAACCACAAGATGGATCATCCATCAGTTGACCCCTATCAAGCTGGAGTTTAGAAGTTAATTGCTGTTTTCTTTCATTTGTTACTTTCAGGATAACATGCAAGGAAACATGGGCCAACTCTTCACATGATGACAAGATATATATTTCTATGTTGTCCTTTTGCTGCTAATCAGCAACAGAGGGAGAGCTCTGTGCAGTTTTCACTGAATGCCCATGGATTACTTGTCTCATAATCATAGCCTAAAGAATTGTCCATTTGTTGACTCACCCAAAGTGGATGACATTTATTAATGGGCTTCACAAAATTGCTATTTTAATCAAGACATATAAAATTTTACATATTCTTAGAATGTAGTGACAAAAAATATGTCTTGGTACAATTGCTATTATCATCATACCAAGATCACTCTTTGGAAAAATCTTTAGCTATCTTTACATCAACTTCCCTGGAGCTTATGTAATTTTTCAGAAAATTTCCAAAGCATAATTTTGTCACTAAGTGTGTGTACCTCACCCATTTTGGGGGAAAAAAGACTTTACACTGAGTCACTGTATACCAGATGATAAGTTCTTCGAGAATGGAATATCAATTTGTAATTGTATTCTAGAAAGTTCACAATCTAGAAGACAAGACGAGTGGCAGGTATTCCTGATTCATCTGCCAATATAGTTTAGATAATGTGCTTCACTATATACATATATATATGTATATATACATATATGTTTCTTGCACATTTTTAAATTTTGCACAAGAAAACACAAAATATTTTTTAACGTTAACATCCATTCACATACTGCTTTGTGCTGTGGACACTATCATTGGGATTTTACAGGAGCAGTTAAATTTTTCCGACAATTGGAAGCTCTGTAAGAAAGAAGCTGTATATTTCATATCCTGGAAATATTGTCTCTTATTTTGTGTGTTTCTCATAAGTAACACACCACATTGAGCTCTATTCTCTAACTTGGGGCTAATAGACTGAACTCCATAGAGACATGGATGGGTTCACCTACAATGACCAATTCCTGGTGTTCTCTGGCATAGAAGAAGAGGAGCATCTTAAGTTACCCACCCAATCCCCTCTAAGGATTTCCATCTGGGAGGTAGGAGCCTATATAAGGCTGGCTGCTTCTATTGCACACATTCTGCTGGTGCCAACATGTTCATTCTAAACATATTAGTTTGCAATTGCTGCCATAATAAATTATCACCAACTTAGTGACTTAAACCACAAAAATTTAATTTCTTATAGTTCTGAAAGTCAGGAGCTGTCACAAGTCTCGCTGGGCTAAAACCAAGGTGTCAGCACCATATTCCTTTCTGGAGACCTTCCCCAACTTCTAGAGGCCACCCATATTTCTTGGCTCAGGTCCCGTCTTCCCTCTTCAAAGCCATCAACAGCAGGGCGAGTCCTCTCATGTTCCATTTCCCTGATCCCTCTTCTGTCATCACCTCTCTCCCATTGACTACAACTGGGAAAGCTTCTCTGCTTTTAAGTACTCATGATTACATTGCGGCCTCCCAAATGATCCACATCGTCCCCCGTCTCAAAGTACAGACCCGTAATCACATCTACAAGGTGCCTTTTGCCATGTCAGGCAACATATGTACACACATCAGGGATTAGGGTGAGGGCATCTTGGAGGGGCTATTATTCTGGCTACCACAAAGGGATACTTCCTCAGGAAATTCTGTGCACAACATTCTAAGGTTGGAGTTGAATCCTGTACAGGCTTTTCATTGAGGGTAAGAGAGAATCTTTTGATTTGCACACAGGACCAGTGTTAGAAGATGATGTATGATTGAAGAGGCATAAAGAAAGTCCCAGAGTCCCCAAAATATCCCCTGCCTCTGGGCTGTCACCCATTATTTCATTATGAGAAACACAAGATTCAGTCTCAAAAGTGGTTTGCTCTCAAGAACAATTTATTAAATTAGTTCCACGAGACCATATTGAAATGGAAATATACCTTAGAGAGGTTCCGTTGCAAGAATTTATCAATCTGCATTATAGCAGGGAAAAGTTTGTGACGAGAGCTGAGATTGGGGAAAGCATAAGGGGAGAACTAAATAGAGGAAAATTTGCAGGAATAAATGCAGGAATCTGCCTGCACCAGAGAGGACATATGGATTGCCTCTTACACAACAGCTCTCTTTTCACGAAAGAACCTAGCCACAGATAAAATTTTTCATGCCCTGTAACATATGACTCTACTGCCCTGACTAACCACAGATGCCTGGCCACAGATTACTGGATTGAAAATTGATGTGCAACCCCAAGTTGACTATCTACAAGATAGACCAGGATTTCTTTAAATTGTATGTTTGACCAATTTGTGGGTTGTGGATCAATTTATCAACATTTAAAGTGGAATTGAATAAATGGAAATGGAATGAAACTGGATGGGTGAAATGAATAGAGTAGAATAGAATAAATAGGAGTGCCTTGAGCTAAAAAGGGTCAGTGTTGTTTCTTGAACTGTTAATTTCAGTGTGTGTGTGAGTGTGTGTGTCTGTGTGTGTGCTTGAATATTGGATCAAATATAAAATGGTAAAATTGTTTCCTTTCTGTGGGCAAATGTGAAAGCCACACAGTGAGACAGTCACCTTATAAAGTAGTCTAGCATGAGAGCTATGTCCTCTTAGGATATTTCTATGTTGCGTAGTAATCAACCAGCTAACCAATCAAATCATCTTTCTTTGGTATGCAAATGAGAAACTTCAAATAAAGGTCTGGGTTCTGCAGCAGTGCAAAATCAAGATAAGCATGTTTACAAGACAGATAGCAGAAACCAGACACTAGTCAAAAGCTTGACTGACTAATATTCAGAGATCGTGAGAGTAGACAGCAGCAGGGCGGAGGACTGGTGATTGGCCGTGGCAGTAAAAGCAGACAGAGAACAAAGCAGAATAAAAGAAAGGCTAATCACAGAAATGGTAGAATCACAGAATGAGGAAGTATTAAGACACCCCTTTGTACGGGCAAGACAAGGTGAGCTGTTAGTTATTCTTACATTCGACAAATACTTGCTGACTGTTGACTGTGTGGCAGGGACTGTTCTAAGAGCCAGGTATATTGTAGTGAAAAAGAAAACAGACACAAATCCATGGTTTAAAGGAGCCTACATTATAGAAGACTTAAACAAAGAGATCTCTCCTAAACTATATTTAAGTTCTTCCTGGTTGTACACATGTGACGGTGACTCTGCTCCCTAAATGTGTCTTCTATCCTTTCACTCTCATTGTTTTATTTCTTACACCATGAAAGAGCTTAAGTAATATGGCCCAAATAAAAGTTGATTACTTTGACTTTAGAACCAATTTTAAATGTACAGCAGTCTTATTCGGGTAGAAATGAAGCAAGATTTTTTTCTCTTATTGCAGTTGTTATTGGGACCAAAAGAGAAGAATGAGGTAAATGAAATATAAAAAGGGTCTCACCATTGTTCCTTGTTTACTCGTTGCAGAATTTATTTATTTATTTATATTTTTGTTCCAATAAATGATCCTTTATAAGGAGTCGGGGATTACTTTTTAGTAAAAATTCACCTGTTAGCTGTTCTCAAAGTCTGTCACTCCTGTTTGTTCAAGAAACATTTAACGACAATTATCTCTTGGGGTTTTTTTATATAGTTTATCTCTTTCTCTCATCTGGATCCTTCCTATCCATATATCTCTCAATTCTCTCCCTTTCTATAAAAACAACAAATTTTTGCATCCCTCTCAAGCAACTCCGATAACCTTACTGAACTCTGTGACAGAATCTGTCTGTGTACACTTGCTGTCCGCTTCCTCATCTTCTCAGTCTTCCACCCTTGCTAATCTGACTTCACCCTCCATCAAGCTCTTCTTATGGCCATTTTTCTAAATCCAATGCATGTTTTTTTTCAATCTTTCTCTTTCCTGATCTCTCAGCAGATTATTAACACTCACCTGAATAGTGTACATTGTGCTACACTCAAAAAATAAAATAAAATCAAAGTCCAACAAAACCTTGGGCTTGTGACAACAAATATTTCTTTCTCATTCGCTCTGCCTGTCCATTGAGGGTTAGTGGGAGGTTTTCACTCATCTTAATCGCTCAGGAACTTTGACTTTCTGAGCTGCCTCCAATTTGAATAGTGGTTCCCTGGTATAGAGAGAGCCCTGGTGAACTCCATACAGGCAGTTATAAACCTTGCCCAGAATTGATATACATCCTTTTTGCTCACAACTCTTCAGCCCAAACTAAACACATGATCACACCCATCCACAGTGGGCCAGGAGGTAGATGTTACCATGTCCATGTAGGCAGAGAGCTGGAAAAATCTGACAAATCAGATGCAATTTCTACAGTGAGCTTCACTGATCACCCCCAGGAACTTCCTCTCCCTCGGCGTCTGAGAGAAAACACTCTCTTGCTGCCTGTCCTCTCCCTCTGGCAGACCTTTTAGTGTCCTTGCAGGCTCATGCTCCTTCCTCTACTCAGCTTGTCCTAGTGCCTCATCTCTTTCCCTGGGCAATCCCCTCCTTGCCTTTGCTTCTATTACCTCCCATACATTAACAATTTTAAATTTATATCATAGCCCTCCTCTGAGCCCCAAACCCAGATATCCAGGTCTTCTCATTTCTACCTATGCATTTCAATCCAAAACTGGACTCGTAAATTTGCTTCCAGGTATTCTCTACCTCAGAGAGTGGCACTCTGAGCCATTCAGTTTTGCAAGCCAATATCCCAGGACCCATCCTTGTACCTTCTCTCTCTTTCCAGATCTAATCCATCACCAACTACAGGCAGGGTTACCTCCTAAGTAGATCTCACCTGTGTTCCTCTTTCTACGAACCCTGTCACTGCCCTACTCCAAACTACCTATGTCCCTTGACTGGAATACTACAGCAGCCTAACTGGCCTCTCCTTATCCATTTTTCATGCTTTTCAATCCATTCCTTACATTAAACATGGATTAGTTTTTCCAAGATGCAAATAGACTTTCTCTGCTTTAAGATTCTTAAATGGCATTTCTTTGTTCTCAGAGTAAAGCTGAACTCCCTGTTTAGCCAATAAGGCTACCCATGGTTTCTTGAGTCCATTTCTATCTCTCCACTCTCATGTTATATCCCTTTTAATGATTTTCTCTGCCTCAGAGGAGCTTATTGTAGTTTCTAGAATTTTTCAAGTCTTCTTACACCAAAGAGTCTTTGGACATTTCCCTTTAACTGAAAAATATTTTTCTTCTTTCCATTTTCATTTTGCCCTTCCATAGGAAAGCCTTCCTTAGAGCATATATATATATAGTTTTTAATTCCATGATAATTTTTCTGAATAATTCACGTTGGTTGTTCAAGCAAGCTCCACGAGGCCAGGGCCTGTGTTTTTGTTCCTTCACGACTATTTTCCCAGCTGCTAGCATGGTGACTGGGACACGGTGGAAGTTCGCTAAACATAGTTTGAATGCATAACTGAATGGCAACTATTATATTCCTTTTGTATATTAGATTTTAGTGGAAACAAAATTTATACCTTTGTTTAAAATTGCTCCAAAAAAGAAGGCATGTGTTCCTTATCACTAGAGAAATTTAAAAAGAAATATTTTTTAAGAGATAAATTTTTTGCTAAAATGTACTTGTTATTGAGATTTTAAGTGATATCTTCACTAAGAAAAGAAACACAGCTTCTCATCTTTTCCCAATTATATTTCACAGTCATTCTTCTTACATAATACTTAGGGTAGAAACTAGACACACATCCAGATGTGCATGATCATGTTGAAAAAGAGCGATTAACTGGAACTGTGTCGCAGTGATTTCCCCCTTTGCATTTCAGAAGAAATGTGTGAATTGCCAAAGTCAGATTTTAAAGTCACGAAGCCCATATTAAATAAATACAGGCCTGCAGATTTCACTGACTTTCTGGGAAATGAAGTTAACCAGCCCCATGCACAAGAGATTGAGGTAATGTGTCTCCCTAAATTCCAAGCTGGTATTTTTCAGACAGTCATCCTAAGGATTGATGCTGCTAGTAAGAAGGAAATAAGTTCATCTCAATTTGGACATTGTAACTCTTTTAAGCTACCAAGGTTCCTCCAGTAATTTTTTTTTTTTTTTTTTTGCAATTACAGAGTGGTATTCTATTAACAGAACATCTAATGAAATTTTAAATGCTGTTCAACAAATATGTTTCTTCTTCCAAGCCTCCTAGAATTGGGTAATTAATTTCCCCATAATTGAATAGGCACTGGCAATTTTACATTTTTAAAATAAAAATCTATGTTTAAAGCTTATGAGTAACCAATCAGGCTTTTTATTATGAAAAAGACTAAAAGAATTTCAATATATGTAAGGAAAGACAAAATATCAAATATGCTTAAGACTAAAACCAAAGGACACTATTCACATTAATTACTCTGTGTAGTAAATTACTGTGAACTTTCCTTAGCATTTTAAAGCACTAACTTCTTGAAAGCACCTAATTAATGAATTGTGTTGCTATTACAAGAAAGTTATTTGTTCCTACTATCTATACCTATACCTATACTATCTATACCTTTAAAATAAATATTAATAGTAGCTAAATATATTAGATTTGCTCCTACTCCACTCATCTTTCCAGAAGATTAAAAGTATAATACAGGGTCAGGAAAATGGCAGATTAGGGGTGACCTCCTGGCTCTCTGCTCCCAGAGTGGGAGGTGAAGAACACGGACACCCACACGCAAGTGAGGCGCTCCCCTGCAGGATCAGCTTAGTGAATCTACAGAGAAGCAACGAGGGACAAGCAGTGCTGCGGAAAAAAAAGGTGAACTGGAGAAGTGTCCGCAAATACCTGAGAGTGCGGAGCAAAGGGGAAGTGCAGCGTGGGATGGCCGCGCCCGGCGGCGGGCTGGCCCTGGCAGTGAGATCTGACTCACAGGAGGACGACCCTTCCTTTGCCAAACCCCACTCCCACACAGGCAGGGAAGTGCCAGAAGTCAGTGCGAAGTGGTAGCACAGACTGACAAGTGGTGGGGAGCCGAGACAGGAGCGGGGTCCACCAAGACAGGAGCGGGGTCCATTTTGAACACGCTGGAGCGGGGCGCTGGGTCGGCATCGGAGGGGAGGGACTGGCCCTAGCGCATGCTCCCCAGATTGCACGCCGTCCGAGCCCACAGGGGAGAGTTTGGAGGCAGCTTCTTGCCACAGGAGACCGCCAGGACTAGATCGGGGGAAGGGAACTCGATAAAAGAGGCTCTGCCGTGGAAATCACTGAAAGTTCAGGGATGCTGGGAGGGACACAGCACAGAGTCCTCTAGCGGATCTGTCCAGAGTCGCCGTGTGTAGGGGGAGCAGCGAGCTCAGCGGGCAGTCCTGGGAGGCAGCTCGGTGGAGACGGCAACGGCAGACCCCGGCTCCGGATGCCCTCCCGGTGCAGTCGGCTCCAGGGCTGACTAGCAGTGGGTGGGCAGCTGCCATTCGGGGAGCCCAAAGCCTGTGACCACGGGGGCTTGTTGCCCTGGCAACGGCCTGAGTCTTAGCCGCTGCCTCTGCGGCAGAGCTGGTCGCGCCCTACGAGGAGGAGAGTAGCGCGCACAGCCACTTTTTCTCCTGACTCTGCGGACAGTCTGTCCCAGCCGGCGACTCAAGCCCCGCCTCCGAAAGAGCGGAAAAGGGAGAAAGAGGGATATTCCTGCTGAGTTTCCAGGCGGTCTCCGGCGGCCCTGTTTCATTCAGTCGCCGGCGCTGTCCGCCAAGGTGACGGGGAACTGAGGGTGAACTGAGAGAGACTGCCTATAGAATTGTGACCCGGGACACATAGGTCCCCCTCTGCCAGGAGACTCGACCCCTTCCACACACACACCGCGCTAAAGGGCTGGCCTCCACCACTAGGCGGAGTGAAGGGGTC
>NW_012152063.1:5216704-5220672 GCF_000956105.1 Propithecus coquereli
AGTAGAGAGTGAAGGAGGCTGTTTTCGCAGCAGGGTCCTGTAGCCTCATTTTTGCTGTGACTTGGTAATCAGTGCCTCCTCCCAAAGAATTAGTTCCCCACCCTTGGTAGTGTGGAGGAAGAATGGAAGCTGTTCTCTGGACTGTGACCCTGTAGGGGTGGTGAATGACTCTTGACTATGATCTGACCACCGATATTGTGTACCAAAGAGACTGACTCCACATCTGCTGGGGTGGAATAGCAGGACAGGCTGCTTTCTGGGCTGGGTCCCTCAGGGGCCTTAGGCAGGGCTTCTCTAGCAGCCCCGAAGTGTGTACTTCTTACCAGCTAGTCAACCCTGCCCTTGAAGGGGTGGAATAATAAGGGTCGCCACTTCCTGAGCTGAGATGCCACGTAGCCTCAGGAAGTGTCCTTCCCCCAGTCTGGGGGATTATCTCCCCCTCTGGAAGGTGAAAACTCACCTTCAGAGGAGGAAAGAAATGAGAGAAGACGTTTTTCAGGCCGGGCCTTGTGACAGTCTCAGCCAACGCCCCTCCCACAGCCCTCCAGGACAGAGCCCACCCCTGAAGGTAGGGAGAAAGGAGAAAAAATACTTTCCCCATAGGACTAGCCTGAATCTGTACGGCCTTGGATCTAAGCAAAAGGGGACAGTTTGTTGACGTGATACAGCTGATCGGTTTTGAACACCTGACAAGAACATAACACAAAAGCTTGCGCTTGATTCCCACGCTGTTGTCATCTTAGGGGCTATTGGTCTGGGAAGGAAAATCTCGACCAGAGTCCTTAGCAATTGCACCAATTGACACACCCATTAGGAATTCCTCCACAAGAGTGCCTAATGAACCCTGAATAACATGTTAGCAGCTCTCTCCTAGCTACAGATCAAGCAATTTCTGAAGTATACTGCCTCTGGCATGCTGATTCCTGCTGCTCTTCTCACCACATCTTAAGTGGTAACAAGGCTGAAGTAGCACTTGGAAGTGGCAAAACATTTCCCAAAGACTCAGGCTTTTGTATGTCCCATTTGAGATTTTAGAGCTCAATTCAAAGGTTCTGGAATACCTTGACAACTGATTCCTCCATGCAAAATTCAAACAACAAAAGAGAGAGCAACCTCATAACTAAACCCAGTGCCTTCCACCTCAACCAAGTAGTGAATAGTGGAGTCACACACACACAAAAGTGAGCCAACTCCTGGAAAGCTAAGCAAGGAAAAGAAACTCACTAATCTCTGTAAGCAGAAGGAGCAGACAACAGGCCAGAGGTAACCCAACAGGCCAAAACCTCACCAAGACAGCACAAGACCAGGGAACATCTCTTCAGCTCTGCCAAGGAACATCCCTTTGGAGCCCTAAAATTAAATTCATAAACCAGTCAGAGCACCTCCAGTCCTTGACAAAGTAGCCTGATGAGAAAGAATCAGCAAAAGAACACAGAAAACATGAAAGATCAGAGAGAAAAGTCACCTCCAAAACAAAATATTTGATCTCTATCAACAGACACCAACGTACATGATACGATTAAACTGACAGAGGAAGAATTCCTATTATGAATTACAAGGAAACTGAACGGAATAGAAGAGAAAATAGAATCCCAACATAAAGAAACCACAAGAACAATCCAGGAAATGAATGAAAAATTTTCCAAAGAAATTGAAATACTAAGGAAAAACCAAACAGAAATTTTGTCAATGAAGGAGGAATTCAGGGAACTTCAAAACACAATGGAAAGCCTCAAGAACAGAAAGGATCATGCAGAGGAAAGAATCTCAGAGCTTGAAGATAATGTCTACATGCTGAATAAATCAGATGAAGAAAAGAAAAGAAAGACCAAAACTTTCAAGAAATGTGGGATTATGTAAAGAAACAGAACCTTAGGATCATCGGTCTTCCAGAGAGAGAAGAAGAAGATACTCAAGGGCTGGAAAACTTATTTCATGGAATACTGGAGGAAAATATGCCAGGCCTGGCCAGAAATCTGGACATCCAAATACAAAAAGCACACAGAAGTCCTGGGAGACTCAATGTGAAGAGGCAATCTGACCACATCACGTAGTTATAAGACTGACCAAAGTAAACATGAAAGAAACAATTCTTCGAGCAGTGAGACGAAAGCAACAAACAACCTGTAAAGGAAAACTGATCAGACTAACTGCTGATTTCTCATTTGAAACCCTACAAGCCAGAAGGGACTGGGTCCCTATCCTTAATCTACTAAAACAAAATAATGCCCAACCCAGAATTCTTTATCCGGCAAAATTAAGCTTCATCTACGAGGGAGTAATAAAATCCTTCCCAGACAAGCAATCACTGATAGATCTTGCAGAGACCAAACCAGTCCTACAGGCAATACTCAGTCCTGCATTACACACTGAACAGCATAATAGACACTCTTCGAAGTAAAATCATTCAAGAGTTAAAGCCTAGAACGTGGATTTCATGATGGCTCAAGGAGCAAAACAAAACAACAGGATTTCACCCAACAATATGAATGGAAACCTACCAAAAATCTCAATCCTCTCAATAAATGTGAATGGCCTGAACTGTCCTCTGAAAAGATACAGGCTGGCAGAATGGATAAAAATCCACAAGCCTAGCATCTGCTGCCTACAGGAAACGCATCTAATCCACAAAGATGCCTTCAGAGTAAAGATCAAGGGATGGAAAACTATCATCCAGGTGAATGGAAATCAAAAGAAAGCAGGGATAGGTATACTATTTTCAGATAACATAAGCTTTAAAATAGCAAAAGTAAAAAAAGACAAAGATGGCCACTATATATTGGTGAAAGGGAAGATCCAACAAGAAGAGTTTACAATCTTTAATATCTATGCACCCAATACACGAGTACCCAGTTACATAAAGCAAACTTTGTCTGTTCTAAACAACATGATAAACAATAACACCATAATAACAGGGGATTTCAACACTCCACTGAATGAACTGGACAGATCTTCCAAACAGAAAGTAAGCAAAGAAATAACGGGCTTAAACAGAGCTCTTGGACAAAAGGGTCTGACAGATCTCTACAGAACATTCCACCCAAATAAGGCTGAATTTACATTCTTCTCATCAGCCCACGGAAATTTCTCCAAAATTGACCACATACTAGGACACAAATCAGACCTCAACAAATTCAGAAAAATAGAAATTATACCATGTACTTTCTCGGACCATAGTGATTTAAAATTAGAGTTCAATTCCAACAGAAATACTCACCACCTCACAAAGTCATGGAAATTAAACAATCTATTGTTGACTAACTCCTGGATCCAGGAGGAAATACAGAGGGAAATCAAGAACTTCTTCAAACTAAATGATAATGGAGAAACAAGGTATCAAAACCTGTGGGATACAGCAAAAGCATTCCTGAGAGGAAAACTAATAGCAATAAATGCTCATATCCAAAAAGCAGAAAGTTCACAAAACGACAACCTAATAAATAGAATCAAGGACTTGGAAAAGGAAGAGCTAACCAATCCCAATCCAAATAGAAGAAAAGAAATAACTAAGACCAAAGCACAACTAAATGAAATTTAGAACAAGAGAACTATACGGAAGATTAACAAAACGAAAAGCTGGTTTTTTAAAAAGATAAACAAAATTGACACCCCACGTGCTAGATTGACTAGAATCCAAAGGGAAAGGTTTCTAATAAACTCAATCAAAAATGAAAAAGGAGAGGTCACAACAGATGCCACGGAAGTACAAAACATCATTTTTGATTACTACAAAAACCTATATGCCCAAAAACTATATAATGAGGAGGAAATGGACAAATTCCTGGAAACATACAACCTCCCTAATTTCACCCAAGAGGCTACAGAATATCTGAATAGACCAATCTCAAGTTCAGAAATTGGAGCAGCAATGAAAAACCTCTCAAAACATAAAAGTCCCGGGCCAGATGGCTACACTTCAGAGTTTTACCAAACATTCAAAGAGGAACTCACACCTATACTACAGAAAT
>NW_012152063.1:5222589-5239021 GCF_000956105.1 Propithecus coquereli
GCTTTAACCGGCACTTGGGTGAGGCAAAGACATAAAGTGTAACTATAATGTTTGTACCCTCACAATACCCTGGAATAATTAAAAAAAAAATCATATGTGAAGCTGATCATGTTTAGGATTCAGAGAACCTGGCATGATTTTGAGCACCACCAAGGGCAGGAATAACGCACTAAAGGGAGGGAAGGGCATGCCTTTAACCGGCACTTGGGTGAGGCAAAGACATAAAGTGTAACTATAATGTTTGTACCCTCACAATACCCTGGAATAATTAAAAAAAAAATCATAATAATTATCTAGGAAGTGGCCTGCTGGTCACTTTTTAATGATGCCAGAGCCATTCATAGATATGCATGAAAGTGATTAGAAATATCCTAGAATAGTGTCTAAAAAGAAATTTTTGATCGTTGAAAGCTTCTTAGAATTTTTCAAGTTTAAGCGTACCTTTATATTGCAAATTCACACAACATATCTTTACTCATATACAGGGAAGAAAAAGGAATACCTTTCCCTCATCCATCACAAGGGTCCTGCTGACATTCCTATAACAAAAGACAGATCAAAGGTAGCCTTTAGAAATGAAGACCCAAGACCCAGAGAAATCTGTGTAGCTTAGGCTGGTCTCCAACTCCTGAGCTCAAACAAAACATAGCAAGACTCTGTCTTAAAAAAAAAAGGGATCAGCTTGTGTACAAGATTTGCTATGACACCCAATGCAAATGTGAATCATGTAGTTTTATTATATGTAGGAGAAACTTAATAAATGTTTGGTGACTGGCTAAAAAAAAAAAACAAAAACAAAAACAAAACTGTGTAGCTTTACGCTTAGGTTCCATGAAGAATTTATAGTTGAATAGAATTTGATTGGACAAAAAGTGGGGCACGACCTAATGGTAATAAACTGAAGGGAACTCAGCCAGGCCTGTTTTTTCGGATTCTTCTTGGCCTTTCCATGTAGCATTCCTTTCCCCCAAGTGTGAGGCAGAACCCCTCTGGAATGAGGGTCTTATGACCTACTTTTAGCCTATGTAGGCCGGAGAATTCCCATATGACAATGCTTCACACAGAAAGGCAGGAGAAGGTCAGAAAGTGACCTTTCTAGGTTTTATGGCTTGCTTTAGAGGGAGGAATTGTAGTTTCTATGACTCACTTGGGGCAGAACTGGAGGAAAAAGAGGGTGGGAGAAGGTCGGAGAAACATTGCTTCTGAGGCCCTCCCAATCTCCTTCAGTCCAAATTACTCAGCACACCAAGCTGCCATGCTTTGGAGTATCATGTTCTGAGCCCCGACACATACAACACTCAACAGTATATCAGGCACTTCAGTAAACTGACACTCAAAGGATTTAAGTGGATCTTTTTAGTAGATGAACTGGGCTCTTAATCCAATGTTCTTTCCACTTTACCATTATGACATTTAATATCTACCTTCTTTCTGGAATTTTCAATGTTCCAATCTTCAATATTTCTGGAAACCATGATTCTGTGTATTTTTAAATAAATGTTTGGTATAAGTGGTTAAAAAGAACCCCTTAGTAAAAGGGAAAAAAGTGATTTCAAAAAGTATTTAAGGATCAAAAACATGTTAGGGAAATGCTTTAGGATTCCAAAGAAGAAATTAAACTGAGAAAAGTCCCTTTCATTTTCACTGGTGGGTAGATGAAAGTAAAAGTTCTGAAATATGAAAGAGTTCTGAAACTCATTTGGGTATATTTGTTTGTACTGCCAAAAGGTAAACCACATAATATAAAAGAAGATTTCTGGCCCATTTAAGAGCCTTACAAAGATAGTTTGTGATATTACCACACAATTTTCTTTCATATTCATGCTGCTGATACTGTTGGTCTCTCTCCTGGCAGATTTTTCCAACATCACTGAGACTGTAGGGGTGTCAGAGAAATATCAGATTTGAAAGTGATTTCCAAAGATTCTATACACAATCTCTTTTTGACGGGTCTGGGCATGGGGAATTGAGAGATGATGGCCTTAGTATACTGAGTCATGCTATTTTTTAATAGTTAAAAACTGTGGAGGTGGAGAATATGTCTGGCTATGCTAATACTGTCACAGGATGGCTACAAGGGAATGAAAATGCAGACCTTTGCTGACTAATGAAGGGTTCCCTGAGCAATGGGGTGGTCCCTCTGCATTGCTCTTCATCCCTCTTCTGCCAACTGAGCAGTGTCCCAGTGGCTTTGATTCAGATTGCCCTACAGAGGAAACTTCCCTTATGTAAGTCCAAAGAACTAACTAATCTAGTGACTTCCACTAACATTGTATCTCCATGCCCCTAAATGTTCAGGAGACTTTTGTGGCCTGGTCTAAGAACCTAACCACTATTTTTAACTGTTTTTTGTTTTTTTTTTTCTAGGGAGGAAGCTTCATTCCTCTTCCAAAGAATTGACTCACACACACAGTTGATATGGATTTATAAACACATATGTGATTTAAGTGATAAAATGATATGAATAATAACAGTAAAGTTTGAGTGATTTGAGCATCTAGACAACATTTCCATTATTCAAATGCTTGTGGAATGTTTCAGTGTTGCTATAGTTTAAAACAAAAAAACTCTGAAATAAGAATCCAAAACTCTAGCATTTTCACTTACTAAGCTATATGTACGACCTTGATCCAAAACAGTTAACCTGAGCCACAATTTCCTCAGCTGGAGATGGGTCTAATTTCTGTCCCATCTCATCTCACGCTTGTGAAGCAGTTTGGAGCAGTTGAAGGATATGGACTTCAAAGTGAGATAAATGTAGGTTTGGATTTTACCTCCGTTGCTTACCAAGTTATTGAATTTCTCTGAGTCTCAATTTCTTATCTTTCACAATTTGAAGGAGGATTCAAAATATGTGCCTAATAAGTGCTGGGCTAATGAATAGTTGCAATGATTATAAGAAATGTAGAAGGTGCTTAAAAACTGTTGAGCGTTATCTAATAGAATGCTTTAAGTAACATATTGTTGAACATAAGCACATACACGGCTATTGTGCAACTTAGGACACGAAACTATAGTGTATACTGAACTTAATGCTTGCTTGTCATCTATCTTTCTGACTAGAATGGTTGATACAGGCTATGTGAGATCAGGAACTTTGTCTACCTTGATTATGACTTTATTCCTAATCTCTAAAACAGTGCCTGGCGCGTAGTCAGCACTCAATAATGCATTGTCACTAAGGTAGCACCTGTGTGCCAGGCATCTCATCTGCATAACAACTCTGTGATCTAGGTACTATTTATTACTATTAGTCATAATTTACAGATAAGAAAACTGTGCAATGTCCACTATCTGAGTGATGGGCACACATAACGTTGACTCCAGCAGTACAAAAGCAATCCATGTAACCAAAATATTTGTACCCCTGTAATATTCTGAAATTGGAAAAAATAATGCAACTGAAGATACGGAAGTGCTTCATACATTATAAAGTTCTAAATAAATATGTGTAAGGTCTTGGGATAATAAAAAGAAAAAGAAAACTGTGGCATTGATCAATCTCACAGCCAGTAAATGTCAGAGGCAGGATTTGAATCCCTTCTGGCTCCAAGATCAATTCTCTTAAATGCTACATGTTACTGGAGAAGAGTATTTGTTTAATAAATGAATGAATCTCCATCTTCTTCTGTAATTATTTGGAAAGATCTAAACCATAACAACATTGAGGATACAATGTTAGTTAAACCCACTTTATGAAAAAGAATGGTCATTTCCTTTTGTTTTTATACAAAATGACCAAGTAAATCTCCTTAGAAGAATAAAGGGAAAATGATCCTATTTTCTGAGCATGGCAGAGGCCAGATTACACAGGGCAGTGAGGGGCAATGGAGCTGCCCACTAAGTCTTAGTGGGCTTTAGGCAAAATAAGGTGCAGGCCTTTCTCCCCCAATTCAACACCCCACAAGTGTATTATAAAAATTACATTTCCTAGATTGTATCCTGGCTTTGCCGTACTGAGCATTTGCTTACCTTTGGATTCTTCATTTTCTCTATTCAGAAATTTAAGCACTTACTAGCCTTGATGTTATTTGCCTTTGAAGTCAGCGCTTGTCATGGAAAAGCTGTGAAATAGCTGTGTAACCTTGCAGGATACAGAATTCCTGAGCCTCAATTTCCTTAATAATATCTATCCTTTCCAATTTATAGGTCCATAGTGTGGCAATGAGAAATAATGCATCAAGAGCAATAAATTACTATACAAAATGTATAGAATATTGTTACTGCTCTCATAGCATGGGGGAGTTGAATGGCACAGTGGTTAAGGGCCAGGACACTGACACAGCACTACCTCTTTTGAAGCCTGGATTACTCCTGTGATCTATGACCTTATTGTGCTTCAGTTCCCTCATCTTGGAAGAGCTGGTAGTAACAAAACCTATATCATTAGGACTTCACAAGGATTAAAAGATTTGATCCATGTAAAGTTCCTATTAATACAACAGTGTCTGGTATGGAATGGCAATGTCTTCATACATGTTAGTTGTTATCTTTATTTATAAAAATTGGACCACATTACTGAAATATCAACATATGTGAGGTTTTCTCCCATTCCTAATAAATCTTTATATTCTGCAAATTCTTCCTGGTTCATTTTTCCACTGTTTTGCCCTCTTTTTTCATCCCCTGAATGTGAATATCTATTACATTTATAAATAACTCTTAGTAGTCCCAATTTTGCATATTCACGAAAGACCCTTAAAGGTCTCAAATACATAATAATTTGTTGTTTTCTGAGGCCTATATCTGGCTCCTATGTTCAATTAAGTACCCGGATGTTCAAGTTAGAGTGAGCTGGTGAGTTTACATCTCAATCTAGTTGTTTGTTTTCCACTGCTTATCACATAAGTAGTCATCATCATTCAAGTTTATTAGAGCTTTTCATTGTATTTTAATGCATTCATGGAGGCTTGGATTGCATGATGAATTGATATTACAAATTTGATTATTCCCAAAAATCTTGAACTCTATTACAAAGTAATATTAACAGTCAATTTTATCCATAAAGTAATAACATTCTTTAGTTCTGGATTTGTATTTCCAAATATTTGGAAACTTAACTATATTATTATAAAATTGACTTCTTCCTCAAAGTTACATCCTCCTCTCTGTCATAATTAATATCAGAGTATCATTGACTCATTTCTCTCGCTCCATGTGAAAAATTTCCAAGTCCTTTTGGTTCTCTCTCTAAAATTTCTCTAGCATTTATCCTTCAATTTTCAGTTCTTCCTTTTTCTTGGAATAGGCTCTTATCTTTTCATTTCTGGACTATTGCAAGTAGCTACCTAAGTAGACTAGTTGCCTCCAATATCGTATATAGTAAGTGTCCCCAAACTATGGTGAGCTGTATAATCATTTCATTATATATTATAATGTAATAATAATAGAAATAAGACACACAATAAATGTAATGAGTTGGAATCATCCCAAAATCATCCGTGGAAATATTGTCTTCTATGGAAACAGTCCCTGGTGCCAAAAAGATTGGGGACTGCTGTTATATAGATTCATATCACCTCCCTACTCAAAACCTTTGAAAGCTTCCTTCTACGTAGAGTATAACACCAAAGTTCTGTCTAGTATAGCACTCAGGACCTTCGCAAACTGAATCATGCATTCTTTTCTGACTCATCTATACCATTGCCTTCACATACCCTCCACTCCAGTCATATGGGCCCCTTATTCTTTACAGCAAGTCTGCATTCATCCATACACCTTTGCCTTTATGTAATTTGTTCTCTCTGCCTCTTTTGTCCATCCTTATTTGTCTTTCATAACCTTTATTCATCTTTCAAAAAAGTCTCCTTCTCAGGAAAGCCAGACTGACATTTCCTTCCTTCCTTTTTGAGGAGAATATCCCTAAATCTTCTGTGTTGCCATAGTAATAGAGTAACCAATACTACATTGTTGTAAGGTTGCTGTTAAAATATTTATGTTTCTTCAGCACATATACTCACTATTAAATTCGAACTAATTGATCAACACTCACATGCACATATGGTAGTAAAATTCAACGGAAATCAAGCAGGTGGAGGGGGAGGGGTAAATTCACACCTAACAGGTACCTTGCACACTATCTGGGTGATGGGCACACTTATAACTGACTCAAACTGTATGAAAGCAATTCTTTACCAAAATGTTTATACCCCCATAATATTCTGAAATTTTAAAAAAGAAAAAAAAGGTACAATATCACTTTTGAGATTTAAAGCAATGCAATTACATTAACAAATAATAGAATTTTTAAAAAATAAAAAATTAAAGAATATTTATGTTTCTTAAGCTAAATTATCAGCTATTGTGGAAAAATGTTGCCTCTTGTCACTGGATCCCTAGAAAATAGTGTCTTAAGGCAAAGCTGACCTACTAGGATTTTGGGGTGAGCAAAATCCAAAGGAAGCAAGGGCGAAAGAGAAGGTGCAATGAAGTCAGAAAAGAGTGAGACAAATATCAGGTGATATACCCTCAAAGTCAGGTCATGTCATAGAAAGGCTGTGAAATAGCTGTGTATCCTTGCAGAGTACAGAATTCCTGAGCCTCAATTTCCTTAATAATACCTATCCTTTCCAATTTATAAGTCTATTATGTGCCAACAGAACTATAAATTACTAAATTATAGGTCTAAATTATGACATTTCTAAACTCGCCACATGGAACCACTCTATCTCAGACAAGCTACCTATAAAAGAAAGGTGAGCAATTTATTTTATTTACTCTTCCCTTCTTCCCTGTTTCATTAGTCATTATTCACCCCACAGGGCACTAACTCTCATAACTCCACAATGTAAGTGTGCTGCCCAGCCACTCTGGGCAGCCACTGCACAAACCTGTGCCTCCAGCGTCCAGTTGGATTGGACCTCAGTGTTGGAGATGAGCCATGATGGCTCATCTCATCTTAGGGGAAGCAGAAGCAACCAGTGCTGTTCAGAAATAAGGCGATTGCTGTGATGGCCTTTATGACTGTAGGAAAAGTGTAAGTGTAACTAGACAGGTGATGCCAAACAAATCTAGGTGATGAGACACATACACTGAGTCCAGTACCCTACTTTTTGTGCCCTGGTATCTAGCAAGGCTAATGTCTAATAAGTGTTTGCTATATATGGAGTAGAATGGTCATCAATTTTACCATCATCAAATGAGACTTGAGGCAAAGCCAGATTACTGAACATTTTTCTGGGGAGTACAATCACAGGGAAGTATTATGTATTGGGTACTACTAAGTGGCAAACACTATATGAAGCCCTTCATCTTCTTCAGATGAATCTTTTGGTCTAACCCTCCCAATACCCTTTAAGGCAGGTACTTCTAACATCTTCATTTTACAGGTAAGGAAAACAAGTGAGTTCCTTGTCCAAGGTCACACATCTGGTACGTTGTAGTAGAGATGAGATTCTATCCCAGGTAGCCTGACTCCAGAGCCTCCCAAAATATCCCCTACTAAGCATGTACAACTCTGTTTTGAAGAAGGAAGTCAGATCTAAAGTTGAAGATTAACATAGCTTGCAACATTCTCTATTTGGCAGATACACAATCACTCTAGCAACCTCTTCCGCAGTGCCTGGGACAGCACAGAACTACACAACCACCCTCAAATCCATTGTCATGAGAACCCACCCTGATATTTGAAGCCATAAGAATTCACTACTGTAGAGTTCAACTGCATTTTTCAAGCACAGGGTAAAAAAAGACAAGCAATTGATCAAAGCATTTTTTTTTTTTCAGAAATCAAAAGTTTTGGAGTGTCTGTGGAGCTGCTTGCTGTTGAAGTAACAATTGACTATTTACCTCTTGCTGAGAAGGAGTGTGGAACTCACTCAGGTCATGAGTTTCTCCTATGTAATTGAATTACTATAGTGATCAGATATTTCCTATCTCCCTTTCTCCTCAGAGGACCACTGCTGTGAAGTCCCCACTCAGGCTTCTGTCCTGCCTGCAGAAGAAGTGTGAAGTTTATTTCAATGCTCACTAAGTATTTAATCAGCCAAGGAATTTGACTGCTGTCACCTCTTAATGTAGCTCTCCAGGGAAAGCATATTTAATCTCAAAACATGGTCTGGAAGAAGCTATTTGGTGTATCTGAAGCCTGATTGTGGCATTGTTTGATTTACAAAATGTACCTCTCTCAGCAGTCTTTATGAATTCCAAATTTTCACCACCTAAATTATATAGCAAAAATTTTTTCAAGCCTTCTTGAGTCTTATTATTGCCCTTCAAAGTTGTAAAATTATTTAGAAATATAACAGTATTGTGGCTAGATTCAGAGAAATGGTTTTTTATGAATAGTTGCTCCTTGACAATACAAAGCAAGATAGTAAAAGGCTGGACATAAACCCCTATTACTGAATGGTTGCAGGAATTTAAGACCTTTTGCATTCCTAGCTTTACTTGAAAGATTACTATAGAATGATAAATTGAGGAGGCACAGAGTTGTCATAAAATGTTCAATGTTTAAGCTACATCCTATGTGTCCTTTGGGCCTTCTGGTTGAATGTTGAATCCTACAAATGCAGGTTATAATCTAGGCTCTAGCACTGACTGGTAGCTGACAGCAAATTTCTAATCTCTCTAAGTTTCATTTGACCTGCCTTTAAAGTGGAAATAATAAAAGCACTTACCTTATAAGACTCTAATGAAGGTTAGAGGACTAATACTTATAAAGCACTTAGCACGTCTGACTCATAACTATGGGAAGATTATCACAAAGTAGATACGAGGGATTTCCTGAAAATACACGCTGACTTTGATTTTTATGCTTGCTATGTCTGTGTTTTTCCTCTCTCAGCAATGTTTCTGATCTTCAGGACAAAGAATAAAATAAGAAACTGAAAGTCAACCAAATAGAAATAAAGACTTAAAAAGAAACGCTAGCTTCTCACTGAAAATACAAATTTTTAAATCACTAATACAGAAACTGGTTGTTGCAGTGCTGAAAATTCAAGGGATCCTGGCAATAGAAAAATGTAAGTCTCAGTCCCTAGAAAATCCTAAAGATTGGATGGGGAAAAGAAAAAGAAAGAAGAGCCTATTGAAAAGAAAAATAAAGAAAATCTAGAGAGTTTTGGAAAATTATTGAAACAAGGAACTCAGGTGAGATTTTAAAAAGTATTACAACAGTGACATGAAGGGTTCTAACAGAAGGGAGATTTTCAAAAGAGTTGCCTTCATCCATTTAAATAAGTATTTATTGAGGGTGTAATACATGAAAAGCTCTAGAAAAACAAGGTGATAAAACATGTCCTCTGTCTTTGGAGAAGTTCAGTATCATAAAAGGGTTATTTCAGTGAAAGTTCGTGCAAGGAAAGGGGAACCACAGAAGAGGGAGGGCCTCAATCTGTTTTACCAGGGGAGGGCAGTCAAGGCAGCCTTAAGAAAGGAGGTCATAGGCAAGTTGAACTAGAAAGAAGAGTAGGAATTGGACAGGCAGAATGAAGGAGAGGGTATTTCAAAAAGAATAGGGGCTTCAAATAACCCAGCATGCCTAGGGAACTACAAATTTGGGATCACATTGAACCACACAATGTGAATCAAAGAGTGGGCGTGTGTTCTTCCTTCAGGGACTTCACACCGTCTGTGAGTTCTGCTCCAAAGGTTCACTCTGCTGTACTTAGGTGTCTGCTTGTAGTCATTCAAGTCTCAGATTAGATATCACCTGTGTAGAAAACCCTCTCAGACCATATAACTTAATTTAGCTATTCGTTTACTCTCTAGCAAATAACCCGATTTTCAGTCGTGAACAGCAGCATTTACTAATGTAATATATTTTTAAATTTTCCTTATTGGCTTATCTGTTTATTTGTTTACTGACTATTTCCCCCCAGTAGTTTCTTAGGGGCAGGTTCTCTGTCTTGCTCACCACAATATCCCCACTGGCTGGAGTTCTGTCTGCCAGAAAGGAGACATTCAATAAATACTTGGTGAATGAATGAAGTAGGTTGGATCTGTGAACAAGGGACAGTGCATGAAGGGATTGGTAACTGTGCTTCTCTAGGTGGAGAGAAACCACCGATGATTAAGTAGGAAAAACATAATTAGTTCCCTGTTAGAAGGTCATTCTCATGATTACGCAGAGAATGTGTTGGAGAAGAATGAGACTAGTTTGAAATCCAGTCGAAGTAACTGAACCAGAATATCTACATAGTTTTCATGAGCTGCCAGCAGTAAATAAAAAGTGGAGGCTGTTGGTGGCTGCTTGTCTTTTCACCTTCAACTCCATCCTGCATCACAAGGAGGGGTCGCCCAGACATGTGTGGGCACCACAGCCCACAGGACCAAGCTTAGTCCACACCCCTCACAGAGAGCTTTCTCTGGTCACCACTCAAGCCTAGAAGCACACACAGCACCAGCAACAAGGCGCACCTTGGCAGCCAGCATTCCACCTGCACAAGCATTGGAAGCAACACTGGGGTGAATTGGACAAAGAATGTCAGAGTCTTTGGTTCCTGAAGAAGGGAATATCATAAACTCAGGGTAGTCTATTCTCAGGCCTTGCAGGTTCCTTAAGCAGTTGGAAGAAGTGCAGCTGGAGGAGGGTCAGAGCACGGGATTTGGGTCAGAAGCCACATCTGCCTGAGTCCAAAGGCAGAATGGATTGCAGGAGGAACTCCAGAACTTACATCCTGTCATCTTGAAACCCCACAGAACAAAAAGTAAGAAATCTCCCTCCCCAGAAGTCCCAGTGAAGTCTGGTTATTTCTCATTCACTCTAAGTGGTCACAACCCCATTCCATTGTGGCCACCAATGACCATAGTCAGGTGGAGTGTGATGGACTGTTTGATTTAACTTGGTCATATGCTTCATCCTGGGGAAGGGGTGGGAACCCTGTGATCTGAGAGGGGAGGACGGGTGGATGCTGGGCAAGGTAAGCTGAAAGTATGCTGAGGGGCAATGACATTCACATGTGCACAACAGATGGAACTGAAGCCGGATTGCAGAGTGTTATGGAGAGGACAGCAAAAAAGAATTGGAATATATGAAGCAGCACATGACAGTTTGGCCATAAGAGAAAGGAAAAAGATAATTCTAGCAAGGCAACAGAGGCAAGTTATGATGATAGATTTGCTAGACAAAAGAAACCAGTGTATGTACGAATGTAGAGGAGAAATTGAAACCTTAGTGTGATCATGGCATCTCCCCTGCCAGGTAAGTATAACATTCATCGGGTGTCGGGCCGATGGGAAGGGGGTCGAGGGGATGGGTATATATACACCTAATGGTTGTGGTGCACACTGTCTGGGGGATGGACACACTTGAAGCTCTGACTCGGGTGGGGCAAAAGCAATATTTGTACCTCTGTAATATGCTGAAATTTAAAAGAATCATAACCAAAAAATAAAAAAACTTTTATTGTGCATATAAGGTTTCTCGTTAAAATGCAAGTTCTGATTCAGCAGGTCTGAGGGTGGGGCTTGCAATTCTGCATTTCTAAAAAGCTCCCAGGTGATGCTGCTGGTTCATGAACCTCACCTTGAGAAGCAAGAATACAGAGAATTAAACAACAGAGAAAGAATGAGAGTGAAGATGTGTCAAAGAAAGATCAGATAAAAACTAATGAGCCCTGGACAACTCTCCTATCATAAGGCCTTTCCTCAGCAGAGAGACACAAGGCAGCATGTGCAATAATGTAGGAACATTCACTGTTCTTTGAAGAATACTAGAAGAATATTCCAACCAAGTGAGGCAGGAATCCTGAGTCTGTTACCCTCTTATCCTTCCCATGCCAACACTTCCCCTGAAGTGTTCATGTGCTCCTGTGCCCAGGCTTTGTGACACAGAACTTGCATGAGTAGCTGGAGGTTGTTCTGCCATAGCAGACTTAGTGAGAACATGGTGTGTATGTGTGTGTGTGTGTGTGTGTGTGTGTGTGTGTGCGCGTGTGTGTGTGTGTTGGATTATTTGAACAACCTAGCAGACAACCACAGAGTTTCAGTCACATTGTTAGTGGTTCCCTCATGACTTAATTTTTAATCAGTCATATAAATAGCGAAACTGAGTGAATGAGGGCTTCACAATGTCCTCTTTCTATAAATTATAAACCTGAAAACCATGCAAAATTTGCCAAGTAATGAGGTGTCAGTCGTCAGTATTCTAGGGTGACAACAGTAAAAAAAAAGTGCCTCATTAAAATAAGGAAGTAATCATGAGTGAAAATTTATTTCTGCAATTTTTGACCTAAAACAAAAATTACGTCACTTTTTTCCATAGATATTGACCTCAGCAATGACTTTTTTGAAACATTAAGTGGAGTATTTGTGCGACAAACATTTTCAATGAAATCTTTTAATTGAAGTTTCAGAATACTTTTAGAAACACATCCGCTGTCCCCAGTGTCTCAATTTACTGTTGGGAAATAACATATTTTTACAAGTATGGGTTGTGTGTCCTCTAAGATTTTACTTTGATATATTATTTTATGGACATCTATTAATTCTCTGGAAATAAAATTTGTATCATGATTTCTTGAAGACCTAAAATTTGAGTAGAATTTTTTCCTTTCCCTCCTCTTGGTTCTTCAGTGCATTTAATCTCATTGTATTATACTATTTGGGAAACAGGAAAGTATAAAAGAAATTACAGGATTAGGTCTCTGGAAACCTGGCTCATTACTGGCTCTGCAACTATAATAACAAGTTTTTTTGTTCTTTTTCATCTATACTGAGTCACCAAATCCACCTTTTTCTATTCTTCCTCCTTCCCACGGTAAGTCTTCCGTTCTCTTTGCCTGGATTCCTTCTTGACTTTTTTTTCCCATGACTGTCTGCATCTCATCTTTATATGTTCAGCTTAGATGCCACCTCCTCAGAGAGCTTTTCTTCATCTGTCTTTATTTATTTGTTTACTGGTTTATTTTCTGTCTCCTTTTAGAATGTCTAGTGCATAAGCTCAGGTACATGGTCTTTGTTTCGGGTTGTAAGCCAGAGCCCAGGAGTATATAGCATACAATTTACTATCATAATATGCGTTAAAGGATTATAGGAAGGAAAAAAAGAAATGTTCCCTAAGCTCTTTTAAAGCAGAAATTAGCTCTTTAATTTATATATATTCCAACCCTCTAAGTCAGTGTTTGATATACTAGTTTAGTGAATGAATATGTGATCAGAGAAGTGTCTGCCATTGTGAATAATTTCACTCTTGCAGACACAGGACACAGAAGAAGCAGGGACCAGAAAGTCATGGGTAAGTAAGTCTCTACCGACCACAAGTACGCTTTCAATTTTGGTTGATATTTGTAAGGCTTTTCCCTGGTCTTTCCAAACATACCGTACAAATGTTTTACTGAGAGTCTCATCTAAAAAACTCCTGCAGTGAAAAAAATTATCTAATTTTCTCCAAGGTTTCTTTTTGTATCAACCTGAGCTTGTGGGGATCACCCTCAAAAGAGCAGACAGATACTTAGAAAAGCCGTGGTCTTTTCACCACACTGGCCATGACCAGCGCCAACTGCAGACATCTCATGCCTCACGCTTACAGTTCACTCTTTTTCCCTTTTTCACTCAGAACCTGCCCCACAGTTTATTTGTCTCACAGAGATGATTTGTGTTAAAGAGTTGAATCCAATCGCTAGTGTCCCTGCCCAACTCTCCTGATTACATGTGTGACCTGGAACAAGGTATTTAACCTCTTCAGGACTCCTACCCGTAACATGAGCATAATAATATTTGAATCATAGGGGTTTTTTTTCATTAAATGAAATGATTTTATATAAAATATTTAGCCTAGTACTTGGGAAATAGTAAAGGCTTGATGTGACTGGATATTATAGCTATTATCATTATCAACCTCATATTTGTTTTTTAATTGTAGAGGGAAAACTTCAGGTATTTAAAACCAGCAGGGGAGGAAAAATAAAACATTTGGTTCTCGCCTCAAGGCCATTCGGGAGCTATAAATGCCATCATTACTCTTTCCTGACAGAGCAGGATAAGAGGGAGAATAATACTCTTCTTTCTTCTCTACAGCACACTAGAATTCCCTGGGACTGGAAAAAGCTTCTCACAGTTGTACTGAAAACAACCCAGTGTGTTTTCTGTTTTGCTAAGTTTTCTGTTTGCTAAGTTTTTTCCTATATCTATTAGCCTTTCAAAGCATTTTACATCAACAGTTACACATGCTAACATTGTTAGATGATGATGTCATTGAAATAAATTGGAGTAAGAGAGAATGAGTACACTCACAATGACAAGTGATGAATCTGTATTTAAAATAACATTTTATGTGGTGGACTGCATCTATATCTCTGGGATAAAGTCCACCTGATCATGATGAATTATTTTTTTGATGTGCTGTTGGAATCAGTTTGCTAAGATTTTGTTGAGGATTTTTGCATCTATATTCATGACAGATATTGGTCTATAGTTTTCTTTTTCTGTTGTGTCCTTTCCTGGCTTTGGTATCAAGGTGATATTGGCTTCATAGAATGAATTGGAGAGGATATCATCCTTCTCAATATTGTGGAATAATTTCTGCAGTATAGGTATGAGTTCTTCCTTGTAAGTTTGGTAAAATTCAGGTGTGAACCCATCTAGTCAGGGACTTTTTTTTGTTGGAAGATTTTTAATTGCTGCTTCAATTTCTGTGTTTGATATTGCTCTGTTCAAGAATTCTATTTCTTCCTGACTGAGCATAGGAAGGTTGTGTGTTTCTAAGTATTTATCCATTTCCTCCACATTTTGTAGTTTTGGGACATATAGATTTTTATAGTATTCAAAGATAATGTTTTGTATTTCTGTGATGCTGTAGTGACCTCTCCTTTTTCATTTATAATTGAGTTTATTATAGTCCTTTCCTTTCTAGTTCTTGTCAATCTAGCAAGAGGGCTGTCAATTTTTTTTATCTTTTTGAAAAACCAACTTTTGGTTTCATTAACCTTTAGTATAGTTCTTTTGTTCTCAATGTCATGGTGAACTAGCACCTCTTATATTATCCTGGATAGAGCCTGAGCCCATCCTTCGAAGCGAGGTATCACAAGAATGGGAAAACAAGCACCACATATACTCGCCATCAAATTGGTACTAACTGATCAATACTAAGGTGCTCACATGGTAATAATATTCACTGGGTGCCAGTCAGGTGGGAGGGGTGTGGTGGGGGTGGGTAAACTCACAACTAATGGATGCTGAGTACACTGTATGGGGAAGGGTGTGCTTGTAGTCCTGGCTTGGACGAGGCAAAGGCATTATATGTAACCAAAATGTTTGTACCCCCATAATATTCAGAAATTTTTAAAAACCTGAATATTCATCAAAAAAAGCTAATGGTGCGTGTTTGGTGGTCCAGCGTTGATATTATCTACACACACACACACACAAATAAAATAAAATAGCATTTTAGCAATTCATCAAAAGAGTCATTAACATGCCAATCTCATGCACATTTATATGTGCATGCATTCATGCATGTAAATATGTGAATAAAGTCCAAAGGCCTTTGCCTACTTTTTAATGTGGTTGTTTGATTTTTTTCTTGCTGATTTTCTTGAGTTCTGTATGGATTCTAGATATCAGCCTTTAATCGGATGTGTAGCATGTGAATATTTTCTCCCATTCTGTAGGTGCACATATAGTAGTAACATTCATCGGGTGTCAGGCAGGTGGAAGGGAGAAGAAGGGGATGGATATATTCACACCTAACAGGTGCAGTGTGCACCGTCTAGGAGATGGACACGCTTGTAGCTCTGACTCGGGTACGGCAAAGGCAATATAGGTAACCTAATCATTTGCACCCCCATAATATTCTGAAAAAAAAAAAAGTCCAAAGGCCAAGATGGATAAAATCCTACTTTCTGTTAATGCCTTCCTGCTGTGATTTGAGTTTGTTCCCACCAAAACTCATGTTGAAATCTGATCCCTTCATGTGGCCATGTTGGGAGCTGAGGTCTAGTAGAAGGTGCTTGGCTCATGAATGACTTGGTGTTCTGCTGCTAGCGAGTGAGTTCTCACTCTTGTGAGACTGGATTAGTAATCAAGGGAATGTATCCTTAAGAGTAAGTTGTTCTAAAGCTAGAACACCCCTCAGGTTTTGCCTCTTCACTTGTTTTGTCTTCCCCTCTGACCCTCTCCTCCATGTTGTGTTGCAGCATGAAAAGTCCTAGCCAGAAGCCAAGCAGACACAGGTGCCATGGTTCTTGTACTTTCCAGCCTGCAGAAACATAAGCTAAAATAGCCCTTGTCTTTATAAATTACCCATCCTCAGGAATTCTGTTATAGCAACACTAAATGGACTAAGACACTACCAAAATGTATCTATCCCATCTTCATTTGAAAAAGTTATACAACCAAACAAAGCATTCATGAAGTTACTCTCCAAAATATTCTATATGCTTACCTTGCTTCAAACATCTATTACTATATTATGGACTTGCCAATTTATTTTCTGACTATCTCCCTTACTAGAGTTTAAGTTTTTTCAATGCAAGGAATTTGTCTGCCTTGT
>NW_012152063.1:5253956-5255207 GCF_000956105.1 Propithecus coquereli
TAGTCATAACTTTTATAAGGATACTATCAATTTTCACATTAAACATCGCAATCCTCCTGACACTATTGTTGGAAGTGGAGAAAGTTGACTTATTTTAATAGAGAAAATTTTATTTCTGAATAGCAAATAACTTCATAATAATTGTTCTGCAGAATGGTGTTTTCAATAAATTGTGCTTAGGAAACTGGATTTCCGCATGCAAAAGAAGAAAATTGGATTCTTATATTAACCATACACAAAAATCAACTCAAAATGGATAAAAAATCCAAATGTAGGATCAGAATGTTAGTATTAAGAAATTCCATGGGAAGAAAAATAAATAGTCCATGAGCAAATAGTTGTAGGTAATGCTACATACTATCCCTGTTGGATATTGGTTATTTATATTAGCATATTTAATATTCTAAGAAGTCCTGAAGTAAACAGAGCGATAAACAAGACTTTTTAACTCAGGATTAAGTAAAGGTTAATTAGCATAGATTTAGTCAAGGGGTAGAATCACCATTCACTAAGCATGGGATCAGTGCCCTTGAGGTGGTCATTTCAAGGGAAATTCTTGAGAACATCCTTACTTAACCCACTTACACCATCATATAAAGAGTAAGTTTTCTAGTAAAAAAAAACTAATGTGATTGACCTTCATAACTGTAATTTGTTGTTCTTAAGCAATATAAGTCAAGAACTATGCCCCTTCCTATTAATAGTATACATATTTAATGAGGAAGAAAAATATAGCACCTCTTGTTGTCCTGGATAGAGCTGGAACCCATTCTACTAAGTGAAGTATCCAAAGAATGGAAAAAATAAGCACCACATGTACTCACCATCAAATTGGTTTCACTGATCAACACCTAAGTGCACATATAGGAATAACATTCATCAGGCGTCAGGCAGATGGGAGAGGGGTGGGGGGATGGATATATACAAACATAATGAGTGCGATGAACACCATCTGGGGGATGGACACACTGGAAGCTCTGACTGGGTGAGGGGCAAGGGCAACATAATCTAAACATTTGTACCACCATAATATACAGAAATAAAAAACAAACAAACAAAAAAACAAGTACAACTACAAATTTCTTATAAACATCAGGTGGTTTTGTTTTTTTGTTGTTTGTTGTTGTTATTGTTGTTTTTGCTTGACAGTCATATTTGTTTGTTTTTCTTTTAAGTTACCTTAAAATAATAAGGAGAAATTTGCTTTTCAGTATCCCAGGTTCATTAAAAGTAGATAGTAATTTGTTGTCA
>NW_012152063.1:5255257-5256762 GCF_000956105.1 Propithecus coquereli
TAAATTAAAGCTTGTAGAAACATAAGGCTTTTTTATTAAAGCTTATAGAAACATAAAATTAAGCATATGCAAATATAGACTTAATTCTTCCTATTCATTATTCCATTAGTTCAGATTGCAATTTGTTTTAATAATGGGCTTCCTTCATCCAAAAGCTTAATGAAAAGCACAAGCTGCAATTTTCATATTTTTTGCTAGCCTAAGAAAAGATTGCATTCATCTTACTCCTATGATAGATGTGTGGCATTATAGGGAGTTTTTGATTAAGTGCTAATGAAGTATAGTTAGTTGTTGTCTGAGGATTTGGAAATTCAACATTATTTAATATGATCTGGAGAAAAATAATGGAAATCAGATAACAGATACATCTTTTAAAATTTGTACACAGGATTCTACTGCTGAATCAATTGCAATGTATTTTAATGTTTTGAAATAAAATCATAATATAAAATTGGTAATTCAGTGAAAAAGTATCAAACTTCACATTAGTTCTTGGCCTGAATATATTCCATTCTAGAACTGACCTTCTTGCAGCATTCTTATATTTAGACAGCAAATTTATTTCCATGATGTATAAAACTGGACTATCGTATACTGTCTTAGCAAAAAAGAATGTGAGCTTTCTAAAAGCTTTAGTAACCACAAAACACACAATAATTAAAGAGAAAAGAAAATTAAAAGATAATTATCAATTGCATTGAGGTCAAACAAGTCAAAAAAGAGATTGTTCATTCCATATTTTCTTTTGTATAATAATAAAAGCGCATGTCTGTTTTACTGATGGCCAAAATAATTTTTAGATCATGATTTCTAGTTAGTTGACCTATATGTTCTCTATATCACATCATGAAACTCAGTTTAACAAGCTTTGCAGCCTTAAGAGAGAATTAGAAATGACCTATGCATACTGAAAAGTGAGTCATAGTTGTAAATAGTGTGCCCTTGGGACTAATAATAACAAGAAGAAGGTCAGGCCTAAAGTGGCATCATCAAAAAGATGAGACATGTGAGCCCGTTTTCCTGGGTAATATTATTCTTTGCTGGCTTTGAGCACTTGCATGAGAGGCAGCATTGCATAGTAAAAAGAATGTGGATGCACGCTGGAGCCCTGAGTTCTAAATCAAGCTGTGACAATTTCTAATAAGGAATGGGGGACAAATTACTTTACTTTACCTTGAAATCCGTCTTTCCCATTGGCAAAAACAGAGGTAATACCTCTTTCTCCAAGGTTTGCTGTGAGGCTTAAAGGAAAGCATCTGACCACCACCCTAGTACATAATTGCCATTCAATAAATATTAGTTTCCCCTTTTCTAAAAATACAAAGCAATCCAAGAAAGCTAAGCATTTCCCATGCCTATTGCATAAAAATTTGAACGTTTCAAGCAATAAATAGTTTAACAGGCACTAGCATTCTTTGTCACAGGAGTTCTTGTTTTTAGTTTTGTTTTGCTTTGAAATGATCGACTCAGGACTTTTCATGGAAATAACAGTAATTTCTAATTCC
>NW_012152063.1:5264972-5266494 GCF_000956105.1 Propithecus coquereli
CAGCCTATGCTCTAGGTAGAAACTCAACAGTTAAGGTCTTCAGATATCACATCCATTAATGGCGTGAACAATTATAATGAATGGATTATGTGTTCAGCCTACACCATCTGAATTACAAATGAACTCTCTCACTGATGAGGGTATAAAATACATTCTGTACAGCTGTAGAAACTATTGGCAAGGATATAAAATACATTCTGTACAGAGATAGGAGCTATTGTCAAATGCTCTTTTTTCCTCCTTTCAGATGCAGTGGTCTGTAATGCTACCGTAATCTGAAAGTTCAACACCAAAATGATTAAGAAAAAAAAAAAAAACACTTAGAAACTCTTGCATAATTCATCATTGCAGCTGAGACTAAAAGACCTATTGTCCTGTAGCACAAATATATTATAAACTACAATGCATAATGAAAATTGAGCTAAAATATACTTAAGTGAAAAGATTTAAAACGCAACTCCTTTCATAATTAGAAACACTAGCAAAACTGTTCATTCCTGCTAACATAACTGAATGAGTCATGATGTTTTAGATACATTTTATGGAATATCATTGCTAGATTGAGGGAGGACATATTTGTGCAGCTTACCCATGACATATTCATTTCACATGGCTGGACTATTTGTATCATTATTGTTCCATCACATGAGAAATGCATCAGGGCCCACTTCTGGGCCAAAATGCTCTGCAGTAGAAACACCGCATGTGGTGCCAAGTTTTGTCACACTTCAATGGAAGGATTTAGAATAATTTACTTTACCTGTGGATCTTTCCCTAACAAAAATTGTCACTCTGTACCATGCAGTCAGTATTTTCCAATGTAGATTTCTGTAACTATGGTTTAGGTGAGTGTGTGTGGAGGGGGATTGCTTCTCAGCACAGTAGAAAACAATTGCTCCATAGGTAGAGAGCCCTGGATTTGAATCCAGATCTACCACTCGTTAGCTATGTGATCTTGAGCAAATAGCCAAAACCTTACTGGGCAACTTCTGCAAGCCAAGCACTATGCTGAGTACCGGGTATACAATAGTGAACAAGGTAAATTCATTGCCCAAAGGAGCTTAAATCTTAATTGGAGACTCAAAAAAAGAACAGACAGTTTCAACACAGAATCTTAAGGGTTATAGCAAATATAAGCAGAGAGTATCTTGGGAACACATAAAACATCTGTTCCAATCTTAAACTGTTAGGAGAAGCTTCCTGAAAGAAGTGATGTCTGCGCTGATATGTGGAGGAAGAATAGGAGGTAGGTAAGAGAAAAGTGAGGCAAAGAATATTTTAGAAGCAGGAAGCAACATATGCAAAGGCCTGAAATTGAGAGAGAGCCTAAAACTTCTGAGGACGTACTCATGGTTTCTATGGCTGTACCAGTGTTCCCAAAAGACTGTCAGCTGAACAATCCTCGGTGTTCGTCATAGCTAAAAAAGAAGTTGGAGGAAGAGTCAAAGATATAGATATTGCTTTACTATTATACTATTCATTCATTTAGTAAGCCTCTTAACAAATCGTTACTTCAATCTAC
>NW_012152063.1:5267609-5268521 GCF_000956105.1 Propithecus coquereli
ATAAACATCAGGTGGTTTTGTTTTTTTGTTGTTTGTTGTTGTTATTGTTGTTTTTGCTTGACAGTCATATTTGTTTGTTTTTCTTTTAAGTTACCCTAAAATAATAAGGAGAAATTTGCTTTTCAGTATCCCAGGTTCATTAAAAGTAGATAGTAATTTGTTGTCACCAGGACTAAAATTTCTTCCCTGAGAAGAGTAATGCAGAGGTCAGATGCGGAAAAATTAGTCTCTTCAATAAATGGTGCTTGGGAAACTGGATTTCCACATGCAAAAGAATAAAATTGGATTCTTATTTAATCATACACAAAAATCAACTCAAAATGGATAAAGGACCTAAACATAAGAACTAAAGCTATAAATCTTCTAGAAGAGAATATATGGGAAAAGAACAATGACACTGGCCTTGGCAATGATTTTTTGGATATTATACCAAAAGTTCAAACAAAAATAAATAAATGGAACTACATAAAACTAAAAAGCTTCTGCACAGCAAACAATCAACAAAATAAAAAGGCAACCTACTGACTGAGAAAAAAAAATTGCATATTCATTAAGGAGTTGATATCCAAAATTTATAAAGAACACTTACAACTCAATAGCAGAAAAGTAACCCAACTGGAAAATGAGCAAAAGATCTGAATAAATATTTCTCCAAAGAAGACATAAAAATGGCCAAAGGTATATGAAAAGGAGCTCAGCAGCACTAATTACCAGGGAGATACAAACTAAAATCACTGTATCGCTTCACATGCTTTAGGCTGGCTATTATCAAAAAGACAGGAGATAATAAATGTTGGTGCGTGTGTGGAGAAAACGGAACCCTAGTACATTGTTAGTGGGAATGTAGCTTGGTACAATCATTACGGAAAACAGTACAGAGGTTCCTAAAGAAACCATCCTTTTTCATTTTTT
>NW_012152063.1:5268571-5270443 GCF_000956105.1 Propithecus coquereli
AATTATAGCGTAGAGCCACCTGAGGACCTGCTAGGAAATAAAAACTGCTTAGCTTTTTATCTGTTTAGGCTTTCACTTAAGATTTCCTTTATAAAAACAAATTGTAAACCTCTGCTATAGGCACTGAGCGCATGAAAGGTTTTAAGTTGAGAGTAATAAGAACAGATTGACATTTTAAGAAGTTATTGTCTAGATCTTTAGGGGAAGTGGGAGGAGCCCAAGATTAATTAGCTTGCCCAGGTGAAATTTGGGGGGCATATTCCAAGACAGCCGCAAGTGCGATAGAGAGCTAATTACTGGAACAGAACTTAGTGGTCTCAAACTATTTCCCACCTTCTTAGAGTAAATTGTTGGACTCAAGGTCAAGAAGAAGATCAGAATTAGTTCCAGATTTTAGCTTGGTGTTTTACATATATCAAGGTATTCTTCACCATGATATAAAATAAAAGAAGGTCAGGTTTGAGTGCAAAATATGAGTTGAATTTGAAACACCTGTATTCCATCTAAATACAAATGTGTATTCAAGGGTTGGGCATAAGAGTGTGGAGCCAGAAAGAAAGATGGAGACTGAAGATACAGCTTTGAAAGCTGATGTCATAGGAGTGCGTCTTCAGCGATAAGTATGAGGTATATCACTCAGGGAAGGGGTGGGCACATGAAAGGCCCCAAATAAAACGTGCTTTATTTTATTCAGGGAACAGGGGCAGAAGAAGAGAAGTCTATGGAAAGAGAAGAAACTAGGAGATTATAGTGTCACACAAGGTAATAGAAGTTTCAAGGAAAGGATCAAACACTGAAGAAAGATTAAGTGAAACAAAGATTAAAGAGGATCTAATAAATTGGTCAATGTGCAACTCTTTAGGAAACTCAGCCACGGTAGATCCATTGGCAGAATGATGAAAGCAGAAATAGTGCAACAGTTGGTAAAGTTAGGAATTCCCTGAACGGAGAGAAGGTACTGGGATTCCATTCAGAAGCAACCCCAGGAGCAAAAATACTGATTTGTGATTGTAGAGTTTGTTAGAGGTTACAAGAAAGTTGGCATGGCTGTACAGAAATACCACTAAGTAAAACATTTCCACTTTTCTATGAGACCAACACCATTTTACAGGGAGGAGGTATTGATTGTTAGGATCACAGGATTTTTAAAGGAGATTAAGAAGCAGTTTTGGAAGGAAAAAAAATGGATAGATTTCACATGATAATTGATTTATAACTTTCTTCATTCTGAATCCATTTTGTATGTTGGCACAATAGTAGAAAATTAGATCAAACTAATGAGAAATTCTCAAGTCAAAATGCTGCAGATGGCCATAGCCAGGAGAGTTGGTATTAGGAATTGGCAAATCTCTGTGTTCTGTCTTGAAAGTAGAAGAGATGAAACACTAATGCATACTGAAGACAATGAAGTAGGGCAAAGAACATGTAAACAGCTGTTTCCCAACTAGAGAATAGATGCAGAACACCATGGCCATTCTAGCATTACGGAGTGAAATTTTTTAAAGGTCAAGGGCTAACATACTTGGTTAATTTGTTGAGAAAAGCAGTGACCTACTTTCTGTAACTATGTGCTCAATGAGAGACCAAGTAAACCTTACTTTTCAAAGATTCTTTTTTCCCTAAGAAGAAAAGTGCTTAATCACAGAACCTCTCCTTTTTTTCCCCAAAAATAAAGCACATAATAAAAAATTAGTGTTTTCCTTAATTTTGGTGGAAAGTCTATGATCTTTATTTATGAACTAACACAATTCTAAATATATAGCTAAATAAAAAAAGTTTAATTTCTCCAACTCTGTTTTATTTAACAAGTTGCAGCCACTCTACTCCAAATCCACGATCCTCTTGATGGTTTGTTGAGAGCTGATGGATAAC
>NW_012152063.1:5274688-5276963 GCF_000956105.1 Propithecus coquereli
AAAAAATTTTCTCTTCAGTTTTCTGGAAGAAAGAAATTAAAAATGAAACTACCATATGACCCAGGAATCCCTCCTCTGGGTATATACCCCAAAGGAGAGAAAGTCACCCCCATAAAGATATCTGCACTCCCACTTCACTGCAGCAATATTCACAATACCCAAGATATGGAAACAACCTAAGTGTCCGTCAATAGACAAATGGATAAAGAAAATGTGGTGTGTGTATATATGTATATACGTGTTTACACACACACACACACACACACACATATATATATCAAATGAAATATTATTCTGTGTTAAGAAGGAGATTCTGCCATTCGCCACAACATAGATGGACCTGGAAGACATTATGCCAAGTAAAATAAGCCAGACACAGAAAGAAAAATAGTGCATTATCTCACTTATATGGAGAATCTACAAAAAAAAAGGTCAAATATACAGAGATACAGAGTAAAACATGGTTAGCAGAGGACAGCAGGTGGAGAAGAAACAGGGAGATATAGGTCAAAAGATACAAAGTAGCAGACATGTGAAGTGAACAAGTCTAGAGATCTAATGTACAGTGTGAGGACTATAATCAATAAAATTGTATAGCATTTGAGAATTTTGTTAAATAAGCAGATTTTAGCTGCTCTTGTCACAAAAAAGTAACTAGGTGAGATGATAGACACATTAATTTGTTTCCCTATAATAAACATTTTACTATCTATATGTATCATATTGTAAACCTCAAACATACACATAAAATACACAATAAAATTTATTTTTTAAAAAAGTCAGAACACCTTCCTTTTCTTGGTATGCTTATCTGTTTGTGCTTTCAGGACACCTTGGGTAACCCCTTGTCATCAATCCCCATTTCCAAGGTGCCCATGTCACGACTCAGTGTCCAGGACTTTTCAGATGTTTGAAGAGGAATTTATCTGTCAAAGAAGAGGACCAGTGCCAATGTTAGAGATGTTATTTGGTACTGAATTTGACAGGGTATTTAAAAAAAAAAGAGTCTTCTTAAGGATACATTTCTTAACATCACAATAATGCAAATGGTGTTTTGCATTTGCTACCTCATTGTCCAGAAGAAAATAATTACAATATGGTCTTGCCTAGAGAAAGGAAGCATCCACAATTTTGGTAGACCCTGCAATACCTTTCTTTGACCTTTTTTGTAATAAATTTATGATAAAATTTAAATGTACCTATAAAAAATGTCCACTCCTTGCACTCATCATAGTGTCTGGTACAGATAAGACTATCAGAAATATTTATGCAGGGAGACTGGAAGGGAAGAAAACAGGAGAGGCTTAAACATTGAATACGGAGGTTGCCATTTTTAGAGAGTAAATCTCTGACTTTTGCTGTCTTAAAGGAGAAACTAAAGAAATGTTCCAAACATAGCTTTGGCTCTTTGAGAGAATATATTTCTTTTGTACTTTTTGATTCAAAGCATAGACCTAGACCTACTTTTGATAGTTAATTCATATAAATTGGGCATTCTCTACTTCATCTGCTATTCTCAAGGGCAATCACCCTATTTTTTTGTGTGTTCCGTAACAATAAACTAGTACATCGGCACAAGTATTTCATAGACATGGCTTAAAAAGGCCATAGTTGAATGAGGAGTCACTGTTACAGCACAGCAACATATATTTAAGGCCAGCTTTGTGAAATTTTCAGGGCTGTTAACTTTAAATGCAATGATGTTGAAGCGCTAAAATTTTAAGCATCCATCTACTCGTTTTATTTATCACTAGTTTTTTTAGTGACAAGTAGCAGAAACCCGAATCGGGCAGGCTTGTGAAGAAAAATGAAATGATAAAATTAAATTAAATTAAACAAAATTAAAATGTAAAATAAAATGAAATAAAATGAAGGATGTACAGGCTCACTTCACTAAAGTCCAAAAGTAAAGCTAGCTACAATTGCTGTCAAGAAAACTATTAGTTATATATCACTCTGTTTCTTAGCTCTCCCTTTTTCTGAGTTGACTTTACTCACTAGTTGGCTAGTTGGTTCTCCATATGGTAGCAAGACAGCCCCAGCAGCTTCAGGTTTTGTTTCTTCTATCTTGGCAAGCCCAGAATGAGATCTCTTCTTTCCTAATAGTAAGAGCATCTAAAGGAGTTTGATTGATGAGGCAGGAAGTACCCACCTCTAGAGCCTGGGCTAAAAGTAGGAAGGGGTGGTTCCCCAAAGGGAAGTCAAGATGTGGCTACACCAGAAGAAAGAGACATGGGTAGTGGATAGGCAAAGACGCAAGGGCTGTCTGCTATGC
>NW_012152063.1:5279778-5297621 GCF_000956105.1 Propithecus coquereli
AAAAATATATAGAAAAAAAAATTAGCTGGGCATGGTGGCGCATGCCTGTAGTCCCAGCTACTCGGGAGGCTGAGGCAGAAGCATCACTTGCGCCCAGGAGTTTGAGGTTGCTGTGAGCTAGGCTAACGCCACAGCACTCATTCTAGCCCAGGCAAAAGAGTGAGACTCTGTCTCAAAAAAAAAAAAAAAAAAAAAAAAAATGACTTCTTGATTATCTGACCCGTTATTTAGCTGTTTTTAAGATGTCAAGGATTTGGATGAAATGAGAAAAGTTCTGCCTATGACCTCGGTGTTTCTTTTTTCTTAAGTCAAGTCTGTGCAAATACCTATGTTTATGCACAGTTGGTAAATGGGATACTTTTGTTAATATTCTAGTTATTAAGAGTTATCATATATCTGATATAAGTTTCAATAAAAATTAGATTTCAAATCAACTAATATTTATGTGATCCTACCATGTGCCAGATATTACTCTATATATTTTTATAAAAGAAGTCTAATTTAATCCTCAGAATAAACCAATAGTATTACCGTAAGCGTTTTACAAATGGATAAACAGAAAATCAAAAGGCACAGGCACTTGTCGCAGACACCAAGCCAGTGAGTGGAATAGAGAGACTCAAACCCAAGATCTGACGTTAAGACCAGCATTCTTCTCACTATAGTACATGTAATGAAGAAAATAATAACAGTCATGGATACTAGATATTGAACATCCTTTATATGCCATGTACTGTTCCTAGTTATCTCAAGCCTATGAAATTTTTTCTATTTTTTTTTAGATAAGTAAAGTGCAAAGAGCTAAAGCACTTGCTTGAAGTCACTCATTAGGTAAATGGGGAAATTGGAATTTAAATTCAAGCCAGTTCACCTGAATTCAACATTGCAACTCTTCCTACTATGACACACTGACCTTCAATTTTAACCAAAACTTGCACAACCCACAATTCATTCTGTATAAGATTATTAGACAATAATTCAGGAGTTAACATTTCAAGGTCAACATCAAGGACTTCTTTTCTATTGCGTCATTTATGTGAGATGCTGGTTTAAGAGCTTTTTGATTATCAGAGAGCCAATAAATCTGAATGTTTCATTAAAATATTCATTTTACTTACATATGAATAGTTGGCATTATGCACTGTATTCTCCAATAGTTTTTCACACAATCAGATATTATAACTATAAAACAAGATTAAGCAGACAAACCTAAGAAAATATTAAACAGAAAAATATATATTACTCAATTTTATGAAGTAGCTAGACTGTAAGCAGGCAAGTATGCAATTTCATAAATAAATTAATACATACTGTATATATATACATACCAACATATACACAATAGAACACAATACAGGCAGGACGTTGAAAGAAATAGAGGCTGGGGATCCCTAAGCCATAGGGGGACTTAACTATAGGAAATAATATATTTTTAAATCAACTTTATTCCGGTATAATTTTTATAAAATATTAATATAATGTCCCCATTTTAAGTGTACTGTTCAATGAGTTTTTTCAAATATATAAACCTGTGTAACTACCACAGTGAAGATATAGAATAGTTATATCATCCAAAATGTCCCTCGTGTCCCTCTATAGTTGGTCCCATTCTCGGGGCACTAAGCAACCACTGATTTTCTTTTATGTCACTATTGATGAGTTTTGCCCATTCTAGAATGTTACATAAATGAAATCATACAGCATGTGAACTTTTATGAATGGCTTCCTTTGCTCACCATGGATAAGCTTTTGAGACTTATCCATGTTGTTGCAAGAAACAGGAGTTTAGTCCTTTTTCCATTGAGTAATATTCCATTGTATGGATCTACCACAAATTGTTTAAAATTCATTTACCAGTTAATGGACATTTGCATTGTTTCTAGTTTTTGATTATTATAAATAAAGGTGATAGGAACATTTGTGTACAGGTGCATTTTCATGTCTCTTGGTAAATACCTAGGAATGGTATTTTAGGTTTGTATAAGTGTATTCTAATTGCACATGAAATGGTCAAACTGTTCTCCAAATAGGTTGTACCCTTTATACTATACCAGCAGTGTGTGAGAGTTTCAGTAGCTTCATATCCTAATTGCATTTAATTTTGTCAACTTTTAAAAATTTTAGTCATTTCAGTGAGTGTGCAGTGGTTTATCATTGTGGTTTTAATTTGCATCAGGGAAACAGTTCATTTTTGAAGAGGACTTAGATTAGCAAATGAGAATCCTAGTTAAAAGGGTTCACACTAAAGTCACATAAGGCTCTGAATTCCAGATCTGGTACTGACCCGTATGTATGACTACAACAGGTTCCTTAGCTTGTCTGTGCTTCAATTTTAGCCTCTGTTAATTCATAATAACAACAGTACCTTCCTCAGATTTTGTTTTGAACTTGGAAGAGAAAATAAATGTAAAGCACTAAACATAGTGCCTGCATCATAGTAAGTGTTCAATAAAAGCTAATTAGTATCATTCTTTCTATGTTACAAAATGTAGAGAGTTATAAATTTTTTAAACATATTAATTTTACTTCTAATGATCATAATAATAGTATTATGCATTTATAGGCTCTGTCTCACCAAACATAGGAAAGTGCTTTATAGTATTTACTTTTTCCAATCTCTTCAAAGTAAGAAATCCAATCTGTTCAAAGTAAGTGGACCATAAATATAAAGAAGCATTACTCTGGAATGTATCTTTTTATCTACTTCTCATTTTGTTAATGTTTTAATTTGTTTTTAAGTTGGACTTGATCCTGACAAGGTATACAGACAGCATTATTTTACATAACCTTAATCCTAGGAAGCAGCAGTATCAAATATTTAAAGCCACCTACAACTGGTCATAAACATGATACTCGGCACTACCCGTTCTCCACCCACAAGTAATCTTTGTGGTCTCAATAACTCTTTAAAATGCCAACTTCCATTTTATCCTGACATCAAGTAGACCAATATGTTCTCTCTTCCCTCACTGGGTCAAATTCCCTATCCAGCTGTTCCCACTGCAGTGTGTGTAGGCAGTTTACTAGCCACTGCCTATAATCATTCCTCTGTCCTGTCCTAGTGACACCACATTCAGATTTCCTTCCCCTCAACCGATTGCCAAATCTCTCCCCACATCTGATAGCTCTGCCAAGCTCTTCCAGCTTTTGCTTCTGTGTGGTCCAGAGAGTTGGCGCAGAGAGAAGCACAAGTTCTTTGACTTCCTGTTGGATTTTCTTTCACGATTAGTAAAGAGAATTAGAGGTATCCAATAGACATTTATTTTGGGGGGAAAAGTGTCTCTCTGAAAAACAAAGAGATAGCTTAAAACTCTGAAAAGTTAAGAGTTTGAACAAATCACCATTCAGTCAATGACTTATTTGGTGATCCTAGTGTGTTTACCACAGTTTTTTATAAGCTTACTGTTACAGAATAAAAAAAAAAAAACAGAAAAACCATTAATTTTATCTGTTAACATCACATAAAAATTAATAAATGTATATAATGAGTTATTTTTCCAGTTCTTTCATATAAAATCTTATTTGGATGTCATAACTACTATGAGGGAGTTTGAAGGTATCAGGTAACAGGGCACACAACCACTACCATCTTCAATATAAGAACAAGTTTAGCTTTGAGGGTCAGGCTGAAGTTACTGGGGAGAATTACAATGAGAACAAAATAGAATCCTGCCCTTGGAAGACAGCTGGAGTCGGCAGCTATTAAAAAAGGACCTCAGGCAGAACAGGTAGAAGCCCGTGAATCAGCATTGGGATTGGGACACAGGGCAGGAACCAGGCAACCACCAGAGTGTGTGAGGGTAAGAGTTGCACAGATTTACCTGGGCAGTGGATCACGTTGGTCCTGAAGATTGGTACGGAAGTCTGGCTTTAAGCAGGAGGCCAATGAACTCAGTCACGAGTAGGGTGACGTGGGAAAGGTGGGAGTCGGACTTTGCATGCTTCCAGACGTTTGCCATATTCATAACATACTCTGCTTTTTATGCCTCATTTGTGGTATTTTTTTTTTTCTTTCAGGCCCATTCATACTCAATCCACCTCTAAAGCTGGACATGAAGCAAATTGAGGTTCACTGCCTCCTACAGCTGAGTATTAAATTTGAGTCTATGCTCACTACCCAAACCCTTCACCTAGAGTTGAATGCATTGAGGGCTACACTTCCCTAATACGTGGGTGCTTTTCCTTGTCTTAGCAAAGCACTCTGGGTTTCACGCTGCCTTCCGACTTATGCCTGTTGTATTCCAAACCCTCTATGTCTAACTAGACTGTAAGTCCTGGCTCCCTGTTTAACCCAGTCTTGTAGCCAACCGTGCGTCCCACTGGCAGTCACTCTTGGCTGCTCTTCTCCAGTCACTCAGAAGGCTATGGCAGGATGGCTAGAGAGGAGGCCACCAAAAGGTCCCTTCCACCATTGCCACGAAGGGTATTAAGGAATGACCTCCACAAATAAGCAGCATGCAAGTCCCTTCAAGATCGAGCAGAGCTGAGCATTAGGAGATAAGAACATAGATGAAGGGGTTCCTAAGGTGCTTCCCCAAGTATTACATTGGCATGAACATTTTCTCACTTTGATTCCCACTCCAAGACCATGTGCAGCCTGTAAAAAGATGCTACTCCCACTTTTAAACTCAGGTCTCAGCTACCCTGGCACACAGACGATATTCTAAAATTCCAAAAAAGAAGCAAAAGAAATCAGTTATAGCAAATCCAAATAACATAAGCATGGTTAAGGTTCCACATTTCAGGATTCATGTCCCAAGACAAATAAATTTTATGCTAAAAGGTCTGACACAACTTCACAGGTTTCTTGCCTGTGTAACAGGTATGAATTGAACAAGCATACATGCAGATATCAGAAATGCAATTCAGTTTTACAACGAATATCTTGTTCTATTTACTCTGGACCCCCCCCCATCCACAAAAGACAGACTATACATTTTTAAATCATCTATTTAAGATTCTCTCATGGTTCAAATCCTTTCTGTTCCCCCTTCCAAATCTAGGATCCGGGTGCGCAATGAAGCTGACATGTCCTCAGACATGGGAGTGGAGCACACAACTCTCTAGATGATGGACCACGTCCTGCTTCATCTCTGAGTAATGGCATCCGTCACAGTTGCTTCTGTGGCGGTGTAGCCCCATGGCCACTGAAGATCCTTCTGAGTTGAGATTGTCCTGCTTGGTCTTTGGAGGGTATTCTATTGCCATGGCTGATGTCTGTGGACTTTTCCTGAGCCTCTAGTCAGTGGAATCCCATGTCCTACGGTCTGTCTGGCTACAGCAATCTTCCTACAGATCACTAGGGCACATAGCCCTTAAGAATAGCCTTGGGGGCCGAAGATCTCTTATTTGTTTTCTCCACACCAGGCTGAAGTGAGGCTTCCCTCAGGCCTGAATGCTCCTGGCATTTCAGAGGCCTGGGACCTCTGTGTGAAACTTTCCATTTTCCTAGGCTATGCCCAGGAAAACAAGGTATCAGCCCCCACAGTCTTAAAATCCCCTAATCTCCCTCCCGGATGTTATTTATTTTTTGTTCAAATTCAATCACAGAGGGAAATCAAAACACAGGGGACTTTTCTTTGTCTCTTTTTCGGACTCCATCTCTGTATGACCAGCTGGGCTTTCCTCTTCCTATGTGCCAAGAAATTTCCTTGCGTTGCATCTTTTCCTCCCTGTTCAATGTTCTGTTGTATACATTGCCTGATTCTCTTCAAGCTGAATGTTTGTTTCGGGAGTTTTGAGAAAATCATCCCCTTCTCAACTAAGCTAGGCATTTGCAATGTTCAAAAGTGCTTGGTCTCAGACTACAGAAAAAAAAATCCATTTTTAAATTCAAAGCCAATATATCCCTGTTTGTGAGAAGACTCCACTTTCTCCATGAAGCAATTCATGCTGTTGACTCAGTGGTTTGGTGAACTAGGAGCTGAGGATGGCTGGAGCTAAGATACACTGATTCGCTGCCTCAAAATTAGTACCTCTATAATTCCTGGCAGCAAAGGTAGTGCCTCTATAATTTCTCACAGCTTCCCATCTACTTCTCTATAGCATATATTTCCCACCACATCAGTACAATCAGTAGATGCACTTGGCCCTCAGAGCAAGGGCAAAAAAATCAAACTTCCGTCTCCGAAGACCTTCCCACTCGGTAAATGATTGGCAGGATTATGGAGGCTCAGGGCAGGGCCTTCGTCCCACCAAAGGCACATGGCCTTATCTACGACAAGAGCACAGTTTAGTACTATCTTCACTGGGTAATACTTCACCAAACAATCCACATCTTATAAGTACATACGTATATATAAAATACATATACAGCAGGATTGTTCTGCTACACACGATAGACTAAAACAAAAATAAAGTTCATACTTGAATAATAGCTATATGAAATGAAAGTCTTAACTCTTCATAGAGAAAAAATGCACTGGTCAAGAAAGAGTTACTATAAATTATTGGGCAAACCCATAAGGATCAGGATTCCACTTTTCTATTGTCAGAGAGCAATTTAATTTCGGAGCTGCCCCATGGGTTAAGCCTGAAGTGTGTGTTCTCTGGGGAACTCTATGGAGTGTAAAGACAAAGCCAAGACTACCATTTACTGAATGCCTGCCAAGTGCCCTTGGTTTAATCTGTATTATCTCATTAAGTTCTCACAACAAGCATGCAGAGTGGGCGTTATTAGCTTCATTTTTAAAGGTAGGAGATGAAGGACTCAGCAGAACCAGGATCGGACTCATTTCTGTAAGATGAAAAATGCCCTCAAAGTGTGATTGAAGCAAGTTCATGGAATTGCTTCAAAATCTTCCCATGGAGAGTAAAGAATGAGAAACATGTTCTCCACCTTCAAATACAGTGCCAATGAGAATCATACTTTCACCTCTAAACTTATTCTTTAAGTTCAGCTTCTAGTTCGCGTTACTTGAGATTCAGTATTGGTTGACCCCTGTGCAAGTCAACTGATACTTCAGTCATTTGATTAGTGAATAGACAGGCTTATAATAGAAAAGCAGTCTCTTTAGGAGAAAGCACCTCAGCGGGATTTGAATGGGGACCAGAGCCTGCCCTTTCAGTAGAGTAGTTACTCAAGGTGACCCCTCTCCTCAGTCCTCAGGCAATCTTTGAAAGAAACTGAAGTTGAAAGCAAACAGAGAATCAGAAAGAACTAGCCCAAAAAGTGACTCTCAGTGGTGGTCTTTTCTCCTTTCAATTCTTCCCTTTCACAAGCAGCTGTGCCCCTGGTCTCCTATTTCTCTGAAGTTCATTTTAAATACGCTTTAGTAGTTCCAGTCAGTTTTTAAATTCTATTTGATTTTTATGTTTCTAAGTGATTTAAAAGATGTCACTAGAAATGGCATGTTACTCTTGAAAATCCAATAGAGAGCAAAGATACCTGCTTTGTATGTTTCACTATGTTTATTTTATTGAACCTTATAATATCCCCTCAAAGGTTGGTAGAGGTCAGGTTTTATTATTTTCAGTTATAGGCTGGAAGGGGAGTAAAACTCAGGTAGGTGTCCAGAAACAAATAGAACATACAGGAATGCATAACTGAGGTCTCTGTTCAGGGAAAAATACACTAACCCAGGATTTTTCAAAGAATTATCCATGGGTTTCAAGAGATGTTTTTTTGAAAAAAGAGTTTCTTAGTCAAATATATTTGCATGATCATCCATAACAAGTGTGCTTCCTGAGATAAATAGTGCCCACATTAAAGGTTTTGTGGGTCCTGAAATGAAAGACAATATCAAAAACTTTGTTTAACTTACCATCATTTTATCTTGTACTTTTTATTTGTTTATTTAGTAAATATCTGTTCATATTAACAAAATGGCCTGGGTGCCGAGGTTTGTGCCTGTAATCCGAGCTACTGTGGAAGCCAAGGAGGGAGGATTGTTTGAGGCCAGGAGTTTGAGACCAAGCTGGACAACATAGTGAGACCCCATCTCTTAAAAAAAAAAAAAAACAACAACTTAACAAAACACATTTTGGGAAATGCTCCATGAAAGTATACCATCTCTCTTGCACCTTATATCATAATAAAAGACCAAGAAAGCCATTTGCTTCAGGTAAGGGCACATCTAAATTATTAGCAAAGAAAGGAGAAGAGTTGGAGGAAAAGTGAGTGAACTGCATTCTTACCTGACTTTAACATTTTGTCAATGGTTATTTTCAATTGTGTTGCTTCTGCCCAGCTCAGACTCCCTGCTCCAGTTGTTTGATCTACTGTACCACCTGCCCATTGCACTCCCATGAATTGGAGTATATTCCTTCGGCAAACAGAAAGAGTACGTATTAAACTACTAGGCATTGTGTCAGTTACGGAGAGACAAAAATTAAAGCATAGTTCCTGTCCTGGAGGAGATTTCTATCTAGTAAAGGGTAAGCAGGCAAGTGAAAAAAAAAGAAAAAAATACAGGAGACAAGACAGCCTCCAACAAAGGCAGGTCAGGGAAGTCTTGCTTCATAAGGTGGGACACAAGGCTCCCTCTCACTTCTTCAGTGGTGTTAAGAGATAACACTTTGGCACATTAAAATGTTAAGGAGTTTATTTAAGCAAACAGTGGTTCATGAATCAGGAAGCTCCAAAAAGAAAGTGGTTTGTGGTTCCCCCGGAAATGGTTGAAGAGGAAGTTTTTATAGGGTCAATGCAGAAACAGAGCAAAAAAAAAAAAAAAAATTTGATTGGTTAAAGTTTGAGTAATTGACTTATTTGGACTCTCCTGATGGGAAGTTCAAGAAAATATAGCTAATGCCCTATTGGCCACTGGTGATGGACTGAGCTTAAGTTTCATTTTGCTTAGATAGGAACCCAAGGCATTAGAGCCACCTCAGTCTAAGGGCCTCACATTTAATTTTTGGACAGTGGTACTATTCTAGGAAATAGTGCTTGCTGAAATAGACATTAGCAAAACACATTGTGGAAAATAAGAAAGCCCAAAGAGAGTAATTCCTGCCACAGCATGTAGATGAGAAAAGCAAGGTTCATTTGGAACATTGCATGATTAGATCCCACCCATACGGGGACTCCCTGAAGAGCCATGGAGAGTTCATAGGTATAACCTGGTAAAGCGTTTGAACTTTATCTGTAAAAATTTATCACTATTGAATATATATATAACTTTTAACCACTTAAATTGTCTTAAGTCTCTAAAGATTCTTTCACCTTTTGCAGCTACTTGTTCTCAAATCTTGAATGCCCTGTCTCTGTGGACATATCCAAATTCCATCCATGCACTCAGATTAAAGTATTTAAGCCCATTATACCACAACTTCTCAAACTTTCTCAACCCAGACTTCTTCCTCCTGTGATCTCCTCTGCTATTACTGATTATGTATTCATGTATTACCTTATACGTTGCTCTTCATAAATACATGTTCTTCCTACTGAACTCTATGGCAAAAACCCCAAAAGCAAGGAACCCTATCGTGTGTCCTAGGAACACTGTTGTAGGAAGCCTCTAACTGACTCCCAGTGATCCCATCTTCTGATGTTCATGCCCTTATGAAATCCCATTTCCTTGCATGTAGGTTGGACCTAGTGACTCACTTCTAACAAATAGTATACCATAAAAGTAACAGAGTGTTTTTTTCTAGAATAAGTTATAAAATAATTGTGACTTCTGTTTTTCTTTCTCTCTCTTGCTCTCTTTCCCTCTTTCTCACTCACTTTGAGGGAAGTCACTGCCATGTATAAGCTGCCTTACAGAAAGACCCACGTAGCAAGAAATTGGTATCTCCAGCCTGCAGCACCTGAGGCCTGCCAACAGACATGTGACCCATGAAGAAAGGCGTTTATGGACTCAGTGTGCCTGGGCTTATAGGTGTGAGAAAGCAGGATCCATTTAAGGAAGCAGGGTACACCATCTTTTCCATGAGTGATATCCATCGAATGTTCTCTTGATTGAAAGCTTTTTCACATGTTCCCTTAGACTATCGAGCTCTTGAGCCACAGAAGTTCCCATATTAAAATGCAAATATCTATTGGGAAATAATCCTGTAAATTGCTATCAATGAGTCCAATGGCTTCGTATAGAAAAACATTTATTAGAAATACAGGTTTCTGGATCCCAGATCTCTCAGGATTCTGATTCAGTGAGTATAGAATAGGATCTAGAAATCTCCATTTTGATACATTGTATACCGACCACATTTAAAGAAATCTGAAAGTGAGAGTTTCAATGCAGGTGGATGAATTAGCAGTTAACTTATAAGAGGTGCTATAAATAGAAGTTTTTCAAGAAGGTCCCTGGCAAAAGTGAAGAACTGGGAGGAAGGCAGCTCAAAAGTGAAGGGGAGAAGATAGGGAATCGAGAAAACCTCAGTCTATTTAGCAACTTCCTCCAGACTTACTTTGCCTCTGAGTGGGGGTTGACCTGGAGATGGAGCTGTAGAAAACATTCTTCCCTCCCAATTGCAGGATTATCTCAGCTTTTCTTCATAGAGATGGAACAAGAGAGGAGGGAGGAAGTAATAACATTCTCATGGAAGGATATGGATAAATTTGGCTAATATGTGAAAAACTAAGATATAAACAAACTCAAACAAGATATTCAACACAGAAGATGAAAACTTGGATGTTTTTCTTTCATGCTCTTGCTCTCCTTAGGAGACTGAGATAACTATGAATATTTTCTCTACACCATTGTTATAGTCAACAATAATTCCCAGAAGTAGTCTCACACACCAAAGGGAACACACTTAGAAGTAGAAAATGATTCAGTAATTTCATTTTAAGGTTTATCCAAAATTCTATTCAATCCCTGGGCTCTTTATACTTGCAAAAATTTAATTTGCCTACCAGAAGGCAAACTAGTTACATTCCAATCAGAAGGTAGAAACCACACAGTAATTTGGACAGAGAAACTTTAATATAAAGAAATAGAAGCAGAGGATTGGCGTCTTAGGGAATTAAATAAAAGTGGATGAGACAAAGAAAACTCTAAAGGGTACCCAAGGGCTGTGCAGGGTCAGTAGTCAAGAAAGGAATTGCTTGGAGGAAGATAATCTTCCCCAAAGCTGGAATTCCGATCTCATTAGAGAGGGGATATAGTTGAAGACCACTGGATGGTGGGAAATTTCTCTAGGAAGTGCTAAGTCAGAGAGGGTTCCCCAGTTGTCAGTTGGGCCAACCGAAAATTGCATTCTGGGACACTGATGAAATTATCTGGAATCTGCCTGGTTAGGTTGCTGTTGACTTGCTGGGGAGCCAGCTGGGGCAGCAGCTAGACTCCTGGAAAGCCACGGAGGTGGTAGGGATGTAAAAGAGAATTAATGTTGCTTCACTGGGAAACAAGCTGGTGCACCCATGCAACTTATTAGCCGCCCACAGCAGTACCACCGAACTTGTTGCTGAAAACTGCCCAGGGCTCACCCTGGGAGAGGGTGAGCTGGGAGAAGCTGGGGAGATGCCACTTGATGCTAGATGCCAGGACATTGCTTAAAAGAAGCCACGCATTCTAAAGGAGCTCAACTACTTAGTAGGAGAGCACACTCAGAAAAGAAAGAAAAAACCCTATCCTACAATGTCTCTCCAGTACCCACTATTGACAATGTTTAAAAAAGGCCCATATTGGTTATCATAGGGAAGGAAAAAAGGGTGAATTTAGAGCTAAGAAGCAATAAATCAATAACTAGCACATCTACCTACAACCTAGCTTAAGGTTTTTCTTTTCTAAAAGATGTTTTCCAGTATATATTCTACTATATATACTCAACATGTGGAAAAATATCATTTTCCTGAGAACTAGGTTAAAGAATATTATGTGAATCAGCATTCAAATGACAACATTTGTACTTTCCTATTAATTTTTCAAAGTGTCTCTCTTTTCAATCTGAACAAATATCTGAACTACCAGAAAACAAATACTTCTTGTTAGTGTCCAGCTGACAATGTTGCATGAATCTACTTATTTAAAATGAACTAGAAATGATCCTGGAAAACCTTTATGTACTCTTTTTAATTTTAATTTTGAGAGGCTTGGAAGGCTCATAGTACCCATAGATGGCAGCTATGAATAGAGCTATTAAATATTTAGTTAGCAACAACAGGTCCATCTGTTCCAAACTCATAATTTATCCCCACTCCTTTTCTAATAAATTTTCACTTTTAGAGATATTTCTTAGATAAGTTAGTTATTTCTAGAAAGCCCTTTTTAAGAAATACAGATGTAATTCTAAAAACAATAATACACTAAGTAATTAAGTCATTAATGCAAGAGCAGAGGCAAATAGCAAGAGAATCATATACAGTGATGGCAACAAAAGGGAAGATTTTTTTAAAAAATGTAGAGCAAACTTTCTCTAAAAAGGGTCAGATAGTAAATATCTTAGGCTTTGTGGGCTATATGGCCTCTGTTGCAACTACTGAACTCTGCCCTGAAGCATGAAAGCAGCTGTGACAATATGTTCTATTAAAAATGTATTTACAAAAACAGGCAGCAGTCAGGATTTGGCCCTTGTGAGGTAGTTTGCCAACCCCCAAAGTAGAGACACAGAAAGAAAATTGAGTGAAGAAGACACTGCAGAGGGAGAAGTAAGCGGCATAATAGCCCTTGACATCTAAAGACACGAAGGCTACACAAACAGTAACTCTTGGCTCATAACCAGTTTAGAAATTTTGCCCAAAGAAAATGTAGCAGAGAAAGCACAGACTATGGGACTAAGGTTAACCTGGGAGGTGCTGCCCACAAGCTAAGCCTCAGTTTTCGCATCTGTAAAACAGAGAAATAGTATCTTAATCACCTAGTGTTTGAAAGAAATAAATTATATAAAGCCACAATATAAGTGCTCAATAGCTGTTCTGCATCCTGTTGGTCTTAATTTCCTCAACTTTTATTGAGCAAGTTGCATTAATTAAGCTCTAAGATCCATTTTAAGTTTAATATATTATGACTGGACAACCGAGTTTTAGAGCTGTCCAATAAGGGTTGTGTATCATAATTCAACCATACAGCGAGAGCCTTTGTTGTCCACCATCACAAGCTCATCAAAACTTGGTGTTTTTTTCTAGTGCAAAAGAATCACATGGGGAAATCTTCAAGTTCTTCTACTGAACTGTCTAAACTGTGGTTCTCAGTAGAAGGAGAGGCCAGCAGGGGATTATTATCACCACGAACTTTTGTGTCTCCAAGACTGGGCAACCTACTAGCATTTCGTTGGCCAGGGTCAGGTATGTCAGGCTTCCTGGAATGTATGAAACAGTCATGCACAACAAATAATCATGGTGTCCTGTATTGATTTTTATTCTCCTACTGCACATTTAGATAAGTTTAAAATTTGTTTGTAATTTTCTAAGCCTAGAATCTAATCCATTTTACATATAAATACATTAAACTCTTAATATACACTGAATTTCCCAGAAATATAAATATCCCTTAAATGATGAAAGATTGTACTTTGTTTTTATCAGTACTTTACCAAGAATAAAAGATTCCCAAGAAAAGCACATCATTGATGCCAATGCCTAAGATGACATTTTAGTCATAAATATAATGTACTTGTATTAGTCTTCAATCAGCTCCATAGTGTTTCTCTATGTGGAAGCATCTGACTACCATATTTTTAAATATAGTTTTGCCCTCATGTATGCTTTAAAATACAGATAATTTAATTATAAATTTATTTATTTTTTATTTAATCATTAAAGCCATACATAAATGTTATGGAAATTATATGTACAGGTAGGTTACATTATTTATAAATTTATTTTCATGTTACCAAGACCACTCTTTTGAGCTCAGCCTACATAACCAACTCTCTACCTGAGATCACAAGTTATATACCTCACAGATATATGTATAACTTAATATGACCAAATGGAATTTTTTATATTTCCCCAAAACCCTGATCTTTTCTCATATCTCAATGCCACTGAAGCCAGTAATTCTCAGCCTTGACTGCTACCTATTAAAATCACCTGGGAGTTTTCAAAAACTACCAAGGCCCAAGCCCCATCCAAACCAATTAAGTTAGAATTACTAGAAGTGTGGCCAAGTCATGGAGTCTTTCTAAAAACTTTCAGGTGATATAATATGTTAGGCTGGAGAACCACTACTCATTAGTTTATGCCAGAAACCTGGAAGTTGCAACAACACTTCTATTTTTTCATACCCTGCCCTCATCCAATACATCACTGAAATCTATTGCTTCTACTTACAGTATAATTCATGAATCTCTCCACATTTTCCCCCTAATGCTACCATCACCCTACCCCTGGTGGCTACCATTCCTTGCATGGATTAATGCAACAGTCTCTTCACGGTCTCCTTTCATCCTCTCTTGTCCTCCTCTAAGCAATTCTATAAACAAATAGACTTTGCCCATGCTGTCACTGCTACCTGGGACTCTTTTCCTTTATTCTTTACCTGGCTTATTCCTAGTTATCCTTCAATGATTCCATGAAATAAATACTGTTATTCACTCGTGCGTGTATTCATTCAACAATGTTTATAATACCTCAGCCATGGCCGCTCTTTCCAGCACTATCAAAGGATTAGAAAGAGAAGTGTGAAAAGATATGTAAGTTCCCTGCTCTTTAAAGACCAACAAACAAAATATACGTAGTTGGTAAATATGTGAACTGAAGCCTTTGGGTAACTGAGATATAGACAGGTTAAACAACTGTCCCAAATTCACAACCAATGTGCTGCAGAGCCAGGATCTGAACAGCTAACACAAGTTAGCTGCAGAGCTGCAACTCTTCCTTTCTATGTCATTAATATATATCCCAAGGGTCTAAGCCAAATTTAAGTCAAGCTATATGAAGTTGCCATTTTTGCAGGTGAAAAATGTCAAATTTTGACAATATCATATGCATCGACCTATGTTCATAATATCATTTCCATATCTCTTAGTTCTTTTTTTCATTCCCAACCACTCTTTCTTCTGGAATTTTTTATGGTTGTCAATTACCCAAATTGCAAAGCTAAGATTTAAATCTTGTTTCAGAAGATTCTCATTACTAAAAAGTTTGGTAGGCCAGTGGACACTATAGCTTGACGATGACTTGTTGGGCTTTTTGGATTTGTGAAGTGTGGCTTGTTAATAGACATTTAAAAAAAGAGAGACAGCCTCAAGCAGTTTCAAAGCAGTAAACATTTGTGTAGAGAGGACTTGTTCATTTATTGCTGGTTATATTGCCTTATTCTCAACATAATATAAATCAAGTCATACCAGTTGGACTAAGAGAAAGATGACTTCATAACAGGTTTTTTTTTTGTCCAAGTTTATGGTTTCTTACATATATATCCATAATTCATGAGCACCAGGCCATGACAAGACATCTTGGACACATAACACAATTGAGTGTCAGGGACAATGTGGCAACACCCATTATCTGAAGCGGAAATAAAGTTACATGTTTTGTGAGTCAGAGTAAACTACTAGGAGAATCCTAAAACATTCCAGTTGCAAGAGCCATTGTCTTCTAACAACCTAAAAGAGGCCCCTTAAGAAAAATGATTATGTGAGCATACATGTATAAATACTTACATTTCTCTTCAAATATATGTTTCTATAGATCAGAGTTTCTCATTCGTGTCACTATAAATATGTTGGACCAGATAATTCTTTGGTTTGTGTGTGTATGTTGGGGTTGGGGTGGGGGCTGTTCTGTACATTGCAGGATGTTGGCAGCATCTCTGGCCTCTGCTGGTAACACCCTCTCTGTTATAATAACTAAAAATATCTCCGAACATTGCCAAGTATAACACAGAGGCAAAATCGACCCCGTCTGAGAACCACTGCTCTTGATAGACATAGGAGTAGCTAGGTATAGGAGTCTATTGAGATACGGAGACAAAAATTTATGTCTTGGTGTGGAAAGGGAGAAAACAGTGTTTATATGTGTCATTATCAATTCTTTGGTACAGTGCTTAAGATATAAAAGAATAATAGCTGTATTCATACTCATCAATTGTAAATTTCAATTCCTCCAGATACTAGCCATGAGATCTTTAAAATGAAGGCAAAAATAGGATTTCAAAGAAATATTATGATTATTTAGTAAGAGAAAGCATTTAAAGCTCTTGGTATATTGCTTAGTACTAAGTGCTCAGCAACTGTCAGATCTTATCATTTTAGGAGATCCTACTAACACAGCTTTCTTTCTCTGTCTCCGTGCCTCTCTTTCTCTGTATTAAATATAGATACACATATCATATCATACAGGCAGTTTCATGCATAGATGGACATGTGTATACATGCATGTATAAATGCAGCACAGGTAAAACATACCAATAGCATGTTTCAGTGAGTGCTTGGGTGCGTGTGTATTGGGACAGACAGGAGGGGTAGAAACAGAGTGTGAGTCATACCATAACGCAAAGCAGATGTTAGTCTGTTTGATAATTTTTTGGCAGGTTGAAAAAAGAGGAGTTAAGTAAACTTTATTTGGCATGTCTGAAGAGTAAGGTAATCAAATGTTATAATTAATGGAGTGTTAGCACATAAAACCAAACGTGGATTATCAACATTAAAACATCTAAGAATACAACAAAATACATTTAACACTAAAACTTACTAAGATAGTTAATTCATTTCATTTCAACAATTATCTGTAAATCCTTTACTCTTTTTTTAGCTGTCTGCTAAGTGTGGATTTATTTTTTGATGAAATTTTAAGAGCTTACAGTTCTTCAAGGGAATGATTTTAAATTTCTTTTCAGAGGTATAAAAGACATAAGAGTTTATACGGACTACATACCTCATATATCACGATCTGAAGGTGTTTTAGAAAGTACTATTATTACTGAAATTTATTTATGTCCATTGAATGTGCCTCTTTTATATAAATTTAGAATACAGATTGCAGTATCAGTGTCCTTCTTTCCATAAATTAAACTTTTATGTCTAAAGCTAAGAAACTCTCTTATAAATTTCATAATTTTCCTTTCTTTGACTGTGGAAGCTTATAAAATATCTACTTCTTCCCTTCATTATCCTTAATAAAAATTAATTTGTCCTCAGCACCCAGTGAAGGGGTTACTATTGCCATTATTTGTCAAGAAAGTAACTTGTCATACTTATGGGAATCTGAAATCTTGGAAAATTACCTGTTATATTGAACCAAAACCTGCCTCAAATGTATACACAATATGTTTATTATCTAATCACTGCAAACAATAGAAAGTAAGATGAGTCTTTCCATATAACAATCTTATATACACTGAAAGTCAATTCTTACACTCCTCCTTTGGGCGACCCTTCCCCGGGAAAAATAGCTCTGGTTCCTTTAGTCATTCCCACCTGAAATGCTTTCTAGTCATTTTACCATCTTAGGATTTTTTTTTCAGTATTCCTCTTCAGTTGTGATATCTGGGGAAAAAAATTCAGCCTATTTTACATCTTTTTCACTAAATACTTCTTTGTTATCTTTATCCTTGTCAGTAAACATTCTGTGGTTTAGAATGTTCTGCATCAATATCCAGGTGCATAATTTTTATTTCTTTGTCAGTTTCAATTTTTGTCAGTTTCAAAATTTTAAACTCATTTGAGTGAAGGGTATACAGAAAATGAATGAGCATATATCCACTACTTCAAAATTATATCCTTCTCTCTCATGTTATTCACTCCCTCTCTCTTGATACCCTTCTACTTCCATCATTGTCTTCTTTCTTTAAATATCTTTTCATCTACCATGACATTTTTGTTTCACTCAATAGCAACAGAGTCTACTTTGACTATTATAATTTCCTCACAGTGGCAAACAAGCCAATTGCAACATCAAAAAATTAACCCTTATGATTTTTCTGCTATCTCTACAGTTTTAATGATGATGATCCCAATAAAATAAGATAATTAAGAGATGGCTCTTTCTCAATTCCAACTGATATCTTTTTGAGATTCAA
>NW_012152063.1:5298201-5303868 GCF_000956105.1 Propithecus coquereli
GGTACACAAGGAAGGCACCTGCATGTGGGGAAGGAACAGAGAAGAGAATCCTGGGGACCCACACTTCCCCCATAGACATTGCTATCTGAGCTGCAGGAGAAACCTCCACCACACTGGACTGCAGGACTGACATAAGGAACTGACCGGAGACTGTGCAGTGATGTGGTCCTGGGAGAATGAACAGGCAGATCCATTGGCTTGCGAACCCTGGGCACTGTGGCTGGCATCATTTTGAGATTCCAGACCCAGAGCCCTGTGTCTACCTGGAGATCAGATCCATTGCTACTACCTCCCCATCACCCCTGCTGGCCCAGGGAGGGAGAGCAGAGGACAGGCACTCTCATGAGTCCTGTGAGCAGGAGCTGTGCACCCCCAGTGCTATCAAGGGACCTGGGCGTGGTGAACGCTTGGGCTACCACAGGCTGACAATCGCCACTGCCTCTGGACATGGGCAGGGCTGTGCTCAAGCCTCTGTGTGCTGACAATCACTGATGCTTATGATACTAGACATGACAGTCTGCAGTGCATGGATTGCCTGTGACAACTACAGGGGAATGCGAGATGGGAGATGCAGGAGAGCGGTAGTGTTAAACACTCACAGTGCATCCACCCCTCTCCTTCCAGGTCAATCTTCTAGAGCAGAACTCAAATGAGCCATCCAAGGACCTCTCCCTCTCTTAACTAAGTAGGAAAATTCCCAGAAGGGAAGAAAAGGTACACTGCAAATCTGTCTTGAGCTGAGAGAAGAGGTTTCAGCTGAGAAGAAACAAGCAACATAAGAAAACAAGCTGTTTCAACACCCACTAAAGATCACAATAGTTCTCCAGGAATGGACTCCAACTGAAAGAAAATTATTTAAATGTCAGATATAGAGTACAGAATATGGAAAATAAAATAAATGGGAGTAATGAGAAAGTTGAAATCCAACACAAAGAAACCAAAAAAAAAAAATTCAAGAAATGAATGAAAAATTCACTAAAGACATAAATAAGAAGAGATATAACAGAACTTAAAGAAATGAAAGAGTCATTTCAGGAATTTTAAAATACAGCAGAAAATTTTAACAACAGACTAGACCAAGGAGAAGAAAAATTTCAGAGCTTGAATATAAGGCTTTCAAATTAACTCAGTCAAAAATGTAGAAAAAATAAAAAAGAATAAACAGTCATTTTGAGACTATGTAAAGCAAAAAATTGAGAGAAGAGAAGAAGAAAAAGCATGGAAAATCCATTTGAGGGAATAATTGAGGAAAACTTCCCTGTTATCGCTGGAGATTTAGATATCCAGAAAAGATAATGATCAAACAATTGAAAGATTCACAGCAAATAGTACACCACCAAGGCACATAGTCATCAGTCTGGCTAAAGTCGAAGTGAAAGAGAAAACCCTACAAGCTTCAAGATGAAAGCAACAACTAACTTAAAAAGGAAAACCCATCAAACTAACAACAGACTTCTCAGCAGAGATCTTAGAAGCAAGATGGGATTGGGGACCCATTTTTAGTCTTCTTAAACAGAATAACTGCCAGTCAAGAATTTTGTATCTTGCAAAACTAACTTTCATAAGTGAGGGAGAAATAAAGTCTTTCCCAGACAAGCAAACACTAAGGGAATTTGTCATCATTAGACATGCCATACAGAAAATATTTAAAAGTATTCTCCACATGGAATAAAACAATTGACACCCACTGGTGTAAAACACCTGAAAGTTAAAGCTCGCAACTCTTGCAAAATAGTAACACAATGGGAAAACAAAATAACTAGGTACCATTCAACATGATGAATAGAACAGTATCTCACGTATTAATACTAATATTGAATATAAATGGTTTTAATACTCTCCTCAGAATGTATACATTGGATGAATGGATTTAAAAAAACACAGCCCAAATATGTGCTATCTCCAAGAAACCAATGTAACTTGCCAGAATTCTCATTGACTCAATGTAAAGGAATGGAAAAGAATATTCCATGTAAATGGAAACAAAAGTGAGCAGGAATAGATATTCTCATACCAAATACAATATACTTTAAATCAACAATGGTTAAAAAAAAGATAAAGATGTCATTATATAATGATAAAGGGAGTAATTCAGCAAGAAGATATAATAATTCTAAATATATATGCACCTAACACAGGAGATCCCAGATTCATAAAATAAATACTAGATCTAAGCAAAGAAATAAACAGCAACATCATAACAGCCAGGGACTTCAGCACTCCACTGACAGAATTGGACAGTTCATCAAGACAGAATAACAACAAAGAAAAATTGGACTTAAATGAGACTTTACAACAAATGGACCTAACAGACATTTATGAAACATTCTACCACAAAACTATAAAATATACACTCTTCTCATCAACACATGGGACACTTATCAAGATAGATCTTATGCTAGGCCGCAAAATAAGTATCAGCAAATTCAGAAAAATCAAAATCATATCAGGTATCTTCTCAGACCACAGTGGAATAAAACTAGAAATCAATTACAAGAGGAATCCTCAAATCTACACAAAGTCATGGAAATTAAAAAACCTGCTGCTAAATGATCCTTGGATCAATGATAAAATTAAGATGGAAATCAACAGATTTTTGAATTGAATAACAAAGGTGACACAAGCTTCCAAAATCTATGGGATATGGAAAAAGCAGTTCTGGGGAGGAGATTCATAGCCTTAAATGCTTACATCAAAGAGACAGAAAGATCAAAAATTAACAATGTCACATCTCAAAGAACTAGAAAAAGAAGAATAAACCATGACCAAAGCCAGAAGAAGCAAAGAAATAACAAAGCTCAGAGCAAAACTAGATGAAATAGAAACAACAACAACAACAACAAAAAAGCAAGGACTTCCAACACTATGTTGAATAGAAGGAGCGATAGAGGGCAACCTGCTCATCAGCTCCTGGGACACTGTCTAAGATTGACTATATCCTAGGCCACAAAGCATGTCTCATGTCTCAAAAAATTTGAAAAAATAGAAATTATATCATGCATCTTCTCAGACCACAGTGGAATAAAATAAGAAATCAACTCCAACAGAAATTCTCATCTCCCCACAAAGTCATGAAAACTAAGCAACCTTCTGCTGAATGATTATTGGGTTAAGGAGAAAATTGGAATGAAAATCAAAAGATTCTTTGAACTAAATGATAAAGGAGACACAAGTTATCAATTTTTATTATCAATTTCATTTAGTTCAGCTCTGATCTTTTTTATTTCTTTTCTTCTGCTGGGTTTGGGGTTGGTTTTCTCATCCTTTTCCAGGTCTTTGAGATGATTCATTATATTGTTGGTTGGTGATCTTTCTGTCTTTTGGATGTAGGCATTTATGGACATAAATTCTCCTCTCATGACTGCTTTAGCTGTGTCCCACAGATTTTGATTTGAAAAGCAAAGCATAAACAAAACAAAGGTTGGTTATTTGAAAAGATAAATAAAATCAATAGGCCACTAGATAGATTAACCAGAAATAGAAGAGAAAGGACTCACATAAGCTTAATCAGAAATAAAAAAAGAGATACTATTAATATTAATACAACTGATACCACAGACATACAAAATATCTGTGACTACTATGAAAACCTCTATGCACACAAACTAGAAAATCTAGAGGAAATGGATAAATTTTGGGAACACACAATCTCCCAAACTTGAATCGAGGAGAAATAGAAATGCCTAACAGGCCAATAATAAGAAGTAAGATTGAAACAGTAATAAAAAAAATCTCCCAAGAATAAAAAAAAGCCCCAGACCAGAAGGATTCACAGCCAAATTCTACCATACCTATAAAAAAGAACTGACACCTATCCTAGAGAAACTATTCCCTAATTCATTCTATGAAACCAATATTACCTTGATTCTAAGCAGGAATGCTTTCAATTTTCCCTGTTAAGTATGATGTTGGCTGTCGGTTTGTCATATATGGCTTTTATCATTGTAAGGTAAGTCCTATCTATGCCTATATTGTTCAACATCCCTATCATAAAAGGACGAAAAGGATGATTGACTTTTGTCAAATGCTTTTTCCTGTGTCTATTGAGAGGATCATATGATCTTCATTTTTACTTCTATTTATATGGTGAATTACATTTATAGATTTGCGTATGTTGAATCATCCCTGCATCGCTGGGATGAAGCCCACTTGGTCATGATGGATTATTTTTTTGATAAGCACCTGAATTCGGTTTGCTAGGATTTTGTTGAGAACTTTTGCACCTATATTCATAAGGGATGTTGGTCTGTAGTTTTCTTTTTTTGTTGTGTCCTTTCCTGGTTTCAGTAGCGGGATGATATTGGCTTCATAGAACGTGTTGGGGAGGATTCCTTCCTGCTCAATGTGGAATAAGTTCTGCAGGGTAGGCACCAGTTCTTCTTTGTAAGTCTGGTAAAATTCGGGTGTGAAACTGTCTGGTCTGGAACTTTTTGTTAATGAAGGTTTTTTATTGCTGCTTCAATTTCGGGACTTAATATTGGTCTGTCAGGAATTCTACTTCTTCCTGCTTAAAGCCTAGGGAGGCTATGTGTTTCTAAGAATTCGTCCATTTTCTCCATGTTTGTAAGTTTATGTGCATAGAGATTTTTATAGTATTCACAGATGATGTTTTGTATTTCCATGGTATCAGTTGTAATTTTTTCTATTTCATTTCTGATGGAGCTTATTAGAGTCTTTTCCTTTCTGCTTCTTGTTAATCTAGCAAGAGGCATGTCAATTTTGTTTATTTTTTCAAAGAACCAACTTTCTGTTTCATTAATCTTCCATATAGTTTTTTTGTTGGAAGTCCTAGCCAGAGCAATTAGACAAGAGAAGGAAATCGAGGACATCCAAATGGGGACAGAAAAGATCAAACTATCACTCTGCTGATGATATGATCTTATATCTAGAAAACCCAAAAAATTCTGCCATGAGACTACTGGAATTGATAAATAAATTCAACAAAGTCTCAGGTTACAAAATCAATGTACAGAAATCAGTAGCATTCCTCTGTGCCAACAACAGTCAAACTGAGAACCAAATCAAAGACTCAGTATCTTGCACAATAGCAACAAAGAAAATAAAATACCTAGGAATATATTTAACTAAGAAGGTGAAAGACCTCTACAAGGAGAATTAAAAAACACTAAGGAAGGAAATGGCAGAGGATGTAAACAGGTGGAAAACCATACCATGCTCATGGATTTTCAGAATCAACATTGTTAAAATGCCTATACTACCCAAAGTGATTTACAGATTCAACGTAATTCCTATTAAAATACCAACATCATTTTTCACAGATCTAGAAAAAATAATTCTATGGAACCATAGAAGGCCCTGTATAGCAAAAGTAATATTAAGCAAAAAGAACAAATTGGGAGGCATCAATTTAGCAGATGAAAGCTATACTCAAGTTACTACAAGGATATAGTAACTAAAACAGCATGGTACTGGCACAAGAACAGAGATGTAGATCAATGGAACAGAACTGAGAACCCAGGCATAAAACCATCCTCATTTAGCCATCTAATCTTTGACAAAGCAGACAAAAACATACACTGGGGAAAAGAATCTTTATTCAATAAATGGTGCTGGGAAAATTGGATTGCCACATGTAGAAGACTGAAACAGGATCTGCAACTCTCACCTCTCACAAAAATCATTTCACAATGGCTAACAGACTTAAAC
>NW_012152063.1:5316138-5318735 GCF_000956105.1 Propithecus coquereli
AAAGGATTTTTTCATTTCAAAAAAATTTAAGGGGTACAGTGTTTTTTGTTACATGAGTGAATTGTATCATGCTGAGGTCAGGGCTTTCACTGTAGCCCTCACCAGAATAGTGTACATTGTACCTGATAGGTAGATTTTCATCCCTCACCCTCTTCCCACATTTTCTTATATATCTCACATTTTCTTTATCAACTCCTCTGTTGATGGACACATAGGTTGGTTCCATATCTTTGCAATTATGAATTGTGCTGCAATAAACATTTTGGTACAGGTATATTTTTTATAAAATGACTTATTTTCCTTTGGATAGATACTCAGTTGTGGGATTGCTGAATCAAATGGTAGGTCTACTTCTAGATCTTTGAGGAATCTCCATATTGCTTTCCATAGTGGTTGTACTAGTTTACATCCCCACCAACAATATATAAGCATCCACTTTCACTGAATCTGTGCCAACATCTATTGTTTTCTGACTTTTTAATAACAGCTATTCTGGTATTTCACTGTTATACCAGAATAACAGTGGTATTCAACATAGCCAACAACTCTTCAGCAAAAGATATTTAATCACATGATGGAGTAATCTTGGGGAAAATCCAGAGACTGAATCCAATTTTTTCTAAGAAGGGAACGGGAAATCAAATTACTAAACAAACGCACTATTTGTTTACTTGAATGCTATTGGTTTTGTACATAGTTTGCTCATTGATGATATAGGAATGTTTCCTGAATATTAGAGCTAAAATTTTCTACCTAGTCTTGTTACAGTGTATTTGTTTTGAGAGAGAGAGAAGCAAAAATTTTGCTTTTCAAGATTCTAGAAGATCCCCATTATATTTCATATGTCTCAATTTGTATAATTTTTCTAAAGCATAATTATACAGAGTATAAAATTGAAATGTTGAAATTGAAATATTGAAATTCTCATAGCCCCTTAATTGACCCAATTATTTATTATGGGCTAAATTGGAAGACAATTCAAAAGCAATAAAGGGCATGACATCACTTGTGGATTGTTTAATGGCTAGGCTTGTTTTGACTTTAGTACTTATTAAGGTATAGGCTTATATAACATTGCCTCTTTTAACATGTAATATTGGTGTTTTTGTCACTGTGGGCCCTTAGCAAGTAATGCTGTAACTGGCAGTGGATTATCTAAATATTTTCTCTTGATGAGTGTCCTTTGTTCACGAAAAGCAAAAGCCCATTCCAACTAATTAAACAAAAGAAAGAGGTTTAATTGAAGAATATAAAAATATCCAGACTCCTAGGACACATAATGAAGTATAGCTGGGCTTCTTGTGATCGGGGACTGCAAGTACAGAGACTGAGATTACTTACTGTCTTTCGAAAGGTGCCTTTACTGTTTCTTTTTTTTTTTTTTCTATTTTACTCTCTAAATATTCTCAATCTGTAATTTTTTTATCACCTTCCTCTATGGCAACAAGCCTGCTTCATATTACAACCAGTAAGTCCTAAGGCTAAATTCTGAATGACTCAGGTTCCTCATTACCTTGATTCCAAATTTCTAGGAAAAAAATGTGATTGTTCCTATCTGCAATGTTTGCCCAGAGTCTGTCACAGCTGACTATCATGGGTAGCTAGTCAACCTATGCATTCATTAAGCTGTGACTATAAGATAGAGTCATGTGATCAACTAGAGCTGTGGGTAGACAGATAAAGGTTAACATGTCTAATGCAATCTACTATACAACTCAGACTAGTAAAACAAAAGAATCCTTGTTTCCTCATATATAAAAACCAGTAATATTCACTTAATACTTGGTTCGCCTACCCTTAAGTTCTATCTATAGGAGCAAATGAGTTAATGTAAAGGAAAGCACATGGGCAACCATAAAGTGTTGGAATACAACCAATAATAACATTTATATCTGCTATCAATCAAACTGTTTAGGAAAAGACAAACTACAGAGAGATAAAAATAATCATCTATCGAGATGTTGGGTTGACTTCATATAGCTCATTTTTAATTGTAACTTAGTGGACATCAAGAATCTGTTATAACTCAAGTATTTTTCTTATTTTTCTTTCTTTTCTGGCCATTTAAGTTATAAGGCCTCTTCTAGAAAAAATAAACAGCTGAATTTCTCACCTTGATATACCAGGTTTGGGGACTATACATGGATTTTTAAATCTTGTTTAAATGTCCCTATTGCAAGTATGTTTATTTGGCTTGGAATTTGGGTATATGCTTTGAATTTTCTTTGATTTCTTATTTGTATTTGATTTTTCTTTGGCTATTGCCAGTTCTGGTGTTTTATTTATTTTGTGCATTCTATTTTTAGAAATCTAGCAGTGGTGAGGGTTTGAAGACAACACAGACTAGAGAAGAAGGAAACTATTTAATAGTAAAGAGTTCAAGTCCTGAAAGAAATGGGATTCATCCAACATTTTGCAAAAATAAAGGGAGCATTGTTGAAAAATAAGTTATAGAGGCAGATGGTTGAAGTTTACATTTATATCTTTTTATTATTCATTTTGCCATAAATACAACATTCTTTGTAGATTCAAAACATCCTCAGAATCCCAAGGACAGTGTAAGCCTAGGAAGGGCATAATTAAGCCTTTGCCATAAA
>NW_012152063.1:5318800-5320791 GCF_000956105.1 Propithecus coquereli
CATTATTACTATGTAAATGCGTCCTTATTACAAATGTGTGGAAACAATAAAACACCAATTTGTGAAGGCATATCTAAAGAACAGCAGGCAGAAACAAATAATCATTACTTATGAGGTATCCAGTAAAAACTCTCATAGTGATACTACCTGGATCTTTTCAATACAACAAGGAGTAAGTCTTGTATTTATATGAGTTAAGAGATAGAAGCCTTACAGGGAGGTGTCCTAGGAATTCCTCAATCTTTAATTTGCCCCATATCTTGCTAAGTAATGAGGAGCTTTCTAGATTTTCCCAACATAGCAATGTTCTCAATTCTGTTGTCAATCCTGAAGGAAGCAATTAAGAAACTCATGGGGCTCCCCAAGCAGGGAATGTGAGTCAAGATCCCCAACATAAATGGGGACATCCAGTGGGAATTCACCCTCTTCCAAGGGGTTATCCCTTCCCACCTGGGGAATACCTAGGGCGTTACTGTCCTAATTCTAAGCCAGTGGGGTGTTTGTGGATATACAGTTACATGGAGTTTTCTTGAATTTGTGATGATGACTAACTGCTCAGGTCTGCTTATGACTTCAAATGACAAATCACCTGATTGTGGAATTGACTATATTTCTTATTCTCTAGTTCCACCATATAGTTCTGCAAAATTGACTTTCTAGCTCTGACTTATAGTCTAGTGTCTACTTCTTCAAAAGCCTAAGGAAGAAAGAAAGGAAGGAAGGTGAAAGAGAGACAGGGAAGGAGAGAGGGAGGGAAAACAAGAAAAAGAAAGGAAGGAAGGAAAGAAGGAAGGGGAAAAACAGAGGGAAAAAGGGAGAGAAGGAAGGGAAAGAAAGATGGAAGGAAGGAAAGAGGAGGGAGGGAAAAAGAAAGAAAAGAAAAGAAAAGAAAAAGAGAAGAGGTTGAAAAATCAGTAAGTAGAGAGGTGTATAAGCAATTTGAGTTTAGATGTAGTTTTAGATTTTTTCTGCTAGGCTGCTTCTGATTTATAAAATTATTATAGATTCCTTTGCCAAATCCCCTAAACATCAATTCAAAACAGCATGTTTCTTTAATGTGAATTATTGCTGAGTTGTTTTGTGGCTTCATCATGAAAGTCTGGTTTCAAAAACAATATGAAAGCAAGGGTTCTCAGTGTAATTGTGAGGTTTCATCTAAAACCAGAAATGGAAACAAGGATGAATAACCTACCACAAAAGAAAAATGAAACCACTATATACGATGTGACCCAGCCAAGAAAAAAAGGGGAAATGTGTTTCATAATTTGTCAGAAGTTTAAAGGATATATAATGAACATATTTTTGAACCCAAAATAGCTGAATTTCTTCTTGTTTCAGGTTTCAAAATGAAACGCTTTCTCAGAGTTCTGATGTACAGGCCTTGAAACTAGTAAATATTGTATGTTTTACATTTATTTTGCAGATAAATAGAAACATTCCTAAATATTCATATAAACATAATAACTCTAACTCTAAAAATTCCCATTGCTTAACTATTAACATAGTATCATTTTTAATATGTTTTTTCTATTGGACTAAAATACTGGAAAGACAATGCTGTTGATATAGATATCACTATAAATAACTCACTATTGCATACTTGTAAGTTTAAAATTCCTAGCGTTATGACTTCATGTTTTATGCACATTGATTTAACTATCAAATAATGAGTATAGCATAGTAAGTTCTTGGTGTTACAAACTTTCCTTTTTCTTTCTGGTAATATTTTGAGTCTTCCTCTGTTTTTCTCTCTTCCTCTATTTCTGAATTCAAATTGATATCTCTAATTCTATTCTAATACCAGAGGCCTGCATTCTAGTTTTTCACATTTATATTTAACTCCTGCCTCCAATTGTGAGAAATGTGGCTCTCATTATACTCAATATATTTACCTCTATGTCTAAGTACAGAATACACATAAGGTAGTTTCAAAATTTCTAATTTATACCACTTAGAAAAACAAATTTATTAATCAGAGTTCAGTATTTCTT
>NW_012152063.1:5323404-5329475 GCF_000956105.1 Propithecus coquereli
TTTGTAACAATAAAGACTTAAAAATTCTAAAAGGGTACTTGCTTCCAAAAGACAGAAATTCTTTAGGGAATATGGGTTTATAGACCTGAGATGGTAACTAAGGTTAAGAGGCAAGATAAGCATGATAAATGCCAAATAAGTAAGAAACAATGAGTGTTATACCAGCTCAGGTGAGAAAATAATTATTAATTGAGAGAGAGGTGGCCATCGAGCTGATTTCTTAAAGGAAGTTAAATTTAACATAGACCTTCAATATTTGGCAAAATAATATAGCATTTCAGCAGGAGTAATTGCTCAGAAATATGTAAAGATAAAGTTCCACAGCTTGAAGTGGGAGAGTAGCTCAAAAGCAGTGAGAGATCTGCTTGGGGCTGCTTTGCATACAGAGAATCTCAACTGATACATAGCCTGTCTCAAAAAGTCATTGAAATGATGGGAAAAAAGAAGTTTCAAGATGAACACCACAAAGAAAAGGGTATCAGCAGTAGACCAAAAATGTTGAGGGATTTCTGTAAATAGAAAATAGATGGGATAAGAAGGACGGAGAAACCAAAAGAGAGAAACCCACAGTCTACAGAAAAAAATTGCTGAGGTGAGAATTCTCTTCCTAGTGGAGGTAAGAAAAAACTCCAAGCTCAGATTGAGTGAGCACAGGCATGAAAAATGAATCGAGAGGTTATTATCAAAACAATTGCATTAATTTATACCATATATGATTAAATATATATTTGTATATTAACTAACTAATTAACTATAGTAAATCATTGAAGATAATTTAATTAAAGATATCCATATAAGGTAGCTGGAGCAAAAAATATCTTTCCCCATCCCCATTATATTAGGCTATCAGCTGTAGCTGTTTGCCTCTAGAATAAAGCTTGTAATATGCTCTAAAAACAAAATGCAAGATCTTTTTTTAAGTGAATTCATGTGTTGGGTACCAATGGCAGAGAGGACAATCCTGAAAAAAACTGACAAAGTTCACAATGGGTAAGGAGGAAGTTGTTTAAAAAATGAAAGACAATTTTGCTTGACAGTAATATATACTGAAGCTCTCTACCCCCAGCGTAAAGTCCTGTTTTTTTCTTTTTTTATGTGAAAACCCTTAGACTGCCTGTCTACCTTGTGCCCACCAATTCCAAGAGGAAGTCGTCCGTAAGGCAGTACCCTCCCCTCACAGACATAGTGCCCGCAACGGCCCTCCCATCAGGTAAAAGGCCTGTTGGGGAAATATGCGCACATAACTGTAGAGGAAATTCATACCATCTGACTACCAGTCATCCTTGTCACTCTGTGAAAAATATGAAGAGATCACCAAGGATCACAAAATATTTGAGAAAAAACAAGAGCATGCAAGAGAAAGTTCAGAATAAATAAACCAAACATCTAAATTTGGAGGAAACATATAATACATGAAAAACAAGAGAACTTCAAAACTTTTGAAATCACCATTCACACGAAGATTCAAGAGTGCTACATCCACAAAACAAGAGCTGGGTGCCCTAGAACAGGAAAAATCAGAATACTTACATATTAAAAACATGATGACTAAAATAAATATTTGATATAAATGTTGAATAATAGAATGAACTAATAACCCAGAAGATAAAGTGGAATAAATTTTTTAAAGGGTAAAACAAAAGGACAAAGGAGTAGATAATATGAAATGATAAGCTATGTGGATAACTAATATACGCCCATGACATTCAGCTGAAGTTCCAGATAGAGAGAACAGAAAAAATGTAGTGGAAAAATATAATAGAAGAAATAATGGAAAAATATTTCTCTGAATTGAGGATTGTGTCAGTGGGCTTTTCTTTGGGGAGCATGGGCAGAATCAATGAGACAACTAGGGACCACCCCTCCACTCCGCACCCCCGGCCAAGAATACCCAAGAGAGAGTAAGAAAGGGTTTACTGTGGGATGGAGCCTTTATCAACCTTCTCTGTGAGGCTGGTGATTCTCAACTTGGGGGTTGGGGAGAAGGGAGGTGGGGGATTCACCCCCACCAGGCAATATCTGGAAACATTTTTAGTTGTCGCGATTGATGGGGGAAAGAGGAGATTATTGGCTTCTAGTGGGTACAGGCCAAAAATGTTACTAATGAACAGGACAACCCTCCACAACAAAAAGTCTTCCATCCCAAAATATCGATAGTACAGAAGTTGAAAAACTATTTGCTAGATGATTTCCAACCCCCTTCCCTGAGACCTTAACAGCATCCTGAAAATACCTCTCCTATCCCCCGCCCCCAGCAATGCTCTAGGAGCTCTTCCTTCTTTCTCCACCCCCAGGAGATCCTCATTATTTTTACATAGCTGTTTTCTCAGAATTCGGGGAATATCTTGACAGTAAACACCATCTTGTGCTTGCTGTCTATAAGATTAGAATTTCTTCAGGAGGCACTGGAGGAAAATCACTCACCTTTACTTTCCTTTACCAATACTTTCCTATGCCTACTGGAGGATAATTTAACTTGTGTGTTTCTTCTGGTGTCTCTTTGAGACTAAATGCAAATTCTCCCTTATTTGCAGAAATTCTTTGCTGTTGGCTGTCTTTATTATGTCCTAGAGTTATGTTTATTCTTTTGTTTGTGTATTTTTATCATATCAATAGCCTTTAGGGAGACAAGAGAGGTAAGCACATATACTCAGATTGCCCTTTTTAACTACAAGTTGATTATTTTGGAAACTTACATGCATAAGATTTAGACTATGAAGAATTACCAGTCACTGGAACTTGTGAATATTCATATTTTTCAGTTCTTATGCTATAAAAATTATTGAAAGCATCCCCTGTGTGTTTCCTAAAATTTAATTTTGACATTGACATTTTTATAAGAGGAAAATTTTTTTCATATGATCAGTTCTTAAAGTAGAAACTTATTTTAAAACTAGATATTAATAAGCATTATCATAGTAATACTTTATAGCCCTTCAGATATGCAGTGCTTTCATAACACATTGTCCTGTTTGAAACTCACAGCCCTAGAAATATTACGACCTTTTAACTGTGAGAAAACTGAAGCTTTAAGAGACTGGGTGACATTTTAGCGGTCTTCTAATTATATGTTTAATACACCTGCTGGTCTATCATATTGCTTCTTAATTAGAAGAAGCAGAGTGTTTACTTGGACATTGTATCATTGCTCCATTCAATGATGGGGAAGGAGACACACAATGATGCAAGCAGAGGGTCTTGTTCAGACCTTCTGTCTTGATTTGTCTCAGTAGATGCCCCCTGCAGAGCCCTATGATCATGAGTATGCCAATAGCTCATTGTAAAAAAAAAATTTAAATCAATAAATAAATGACAATGCTCATGATTTGGAAAACCTTTTAAGGAACCTGAGGAATAAGAATAGCCAAGACTGACTCCTGGAGCATGAAATACAAAGAAAGAAAATAATTTTTAAAGAATTTTCCAAGTGTGGCTCAGATTATGTCATTTTGTGTGCAATTCTTCCCAGTGTACAAAATCTCACTTTGTGTTTTGTGATTCATTGTTTTCTTGCTTCCACCTTCATTCAGTATTTGAGAAGTTAGAAAAAGACTTTTACTCTCAGTTCTTCTACTCTCTTAGAAATTTAAAGCTTTACTCATTGATGTACAGATTTCTAATGGAAAAAAACTATGGGTTAACCATGACCCCACTTTCCCTTAGAAATCTAAGAATGTGGACTAAGAAAAGTCTTTTCTTCCTCTTCTTTACTAGAACTAGTCCCCCCATTTAGCCCAAAGGAAAATACCTCTTTTTGTTGTTGGCCACACTCAGTGTTGCTGGGTAAGAGGAGCTTTTCCATTAACTAACAAAAGCATGGCAGGAACAAGAGAAATATTGTCTGTATGAACCTCCCACGAGAGGACAAAGATTCCTGTCTTCACTTTTCCTTATAACTGGTATCATAACTAATAAAGAATAGCTAAAAATTTATTCAGTGTTTAATATGTCAAGCATTGTTTTAAAAATAAATACTTTACATTATTGCATGGTATTCACAAAGCCCCACTGAGTATGGTACTATTTTCTCTCTGATCTTTTAGATAAAATGAAGAGGAAGAGAGATACAGTAGTTTGCCAAGCACATAGTGAAGTCTGGATTCAAATACAGTTTGTCCAACGATAGAACTTGCTTCTAAATTGTTTGATAACTTCATTTTTCAGGAATATAGGAGTTTATTCAATACATTTTTCACATTCATTCCTTCCATGTTTTACATGTCCTTTTCATGGTGAGCAAATATACCACTGACTTTTTCTATGTGTTGGTCAGAGTTGTAGATAGCAATATTGACATGGCTTAAATAAAACTGTTGTTGTATTTGTTAGTAATTTTTTTCTTTTTTACATTCCACATCCATTGGGTTTTGTTAGTGTAGGCAAAGTACTTGCATTTCCAAATTAGTTCTTGACAGCGGATTGTAACTTAGATATATAATGATCTTCATCATCAATCTTTTCCTTTTCATTTAGTTTGTTCCTGGTAAACTCCCTTTCACATTTTCTCAGGGACTGTCCCAAACCTCATCTCTTTATGTTATCTTCTAGGTCATTACTCTCACTCTCATCTTCAACAAATAACCCTGCCTCCCATTTCATGGGCAGCTATAGGCCATCCAATATGAATGCCTTCGGGGCCTTTATTCTGTTAATATGGCGTATCATATTTACTGACTTACCTATGATGAACTATTTTTGCATCCCAGTAATAAATCCCACTTGATCATTGTGAATAATCCTTTTAATATGCTGTTCAATTCAGTTGACCTTGGAACAACACAGGTTTGACCTATGTGGGTCCATTTATATGCAGATTTTCTTCAGCCTCTCCCACTCTCGAGACAGTAAGACCAGCCCCTCCTCTTTTTCCTCCTCCTCAGCCTAGGCAACATGAAGTCAATGAGGATGAAGACCTTTATAATGACCCACTTCTACTTAATGAACGGTAAATATATTTTCTTAATAACATTTTCTCTAGCTTATTTAATTATAAGAATACAGTATATTATGCATTTAATATATAGAATATGTGTTAATTGACTATTATGTTACCAGAAAGGCTTTGATCAACAGATATTAAGTAGTAAGAAATTAGTAGTTAAGTTTTGGAGGAGTCAAAAGTTATATGAAGATTTTCAACTATGTTTGGCACCCCTAACTCCTGTGTTGTTCAAGGGTCAATTGTACGTTCAGGTTGTTGTGCAAGCATCATCACTATCCATCTCCATCTTTTCATCTTGCAGAACTGAAACTCTGTACCTATTAAATAATAACTCCTTATTCTCCCTTCCCTCATCCCCTAGCAACCACCTTTCTACTTTCTTTCACTATAATTTTAACTACTATAAGTACCTCATATTAGTGGAATCACACTGCTTTTGTCTTTCTCTGTCTGGTTTATTTCAGTTAGCAAAATGACCACCAGGAACATCCATGTTGTCTCAAATGGCAAGATTTTCCTCCCCTTTCATGGCTGAATAATATTTCTCTCTATGTGTGTGTATGTGTGTGTGTGTGTGTGTGTGTGTGTGTGTGTGTGTGTGTGTATGGCACATTTTACTTATCCACTCATCCATTGATAGACATTCAGTTTCCCTCTACATTTTACTCTACATTTTAGCTATTATAAATAATGCTGCTATGAAAATGAGTCTGTAAATATTTCTGTGATGCCCTCTTTCCAATTCTTTTGGGTATATACTTAGAATAACTGAATCATATGATAATTCTATTTTTAATTTTTTAAGGAACTGCCATACTATTTTCCAAAGCAACTGTTATCAATTTACATTCCCACCAATGGTGCCCAAGGGGTCAAATTTCTCTACCTCTTTGCCAACACTTGTTATTTTCTGGTTTGTCCATAGTAGCCATCCTAATAGACATGAGGTGGTATCTCACTATAGTGTTAATTTGCGTTTCCCTAATGATTAGTCATATGGAGCATCTTTTCATGTACTTATTGGCTATTTGTATTTCTTGCTTAGAGAAATATTTATTCAAGTCCTTTGACTATTTTTTAATCATATTGTTTTTTTGTTGTTATTGAGTTTTAGAAGTTCTCTATATAT
>NW_012152063.1:5330855-5338098 GCF_000956105.1 Propithecus coquereli
TTTTATGAAATACTTTTTCTGCATTTATCAAAATGATCATATGAGGTTTTTTCCTTCATTCTGTTAATGTGATCAACTTCAGAATTTCTTTTTAGTTTCTTTTCAGGTTTTCCACGTCTTTATTGATATTTCTATTTCATTCAAATGTCAATTTTCTTGACTTCTCTGCGGTTCTTTGAGTATCTTAAAGATAATTGTTTTTAAAAAGTTTTTGTAAAGTAGATTTGCCATCAGTTCTTTCTGTTTGCTTATTTTTTCCTTTGAATGTAAAATGCTTTCCTGTTCCTTAGTATGCCTTGTGATTTTTTGTTGAAAATTAGACATTCGAATCTAGCAGTACAGTAATTCTGAAAATCAGATTCTTTTCTTTATTCAGAGTTTGTTGGAGTTTTTGTTTTGTTTTGATTGCTGTGGGCTGTCTCTGTGCTGTGGATCAGCCTTGATGTGTAAATTTAAGGTCTTTTCAGGTCTTTTCAGAGCCTCCTCTTGTCCCTGATATTATGATGACTTTCTGATTTTCTCATATATGCAGTTGCTTTTGAATATCCTACTCTTTTATGCCTGATTCTCAAAAGGGAAAAAGGAGACTAATGAATAGAGAAAGAATACTAACCCTTTAAATCTCCTGGAAGTCACTTCATCTGAAAGGAAAGAGACTTTGAACAATGCAGAGAGGTACAACAATAATGGATGCCTGTCTCTGTGTTTGTACCTTCATAATCAGAAGCAGCAATCGGTAATTAGAACACAGATCTCCAATATTTGGGGGATAGAATCCTTATTGTTCCCCTGGGCTCCTGCAAGCTCTGTGTAAACTACTCCAGGAGCACATGCCCAATTGCCTGCCACAGGGCTGAGAGAAGTGGGGGGATGCATAGTTGCTGTCAAGCTAACAACTGGCATTGAATAAAATTAACCATAATTTACCGTGCAAACCTTCCTCTGGAAGCTGCAAACTTTCAATAGACTCCAGATTTTCAAAATAGTTATGTTAGACAGATTCTGCCACTGCATTTGTTGTCTGGATGGGGAGATGAATTCCTTGTGCTTTTTACTCTGCCATCTTTCCAGAATCCTTTCATGCCCAAATAAGCCTTTTTAAGGGCCATCAATAGCTTCCTATACTTGTAAGGAATACAAAGACTTAGTGAGAACAAAATTTTCATCAAATACTTTCTAAATTGGAGATGAAATATGATATAGGACCACTTTTTGCTCAATACATGTATGTAATTTTAAGTTTTTTTCTCAGTAGTACCAAAATATACCCTAATATATATATATATATATATTGAAGATGGCTAACAGTTCCATTTTCTGCATTATTTCTTATGGATTGTTCTATCTGATGACCCTCCATCTCAAACACAATAGGAATGTGCTTCCTCTATGGGGTTCCATCAATGTCCACCGACATAAATGATTTTCCTTGCCTAGAAATATTGCTTGTACTGTCCAAAGTATTTGCTCTCTCAACCTAGATTTGGAGGAAACACAAGAAGGGAAAAACAAGAAGCAAATATTATGAGAGTCACATCTGAAAAAGAAATGATATGTCTGTGGAACTTTTTAAAAGAATCATAATCTGTCAGGTAAGAAGGAAATCAATGCACAAAACCTCAATACGGAATAAATACCTGGCTGTAGTTTCTGAAATGATGGTGTATGTGTTCCGGTATGAGCTACAAAATACATGCCCTGACCTGAGGAATTTTGTTCTTTGTTTATGATTATGAACAATGGTGGGGCAGAGAAAGGGGATTCTTCCCTCCCCTGGAAAATCCCTGTTTCTTTCCTCTTAGAACTGAAAGGGACTCTCTCTGTGTTATTGAGGCTAACTGGGGAGTTTCGGCTAACTCTTATGGGAAAAGAGATGGAAATAAGCATTCCTCAATAACCCCACTAATCAACCATGGGTTTCTTATGAGCATTTAGAGGATTCCCATAGGTCCTACTCAGCGATAAGTGGCCAAAATATGATAACTACATTTAGTCACACGTGCTATACTGGCTGTTACTAACTGTAACAACGATTCATTCCCCTAAAGCCTGGTCCCAACTGGCACATGCTAGAGGGTAGGAAGTAACAGGAGGCCCTAATGGCCACCATGGCTTCCTGGTATGGTGGATCAGTTCAGTAGCAATAGAAGAAATTCCTATGAAGTCAGACAGCTGGAAACTTAGATTTATGTCACTAACAAAATTATTTGAAATCAAATTTCTGTTCAATTTTTGGAATCTCATCTATGTCACTTCTGTCTGACCTTCAGCTCCCTACTTCTCTAACCCCCTTAGTCACCACAGACCAAGCTCTCTGGCCCTAGTATCCCACCTTCCCTCTGTTCCTTTCCCTTCAAGTGCTTCTAATTCTGCTCTCACTCCAGACCCTTTCACAGGTCTTTGGAATCCTCCATTCTGAAAAACAGACAAACAACCCAATATCTCCTACATCCTTAAATCCTTAACCTCTCTCAGAGCATGTCCTGCATGCTGTTGTTAATAAAACATAAACCTCAGTTAGACAGGAGATCAATTCTTCTTAATTCTCTCTCCTCTAATAAGGGCTGCATATTCTCCCATAAGTCAACATCTCAGGGTTTAATCCTCCTGGCTCCCTAATGCCACTTCCTGCTCATGCACATTTTCTTTCATTCAAAAAGCCCCTTCTCCTTTTAAGCTTATGCTGTCTGGCTTTACATCCCTTTACCCATACCTGCTGCCCTCATCTTCTAACCATCAGGCAATTCTCTGACATTTAATGAGAACATTGTCATCTGACCCACAGCCTTCATCCTCCCCTATCCAATGTCCTACCCTACATCCTAGCTTCTCAATTGACCTCCTCTATGCCAAAGACCCTTACCTCCATTCAACTTCTACAGTGTGCTTACAACATCATACCATGGGGCTAAACCCCCTGGAATTATTAATAACTCACCTCCAGAATCTTCAACTCTGAGGACCAATGGCTATTCTAACATTTTTGTCCCATCAAAAAAACAAAAGAAGAAAAAAGTAAAAAAGAAAATTCCCGTTACCCACTCTAGCACCATTCCCTTTTGTTTTCTTTCATAGCCCCATTCCTTAAAAGAATTATCTGTCCTCACTGTCTCTAGTTTCTCACTTCACATTCTTTCTTCACCCTGCTGCAGTGCAGCTTCTACCCCAACTAATGAAACTGTTCTCACTAAGATGAACATTGTCTTCCCAAACACCTGCTACTACTCCTTCTTTGAAATTCTTTCCTTATTTGGCTGTTTTGGCTCCCCTTGCTTCTAGTTTTCCTCTCATTTATCTGATCATTCCCTGTTTGGTTTTCTATACACCCCTTAAACATCAATGGCTCCCAGATGTCCCGCTGTGTTTACTCTCCTCCTGCACACTCGTCTCCTCTAAAATGGCTCATCCACTGCCGCTACTTCACCCTTATAGTGCACAAGGACTGCCTGTCTATAGACATCAAACCCATGGCATTTTCTCAAGCTCCAAACAAGATTTTCCTTTGCCACTCAAATAGTTCTGCTGGACAAAGACATCAATAACAACATGCTCTTTCTCCATTTATTTATGTAATAGATTTAATACCATGCAAGCAAAGTACAGGTGAGGCTTCCTAGACTAAATATCAGAGAAGTCAAAGTTCTCTTTTCCATTTCTGCAGCTGCTTCCTCAAACATTAATCACATCTCACCTGGATTATTGCGATCGCCATCCAGATTGTGTAGTCAATACTGCCTCTTTACATCTTTATTTTTTATACTCACGCCCTTTCCTGCTGTACATTTAAAATACTTAATGTACAACCAAACTTTTTATAATTGTGAAAAAAATATTTATACCACCTAATATGAAATTAAATAGAATAGAATCTTTTTTAAGCTGAAAATAAATCTTAGTATTGCTCTTAGTGGTTAGTAAAAACTGCATCTGTGCTTGTGGCACAAACCTCTCTGTGTTATTCTAGTCTAAAGAGAAACCATCTTAGCAAACGTTATTAGAAAACCCTTTCATGAACCACTAGGTTATTAGCATAAGTTTTGAAACATAAATTCATGAGTTTTTCATAGTATTGCTCAACTTCACCAAACTGGAATTCTAACAATAAAAAAGACATTTCCCCAATAATGGTCAAGTCTTTGCTAAATGAGCAGGTGCAGGACATCACCCATTTGCCTGCCAGACCCTTTAACCATTCTCCTTTATCAGTTCTGTTCTGAGAGGCTGTTAGCCAAAGAAAGGAGAGGGAGAAGAGAAAGAAGTTGAGCTATTTCTTCTCCACTCCCTCCTTGTATGGTGATTAATTTTATTCATCAACTTTGATGGACTACACCACCTGGACATTATTCCAGATGTTCCTGTAAGAGTGTTTTCAGATGAGACTGAACATTTCAATTGCTGAACTTTAGGTACAATACATTGTCTTCAATAATGTAGGTGGGTCTCATCCAATCAATGGAAAGCCTGAATAAGATGAAAGACTGGCCTGCCCCAGGACGAGAAGAAATACTAGCCACAAATGGCCTTCTGACTTCAGACTCAAACTATGGAATTGGCTCCTCCTGGGTCTCTAGCCTGAAGGCCCACCCTACAGATTTTAAACTTGCCAGCCTCCATAATCACATGAGCCAATTTTTTTAAAAAATGCACATACACACACACACACATGCACACACACACGCATCCTAGCAGGTCTGTTTCTGTGAAGAACCCTAACTAGTACACTCTGATTCAGCTCTGAGTGTCTGGAAGTATCTGCATTCCCCCCAACCCCAAAATTACAGATCTAATACTGGTCCAGCTTTCACTAGGTCGATCTACTGTCTCCTTTGTTCCTTTGCCATAAGCATGGTCATAAGCTTCCCTTGCAACTAGTTGCTGGTGTCTTCCCATACCTTAATTCTTAGCACTGCCTACACCTCTGAGAGCAGTACTTTCATGAAAGCTGCGGTTCTCTACTCAGGCTGCATATTTGAATCAGCTGGGAAGCTTTTAAAAAATCCCAATGGCCAGGCCACAAACCAGACCAACTAAAGCAGAGCCTCTGGGGGTAGAACACGGGCACCAGTATTTTTCAAAGCTCCCCAAGCACTTCTAATGTCCAACCAAGTTTGAGAACCACTGCATCAATGTCCCTTCATTTGAACCATTTGAGATGAATTTTGTTTTCAGCCAGAAACTGGACCAATACACTGTCATCATCTAACATCCCCTTCAGTAATTCCTCTGAAAGTTTAAAGAAAAAAAATATAGTTTTCTTAAAATCCTACAAGCATTTGTTACCAAGATTTTTCATATGACTATTTTCTGTGCTGCCACAGATTGTTATTTCACTTTTAAGATTGTTACTGCTCTTTTTCTCTCACTTTCTCTCCAAATGTTCCAACTCATGGCCCTATCCAAAAACTTATCACCCAGCTACCCTTCTCAGCCTCTTTAATATATACGTATGTATATATAATACACATATATATCTCCATCCCCCTTTCTAAAATAGGGCTGAGTATGTTGCCTCATACGATGCAAATTTCAAAGTTCTGTCAATGAATGTCTATGACCTATATGATACATTGAAACTCCTGGCAAGGCATTAAAACCCCTCTACATCCATCACAATCTGACATTCATTATTCTCAACAATCCCCATCCTCAGCCCCTTTCCAACATTGTATACTCTACCAACTATTATCTGCTCCTTTGACTCTCCTTGTCCCTTCACACCTCCTCTTCATGGTGACAGATATCAGTTCTCCTGCCTGAAACCACCTTCTCTACTTTAGCAGCCTGGCCCTTTGGTCTTTCAGAACTCAACTCAGATGTCTGCTCCTCAATGAAAACATCTCCAGTCCCTCTAATGATGCTCGTAAAGGCCAACTATTACTAACTCTCTTGAGGACTCAGGGTTATTTCCTGAAGGAAGGGATTTATAAACTGGGACTGAAAACAAAGAGTGAAGGGGAAAGAGATGAGGAGATGGGGAAGAAAGTTTAAGACAGCTCACATAAAAGCCCAGAGACACATCAGCATCCATAGTACAGGTGTGATAAACTGTGAATATGTCCATAGGTATACACAAAGGAGACTGATGAACAAGGAGCCTTGGAAGCCTTGTGAGGAGTTTTGTCTCAATCCTAACAGCAACGGAATGCACAACTTTACAAACCTCAGTCAAAGAGTTGTGGAGAATACACTGGAGAAGAGAAGGATCAGAAACCGAGAGACCAGTAGTAGGCTGTCAGAGAAATCCAGAAGTTCCCAGCCCAACCTAGGTCTAGCAGTGAGAAAGAAGGTATGCCATTTTCTAAAAATTATGCCTTTGCCATGTGAAACTGTTAAGATTCAAAGTAATAATCTAACATCTCTAGGGTTCTTTTGATTGATTTAAGTATTATATGAAAATGCATATTTCTGTAAAAATTAGTCAAATATCTTTAATGACATATCAGATCAATAACTATCAGCTATGGCATTGAAAGTCAACCCTTTCTTTGTTCTTATCCAAATGCCTCCATCCACAACAGTTTTTTTTCACTCTGCCCCCCTATTTTTATTTCCATTTGACAGGCTTTTTAGTCATTTGAATATCCTTGTCTTTACAGATATATATGTAAGTTTGAAAAATCTTTTGTGAGCCAAGGAATGTCAGCATATAGAATTGACTTTTCATGATGACACAAGCACAAGAATTGTTAAAATGTTGGTGACAAGGAACAAGGTGAGATTTCCACTTGTTATGATAGGAAAATACAATTTGACCTATAGCATAACTCAGAGAACTATATTCAAGGATTTTGCTTTATTTATTTAATATATGGAAAAGATATTTACTATGAAAAATGTAAGAACTAAACATTTCTATCTTTAAATTATTCCAGTGAGGATGTTACATCATAGAGTGTCATACATGTGGTAATATATAAACCATAACACTTTACATAATGATGTCATGTGACCATGTATAAAGCAAATGTCATCTGAGACCTTCACTCTCAGAGACAGACATGAGTGTCACTCAAACCATCACATTGAGCTCGATGCTCCAAATCCTCTTTGTGAGGTCTGTAAATTTCTTAGGGTATACTTTTTTGGGTCCCTATTGTTTTCTTTTTAAAATCTGTGTTGTCTCTAAGTCTGGCATGGATCTAGATATGAAACTATCACTTTTCTGGTATCCATAAGAACCTAGTCACAATAAACATTCTGTCAGTCTAGTAACTTCAGTGAGCCTGGGAAATTAACGTTATCC
>NW_012152063.1:5342223-5344105 GCF_000956105.1 Propithecus coquereli
TTCCTTTTAAAATAACAATTGTCAATTATTTTTTCATATCTTCTGTTTTATATTAGTAAAAGCATTTCTATAATTTTAGCATGGAGAATTTATATACAAGTTATAGGAGAGACTGGGCTTTTAGTTCAAAATTAGTTTTGTTTTATTTGTTTCTAACTTATAGGTGAAAATGCTGTTTTAAACAGAGGCCTATTTTATCCCATAAAATTAAATGAACCATAACCCAGAACTGCAATGAGACACACACAGCATGACCACATTATTTCTGAAAGCCGAAGAGTTGCCAGTCTGTTGATCTCAGACTTCATGAACTTCAGTTCAAATTGGTTCCCTGCAGTAGTAGCTTTGAGCTTCTGCCAAACAGCCACTGCAAGGCTGAAAAACACCAGATAAGGAGATGGCATAGAGGCACATTTTCTTTAATATTGTTAGCTCTTTTACTGAAGTTTATTCATTGTTTTTATTAAAGAGGTTGGTGTCACCTTGGACATTTTCTCACTTAAAGGTAGCACACAATGATTGCTAGGATAGCGTACTATTAAGAATGTAAAATAAAATGTGGGGCCTGCATGAGCATTCTTCCTTTGCCAATGAATTGCAAATGCTTCTTTCTATGTACAATTGTGCCAACTTTAAACAATAAATGCAGAATTCTTATTGTGGGTTGATCTTTGGCAAATCAGGTCTCCTTTTTGTTTTCAATTGCTGTCTGTGTCAGCATCAGCCATGCTCAGAGTCAGTCCTAATACAACTAGGCAATATATTAAGAGCTCTGGCCACAGTCATTAACTGGAGTCTGGAAATACCCATGTATTCCTAGGCCCAGTATCTAGAGTGCCTTTGGAGTGTCCAGCAAGCTGTAGCCACTTTCCTACACAAAAATGTTGTTGCTTAAACCTCACTTTTGGATGACTGTCATTGCAGACATCCTCCACTTGTGATCCTGCAACTGGTGCCCTAAGCTAAAGTATCACCTGTTGAACAGGAACTCTGCCCCTGGCCTTGAATTTCACACCCTGTTTCCTAGATACTGGCTGGAATTGTTCTTCCAACTGAATAGGCTCTTTCCTTCCCTTGCATGGAGGTAAAATCCTAGGACTGCCTGGAATTACTATTATCATATCCTCCCCACAGATTCCCACCCCTTCTAAGTCATTCCTGGCCCAGAAATCCAGTTCCACTCCCCGGGGATATTATGATTTGTAATGCCGGTGACTCATCCCACTTTTGGACCTTTAATCTCAACCTGCTTTTTCCTCCTTATTTCTCTTTCCTTGACTTGAGGCCCAGCACATATCAAAGCAGATATGGTATGTAAGACAATGTCAGTGTGCGAAATGCACTCAACACATAAAGGAAATCTTGAAGGTATCTTTTTAGTCAATGTAAATGATCACCACAATTAATCTATTTTGTGATTTTAAATTTGTTTTGATGAAAAACAAGGCTTTGCATTTTCTTTACTGAGAAAATAATATAGTTTCCTTTTGTTTTATTGTTCCAAAATTTGATAAGGCAGAAAGCAAGTTATTCTTTTGGAGATGCCATAATATACTAGGTAGTAGAATACCCAGCTAGCACTAATATTGTGTAGTTAACATTGTGTTATGAGCTTGATTCTTTCTATAAACCTTTGTACTGTCTATATTTTGTGCTGCCCAGTTTCCATGGCAATGTGTTTGTTCCCATGGAGAAACAAAAATGAGTTGAACTTGAAGATATAAAACCAGAGTTGAACTTGAAGATATAAAACTTCACTCAGTGGATAATTTACTCAAGAGACTATTAAGGAGGAAATGGAGGAGACAGAAAAACAGAAAATATATCTAGGTTTCAAGTTCTAGCTCAAAGCTAAGAAACTACTTCTGATTTTTTTTTTTTT
>NW_012152063.1:5344155-5346094 GCF_000956105.1 Propithecus coquereli
AAAAAGAAACTTTGACTTTCCTGTCGTCTGCTATCTTAATGTGTGACACACAAAAAGCCATATTTTACACAGTCACACTAATAAGGCCCCATGCAGGGGGTGGAGGAGGATCATCCTGTGAGAGAGAGGACACATATATAAGCCTGTTATTGAAGGAGCACAAGTGTCAGCATCTGAGACACAAGGACCCAAAAGCGTGGCTGACTATCGCATTGCAGAAGTGCTCAGACATGAAAGCAACACGATAAAGATGAAAGAAGGCTCTGAAGTTTAAGGTCAAAACGAAATTGCACTCAAAACCAAAAACATAACCTAGGGTTAATGTCTGGCAGAACCAATAGTCACCTGAGCAGGTTGGGAGTGAAGCGAGGCTGTGAGAAGGCAGGTTGTGCAAATGACAAGGTTGCTTTATGACGTGCTTTTGTTGGCCATATCAGAGGGAATGTGAAGGTGTGTTGGGTATGTCCTTACAGTTATGGCATCTTAGTTTAAATAAACTTTGGTGCAAATCCAGTAATAATAGGCAAGACATTTCTTACTCTTGATTTTTATTTTCCTTTCCTTTCCTCCGGCTCTTTGTCCTGTAACTCCTGTCTCAGTAGTGACATTACCACTCCCCTCTTTGAGCAACCCAGAAACAAGGGAGTCATTGCGACTGTTCTTCCTGGCACCACTCTGAATGTTTGCTTTTAAATAGACTCAGTACGCGTTACTTAAACAAATATGTTTGGGAAAAAACTTCATATTACTTATTGAAATGGAAAATGACTATCAGTGACTAAGGAAAAGAACCAATTTTTAAAAAATTAATGAAAATAAAGTAATGTCATTACTTTAACAGAAATTCATTCCCTCTTTGTTAAAAAGGATGATTAGCAAATACCATTTAAGATAAAGATTACCATCAGCCTAAGGCTTTCTCCTTAAATTAATTAGAGGAATTGATAATTGAAAGGAAAATGGATTTTTTTTATCATGTAACCTAATATGATCTAATGCTTTATCTTTGTACCACCAAAATGTTATCCAGAGACAAGTCCCATATTTTGGGAGGCACTAGACTGTGGGATAAATTCCAAACTCAATAGCCTGATGTAACCTTACTCCCGACTACCTTTCAATACCGTTGCCTGCTGTCCTACAAGTCATGTGCCCTAACTACACTCCTGCCAAAGGATGTGGCATTTGGCTCCACACATTTCTTCATTGTGTCTTCTGGGAAAACTCTTACACCTCTCTCAAGAGGTTTCGTGTGTGAAGTCTTCAGGGACCCCACCCAGGCACCTTTCTCCATAGTATGGACAAAGGTTCTCTCCTTGACCAAATACCAGTCAGGCCCCTCTGAGCTCTCTTCTCTACTATGCCTCAAGTTTGGCCTTTATAGGTTGAACAAACACTGATGCAGTTTCTAACAGCTCAACACTGCTTCCTTAGGATGACCCCATCCCCCCTTAAAGTGCCCGCATGAGAAAGTTCGAGACTGCCAAAAGAAATTATGGTTGTTTCAGCCAACACCTGAAGATAAAACCCCTGTTTTCCAGTCTCTGTGGGAGGGTAGGAGCCGAACGTTGATCGGCGCCAGTTAGCAAACCTAGACAAGTTTCACATGCACCAGTCCCCCTTCCTGTTCCTTGTGGTATTTCACTTCCTTAAAACTTAAAAAACTCTACTGAGTCCCCACCTACCTTTCTCCCTACTCCTTCATTCTTCCTTTAAAACGCCTGGTCACCTCTGTACAGATCGAAGTTGAGTGCAGTTCACACTGGACTCTTCCCTATTGCAATAATGTATTATGGATTAAAATCGATCCTTACCACTTTAAATAGTGTGCAACTCGGTTTATCTTTGACAGCGTTCACACCTGCTTCTAAAGCATTACGTTGTCACTGTCCCTTTAATCATCACTCTCACTCGCTATGCTGTGCTCATTTCTGTACTC
>NW_012152063.1:5349019-5363695 GCF_000956105.1 Propithecus coquereli
AACTTCACTTGCAAAAGACAAAGCAAGATGGCTGGGCTCAGCAGCTCTTTGCTGTGCCGTCACACAGGGCTCTCCCTGGCCTCTAATGTTGCCCCCACACACACACACACACACACACACACACACACACACACACACACACACATACACTTTATAATTCAGACACTTGCTCCCTTTCCATTTGATACTACTTCTTTGTTTGTTTTCTTTGTTTGCTGTTCTCTTCTGTTTTCTATTCTGTTCCGCTGATCCTGCTCTACGTTTTGTCATTTTTTGTCAGGCTTCACTCTTCTGCATTACTCTCTTCCTGCTTCAATCTTTAGTATTTTTTGTACTATCCTTACTTTCAATATTCTTCTCTGTCTTTAGTCTATTTTCATTCTTATCACCTTTTCTTCCTCTCTTTGCACCCCCTCTGCGAGAAGTTTGTGCATTTGCTCCATCTTTTTTTTTTTTTAACATATTGTTCTGGATGACTTCCTTTTCTTGCTCTTTTCATGCATTATTTTTCCCTGATTGTTTAAATCCCAGTCCCAACAACTTTGTGTAGAGGATTATGATTGAAGCAATTTTAAATATTTCTTTAATATGATAAAAGGTGAGAAGAAAGAGTTGCCTTAGAAAATCACATCCTAAACAGCAGACAGCCTTTTTTTAAAACCACTCTCTTTGTTCCCTTTGTAGGTTCATGGGGAATAAAATCAATGAGATCCACCATTTCCTACACGTCTCCATCAGTCATTCTTCACCTTAATCAATCAAGTAGTGAAGAGTAGGACTCAAATTAGTTTAAGTCCATCCTGCTGAATTGCACCACTCAAGATGAAATAACTTTCACACATCATTTGGTGGACTAGCAAACAGCAGGACAAAGGTATGGCCTGGATTAATTGTAGTTCTGGAGCAATAGTTACAGGAAGACAAGACACAAAGGTTTTTTCTTTTGCTTAATTTTGTATGATGTTGGGGGCAGGAGGCATTTCTATCATTTTATATTGGTTATGCCACATGAGAAATAGAATAATTAAAATTTCTACAATACGGAGTTTATTTCTGATCCCCGTTATCAAATGGGCATACACTTTGAATTGCTTCTTAGTTTTTTAAGTTTTGGGAATTGGATATTCATCTTTCTTTTATAGACTTTCACCTAATTTCAAAAAGTATTCAAAAGTGTGCAATAATAGATTGCATGTGAAGGTAAACGGTCCACTACGGTTTAAATGCATTGCTTTAAACTAAACAGACACATATTCTGATATTTGAATTCTTCCTTGAGAGAGAGATATATACATATAGGTATATATGTGCTTTTGTATAGTGGCAGATTCTTTATGCTTTTGCCATACTCGAAGTTAAATTTTAATTTAGATTTAATTTATTAAGTACCTAAAAGAGACATTCATCCACTATTTCAGAATCTCTTCTAAGTTCATGAAAAAAAATTGATGTCTCATAATATATACTGCTTTCGTTGTACTCAGAGCCTTGGGCAATCAGTTTCACCTACCATACTTAAGGTATCTGTTCTTCTTAGTTTATTCCTTTGCATTTAATAGTTTTTATCTTGCTTAAGATCCCAGGTTCTGGGGGGAAAAAGTAATTTGGAAACTAACTTACTATTATATAAAATTTTAGTTGAAAGAAATTGCATCTTCTTTTTTAAAATTGATATAATTATAGAGCCAACACACACAATTATGTGGGTTGAGCATGGCACAGTCCCAAAGAGCCATTCTCAAGCTGTGAGGGGCCTTGTATCCAGTTGGATTCATTTTGTAATTCTCTCCGAAACTATGCCATGAGTTTACTCATCAGATGGAAAAAAAATTCTACTCTGATAATATTGAATTAAATCTGGTTTTACTCTCTAAAAATCATGACATGTAACATTTTAGATAGAGTTGAGGGGAAACTTAGAGATCATTTGGTTCTCCTCTTCCATTTTACAAAGAAGGAAGATGCTTCCAGAGGAATAATGTATCTTGACCACAATTTTATCACCATATGTACCCTAAGAGTCAGGATTAAAGCTGGCTCTCCTGATTCCTAGCATCAGGAATATCATTTTGAAGGCATTCCTGGTGGCACAAAATATACTACATTTGTACCATATACATCCCATAGGTACAGTCTTCTAGGTTTTTTGCCTAATTTTATTCCTAGATGATTTTATATTGCAAACTACTAGAGGACTGAAATAATTTCTGGATAATTCTCTGTGTGCAACATACTAAATAGTTTTTTGAGAAAGGATGTCACCATTTTCATTGTCTAATGTAGTGGAAAATATTTAGAAAAGGAACTGTTCAATGGTACTGTGGCATCTATATTACCACAGTAAAATCTGGAATATTGACATTAAGCAATGGAAATAGAGTTTCTTAGGAATTAAAATGTTTACTTTCCCAGCATTGGGAAACTTCACCAGCTTATTCATCTTCTCTGTGGAACCTTACATTTTAAAAAATTTTTTTTTATTTCAACATATTATGGAGGACAAATGTTTAGGTTACATATATTGCTTTTGTCCCACTAGAGTCAGAGTTTCAAGCATGTCCATCCCCCAGACGGTGAGCACCACACCCATTAGGTGTGAATATATCCATCTCCTCCTCCCCTCTCCCTCCTGCCTGACACCTAATGAATGTGCACATAAGTGTTGATCAGTTAATACCAATTTAATGGTGAGTACATGCGGTGCTTGTTTTTTCATTCTTGTGATACTTCACTTGGGAAAATGGGCTCCAGCTCCATCCAGGATAATACAAGAGGTACTAGATCACCATTGTTTTTTGTGGCTGAGCAGAACTCCATGGTGTACATATACCACATTTTATTAATCCACTCATGTATTGATGGGCACTTGGGTTGTTTCTACAACTGTGCAATTGTGAATTGTGCTGCCATAAACATTCGAGTGCAGATGTCTTTTTTACAGAATGTCTTTTATTCCTTTGGGTAGATGCCCAGTAATGGGATTGCTGGATCAAATGGTAGTTCTACTTTTAGCTCTTTGAGGTATCTCCATATTGCTTTCCACAGAGGTCGTACTAGTTTGCAGTCCCACCAGCAGTGTATGAGTGTTCCTATCTCTCCACATCCAGGCCAACATTTGTTAATTTGGGCCTTTTTATAAAGGCCATTCTCACTGGAGTTAAGTGCTATTTCATTGTGGTTTTGATTTGCATTTCCCTGATGGTTAGAGATGTTGAGCATTTTTTCATATGTTTGTTGTCCATTAGTCTGTCTTCTTTTGAAAAGTTTCTGTATGTCTTTTGCCCACTTTTTAATGGGGTTGTTTGATTTCTTATTGTTGATTTTCCTGAGTTCTATATAGATTCTAGTTATCATCTTTCTTTATTAATATCAACCCATATTTTCCCTTTTGTTCTTTTTTATTACTCAATACCAATGTGTGGTTTTTGCTGTAGTATTTTAATTTGTTTCTCTTCTCCTGCTGCATCTAGAGAGCTCGTCAACTCCTTGCATACTAAGTTTGCATTTACTTGTTTTCTTTCCTCCCTGATGTTGGCTATGTGTACAGCTGATATTAATTGTGTGTTATGTAAGGAGACAAGATTTGAACTAGAGACACTTCATCACAAGAGCCCTGAGTAAATTAGAAGCAAATATCCAAATTTAGTCTACATTGACAAAAAAGCCTTATCAAAAGGTGTATATCGTGAGTCTAAATGCTAACAAAATTCATCATTAAAGAGAAAACTTTTAAATAAAAATTACTATAAAACAGTATGTAGTAGTGACGTTTAAAATTGTTTTTTTCTAATACATTAATTCATATTGATGAGAAGAACAAACAGGGAGTTAAAAATAGTGCATGCCATCACAAAATCATGATGCCTATTTTTAAATATTTTATTCTTTATTTTTTTCTAGAACTGAAAGGGGCATAGGGCGGATATGATCATGAACTTTTATTTGAGACAGCAATGAAAGAAGAGAGGAAAAACATGCTAGTACTCCAAGAAGCTATAGCTTCTGCCAGATGTTGCAAGAATGAATGAGATAATTGGCCTTTTTCTAGGGCCTTGTGTCAACTTTGAATATAATTTCCGATTGCATAATGAGCATCTAGACAGTCTTGACATCTTTATTATACTCTCTGAGTTCCTAAAAAGCTACCATTTTGTTTAAAGATGATTTATTTAAAGATTAAAACAATTACTTAAGTGCTAAGACTAATTTATCCCATAACTCAATACCAATACTATTGTTTTCCCAGATCTGGTTCTCTAATATTCATAATAATGATACCAAGTATTAAATCAAATCAAATTTAAGATTGATTATTTGATGACATTAACACTCAAATCCATTTTTTTCCCAGGCCTTATTTTGTTTCTGAATTTTGCACTGAATTATTGTGGTTTAAATAGCCTGTTTTACATGACAACTTTCAAACAAGAGCATAAATTCTCATAAATGCAGACTAAGGAATTCATAATCATAGCTCTTGGCCGCCACCTAAAGGTTTCTTTCTTGTTGCTTTTACATAAGATCTGTGCATTCCTTTTATAATAAAATTGTTACCTGTATCATTGCATGTTTCTGCGTAAGTATAGGATAAAGAGATTTATTTCAGCATGTTTATTTCATTTTTATGTATTCAAATTAGCAGCATATATAATTACATTGATATTTCAATTTATTTGGTACAAAAAAAGCAATTTGAAATAGGTCTTCCAAGTTGATAATTTTTCATTCATTCAAAAAATACTTAATGTGCCCTTATTATGTACCACTCCACTCATAGGCCAGAAATAGAAGAATATTTAAGTCATGGTCTCTGACTATGAGAAGCATACACCAGTTACTGATGTAAGTGGCTGGCTTCACTTCTGTTATAATCTGTATTAGAATTATCATTAATTGGATGCACCAAGTAAATCTAGGAGAAGCCTAAACAAAGATAAATGTTTCACATTTCAAACTTTCCAAGGTAAATTTAATTAAACCCATATTTACTGAGCCATTTTTGAGTGTAATGTTTATGTTAAATTCCTCAAATTCCATAAAGAATATTAATAACACATATAATCTCTTGATTATGATTGAAAGTAAATGAGATATCAGAATTAATGATTCCCTGCTCCGTATCTGATTCTCACTCCTTTATTCTCCTCTTAAGAAACAGTTGATTGAATCAAGCCAGATATCTCCAACCTCCTACTTAGACTCTGACGAGGTCATGTTTGGAGAATGGAGTCAGTGTCATTTATGATACCATAGTGAAAAGTTAGTTATGAACTCTACAAACTTCTCATTTCAAAACTCATATGGATAGAGCATCTATTAATCACCCAACTTCTTGTTAAACATATACACATGTTGTGTTAGAACATGCACTTGCTATGAGAGAGTCTATGTATTTAGTCCTTGATTTATTTATAGAACACCATTCATTTCCTTAATTCAAAAAATATTTATTAGGCACCTAATATGTACCAGGTACCTACCATTGTAAGCATTCAATGAAGTTGACTGGTCTCTGCCCTCATTGAGCTCGTGAAGAGGACAGAAAATAAACAAATAACTAATCAAAACACATTATGATACTAGCTACAAAGGAACTGAACACTGTACTGTGATAAGAGAATAACACTGGGGAGAGACAGACCTTCATTAGGTAGGGAGGTCAAGAAAGACCTCTCCTCAGAAGCAGTTTTAAACTGCAACCTGAAGAATAAGGAGCCAGTTCTGCAAAGGATGGAGAGAAAGAGGCAGGAAGAATTGTGCATGCAAAAGCCCAAATGCTAAAAGAGGCCCAAAAGGACTAGACTAGAGTGAACAGAGGGAGCGTCATGGGATGGGCTTAGAGAAGAAGGAATCAACTCATGTGGGGCCTTGAAAGCCATGGTAAGGACTTGGGGTTTCAGTAGAAAGAGAATGGAAAGCCATGGTAGCAGACTAAAGAAGGAAGTCACTCGATCTGGTGGCTGAATGGAGAAGCCACTGGAGATGGCCAAGAGAAGAGGGAGACAGAAATCTACCCCAGAGATACAGTGAGAGAGATGATAGTGACATGCACAAGGATGGTGGCAGTGGAGGCCAAGAGAAATTAACACATTTGAGATGCATTTTGGAGCCAGACTCAACAGGACTTGGAGGCACATCAGATGTCCCCCTTGGTTCTGCTGTTTCTTCCCAGCTATGCTGGCAGGTTTCCATATTAAAGTTTCCATGTTAGATTTTATGTCACACTTAACCTATTAATTTAAAAGTTTTTAAAGAAAATATCTTAATAGATTGACTAATTGGTACATTGAGAAAGAAACACTTACAATTTAGTGTCTTCTACAAATGAAGTAATCCACAAAAAATAATTTTATAGATAATGACAGTTTATCCAGTAAAAGCATCAAAGCTTATTTTATTTTTAACCACTTTGAAGAACTTTATTTTAATTGTTCAATACTTTCCTGATCTCTTAAACAGAGTATATTTAAAATAAGTTAAGCTTTTCAAAAGTTCAGGCTTATCAGGATGAAAAATACTGTACCTCTGTAACATAATGGTACCCCTAATAATAGTGAGATATAAAAGTGGATTTCCCCCACTCTGAAAAACTGAAAACTACCCTGCTTCAGAATAGTAAAATGTATATTTTGTTGCCTCCGTTTTTCTTAGTTCTCATTGTGCCTAACTGTAGCCATCAACTTCTGACCCATTCTAACCTGTTGGTTTTCCTTTGCCGAAAGCTAGGAACCCCACTATGAGAATTTCATGTTAATAGTACCTAGACTCCAACTAAAGGGTATGAACTTTTGTTTTCTGTTTTGGTTGCATGAAGGTCTTTTATACATGCTGATTTCTCAAGTATATTTTAGGTCATTGAAGTTCCTTGATCAGCAACATTCAAGTCAGGGAAATGTCCCTATACTAGCATTCTATTTTCCACATTTTCATAATGCTCCTTGAAAATGGAATTCACATTGCTATACACATTATAATTTTAAGTTTCTATAAATGATCCTTATGATATAACTGCAGCTACATCATTATAAATGTTGATTTTTCACTTGATGCCTAAAGTAGAGTTTAGGCATCAAGATGTAGCAGAAAAGCATATAAAATTTAACAATAAAACTAGACTAAAAAAATTCCAAATTTTTTGTCTTGAACTATAATGTTATCTCTTTCCCTTAGTCATTTTGACATGGTATGGAAACTAAAACAAATCAAACATCCACAAAACCCTAATCAGCAGCACTATTTTCAAAGTGTCTTTTGACAAATAACATGTGCATATTACAAATCCAAAGCAATGTTTGAAGTGGCTCTTCAAAATAGCTACATTACTCAAAGCTATCTCTGTATCACCACTTTGTTTCATGGAAGAAAATGTGGAAATGTGTAACAAAAATGTGCCAATGATTAAAGTATTAGTATAAAGACAAAAACATTCTTAACAGGAATAAAAATTATTTTGAGGGCTTATTGAAAAGTCGAATACCAGATGCCCACAGCTGACTTGTCAAACGAGAATCCTTGAGAGGGTGGTCAAGAAATTGGCATTTGAAAGAAACATTCCCCAGCTGATTGCTATAGGTGATCCTTTGAACAATCTTTAGAGAGCACTGTGGTAGACCCCAGGTAAGCCATCCTACGTGATCTGCTTGTTCAACTTTGTGGTAGATTGTGTTTCTCAAAGAAGACTAAGCCAGTACATGCCATTCTATGTGCTCTTCCTATAAGGTAACATTGACATCTCTCCATCAAATAATGGGATTTATGCTGTCTCTTCTGGGATCTGGGAAGACTTGTGATTACAGTGGAAGTAATGCTATGCTACTACTAAGACCAATTCATAAATTGTGATACAGCCCCTGCCTGGCAGACTTGGGATACTAGCCCTAGGAATCTAGCCACCAAGCCGTGGGAAAGCCAGGCAGCCACATGAAAAGGCCACATGTAGGTCTTTCAGCCCTAGCTCCAGTTGAAACACCCGTTGACAGCCAGCCATTAACCACCAGCCATGAGAGTGAGTGAGCCTTTAGATAATTCCGGCCCCCACATTTTAGACCACCCCAGTAGACAAAAGACAAGCTCTTTCACTCAGTCTTGGTCAAGTTTAGGATATGGGAATAAAATTAATGCTGTCACTGTTCTAAGCCACTAAATTACAGTGGTTTTTTATGTAGCAATAGGTAACCAGAACAAATTCCAAACACTTCTGCAACCTTTTCAGATAAAATGTAAGACCTCATATAAACCTTCATGCATTTCAGTTTGCATTTAAGGATTTCTTATTCTACCCAGCCAGATCCACTCCCAGCCCAGACCAATTTACTGGGTCCCGCTTTAGGTAATTGCTCAATCAGGAGTGATTTTGCTCCCCTCGGAACATTTGGCAATGTCTAGAGACATGTAATTGCTGTTGCAACTGGGGGGAAGGGTACAACTGGTATCTAGTGGGTAGAGGCTAGGGATGTGTTAAGCATTCTACAGTCCACAGCACAGCCCCTCCCCCATCGACAAAAAATTATCAAGCCTAAGTATGTGCCAATGTTGAGAGACTCTGACCTAGATCTGGTCCATGACAGTGAGATACTTAGTTCTTACCCATGATTTTCTTTGCCATCATGTAGGTCAAGGATTCTGAACCATGAATTGAAGAAATGGTGTGTGTTCGGGGTAGTGGGGAGGATTGGAATATCAGATTATCCATGAGGATTTTCACCTTGCCCAGTGCTCAAGTCTGAATGTTTGTGTCTCTCTGAAATTCTTATGTTGAAATCTAATCCCCAGCGTGATCGTATTAAGAGATGGGGCCTTTGTGAGGTGATTAGATCATGAGGGTTCCCATGACTGGAATCAGTGCCCTTACAAAAGAGGCTTGAGGGAGCCCTTTTGTTGCCTTTTCACCATGTGAGGGCAGGGCGAGAGTGTGCCATCTATGAGAAATGGGCCCTCAGTAGACACCAAATATGCTGGCACCTACATCGTGCATTTATTAGGCTCCATACCTGTGGGAAGTAAATTTCTATTGTTTGTAAATTATACAGCCTAAGTATTTTTGTTATAGAAGCCTGAATGGACTAAAACAAGTGAGCCTGTGATGCTCAACCATGGCTACAGACTAGAACACCTTGGAATGTTTTTTTCTTTTTTTCCAATACCAATCCTCAATTACCAATTCTAGAGATTCTGATTTAAAAATTCTGATTTTTACAAGCGTGAGAAACAGAGGCATTGGTCCCTTTACCTGAAGATTTTGACTCCTAACATGTCCCAGGTTAGGTCACAGGGAAGGGCATTGGGGAAGTCTAGAGAGTGAAACTGGAAAATCCTGACGGGTGATTCTCCTGGCCCTCCATCCCCCTTCCCTACTGCAAACTGTCACCCTACGTGCTCCTCTGCACTTAGTCTGCCATATTCTGGCAAGAAAAAGACTTTTCCTTCATTCTTTTGCACTACTGGGGGCAGAAGTAAACCCTAAGAGTTAATTGATTCTTGTTAACATATTGACTGCCACACTAGGAAAAAAAAATTTTCCTTGGGGCCACAGTGTTTTATTACAAAAATAGAATAAAAACTTTGAAAATAAAACTATCCTTTCTAGTGAAAAATTTGTTACTTTTTATCATTTTCCATGTGTGCTATATTCAACTTGAAAAATAGTTCTCCCAGCTCCCAAGGTGAAGACACATGTGAGTTACATGTGCTTCATGAGGCCTCAGGCTCAAAACTGGCATGAGTTAAATACAACTCACATGGCAGTTAATGTGTTAAGCCAGTAAGTGGTAGCATTTAGTGAATGCGGAACGACTTCTGGCATAATGGGTTTGGGCTGCTGTGCACTTCTCCATCAATAAAACCAGCTCTATTTACTGGACTTTCCATTAATTAACTGAGATGAATATAAAAACATCACTCAATATTTTTAGAATTTTACTACTGGAGTGTGAAGCTAAATCAAATAATTTATGTATATATACATGGTTTAAGACGATAAAAAATGTTGCTGATAGGATGTTATTCTGCTGAGATTCATCTTTTTCTCAATAGGACTTACATCCCTCTGTCCCCAAAACAAAACAACAGTTAGGCAAATGTACTGCCATTGCCTCACATGCTAAGCACATAAAAGTCTGCTCATTAAAAAAAAATGGATGGAGAAGGGAAAAATATGAAATAGTCCATTAGTATAACAATTACCTCAGCAAAATGTGTAATTTAACCATGACAGTGAGTTTTTCCCGAACATGTTACTACTGTATTACATTTGTGGTAAAAAGAAAAAGAATCAAAACTGTTTTTCTTTTCAAACTATATTCGTCAAAGAAAACACCAATTTAATAAATTTCTCAGTAACTATCAAGTTGTAACTATTTTGTTTTTAACTCTTTCTCATTAAATCCAAAACCAGAAAGAACCCTTAATATCATATTTATGTTCACTATATTTAAAAAGAAAGCTGAATATTTTTAATAGTTTTGAATGCTAATTGTGCAGTGTATATGTTCATATCTAGTAGAAGACAGTCATGATTTAAGACCATAGGTTTTGAGTCACATTGCCTAAGTTTAAATCCTAAGTCCTCCATTTGCAATATGATCTGTGCATATTGTTTTATATGTTGAGACTCAGTTTCCTCCTCCAGAAAATGGTGATAATGATCGTCCAGAGGTTTAATTACCTTTGAGGACTAAAAGACACAATGAATAGAAAATGCCTAGCATAGTCCATGGCATGTAAGATGTACTTAATGAATAAGCATATTTTCACTCTGAAATCTATACTGACAGCTCATATTTTTCTTTTTAAGTTTCAGACCTATATTTCCAACTACCTTTTAGATATCTTCACCTGAAATTGCTCGGGCCATTTCTAAATTATTTTCCCCAGAATGTATTAGTTTTCCTCCTATACTCCTAAACTGATCACTAATGCCATTTTATCAAGACAGATTTTTGGAATGATTTTTCAAGCTCTGACGTCCTTCTAAAGGAAGGCTGTATAGCAATGATGCTTCAAGTTGTTATTTTTTTCCCTTCTGTAGAGACATAATTTTTGCTATCAAACAGAATGTCTGATGTATTTTAATTGGCTCCTTAATCTCTTCACACCCTGTTAACTTTTAATGTTTCTAATATCCTAAAGAGTATTTTTAATAGTTTCTCAAATGTGCTAGGCCTAATGTCTTACTAAACATTTTCTGAAAATAACAAAACTTCCTTTTGCTTAGGTATATGTACATTATCTCTTGAGTATCTGATACTATCTTCAGTGTCCATGATGGAGAGCTATTTTATTATTATTTAGTTTCAAGACCCAAAACCAACTGGGAAAGATCTAGGATTACAGGCCTTTTTTGATAAAAATTTGGGTGGTAGGTAATGAGCATCAGGAAGCTATTGCTAGGCTAGGCCAAGTTAGTAAGTTAAAAACAGGTGTCATAACAGAATTCAGTGAAATTTATTCACAAGCAGAGATGCAATATTTTCTCTGAGGAGAATCAATAATTCAATAAATCATACTTTCTAAAAATCAGAAAACAGTGATATCAAGGTGCAGTAGGGAAAAATTCTGAAGGATGCGAGGTTAATTGAACATCAAAAAAAAGAAAGCTCTCAAGTAATAGGAAACTTTCAGTTTTATAAAAAGAGATGCAATATTTTCTCTGAGGAGAATCAATAATTCAATAAATCATACTTTCTAAAAATCAGAAAACAGTCATATCAAGGTGCAGTAGGGAAAAATTCTGAAGGATGCGAGGTTAATTGAACATCAAAAAAAAGAAAGCTCTCAAGTGATAGGAAACTTTCAGTTTTATAAAAATAAATGTAGTTTAACAGTAGAGAAGCTATTATAATTTGAAACTTCTTCCTGTGGGCCAAATAAAATACAGAGAAAAGAGGTATAATGGAAAGAGGTAAGGGCTGGGACACAGAACAGGTAACAGGCAATCATTTTTCTGGAAAAGGAATTATGGGGAGATCGTTGGTAATTTTGGTTATGCCACATTCCATTGGCCATAATGATGTTCCTGCTGCATTGATGTTAAATGCTGAGTTGATCCTAAGGAAATAAAGAACCAGAGACTGGGCACTCTCCCCTTTGTCTATGAGACGCTGATGCAGGTATCTCAAACTTAAAAGCCTATGACTTGGGCATGTAACATTTATAAGTGAACCTAGCCTGGCTATTTGAAAGGCAGTACCATGATCACAATGAGAAATGGTAACTGACCCTTGAGGAGACAACAGAGAGTGGTAAGGACTGTGGCAAACTGGAGAACTGGGCCCCTTTTTCAGAGGGCAGAGGATAAACAGCTCCAGCTCTTAGCCTTGCAGAAATGCAGGCCCACTCATGCCCAATATGCTGATAGCTTAAGAAAAATTAAAAATAGGATTTTGTAAAATCTCCTCATTTTCAAAACTTAGCAAAATATTCATTAATTTTTTTAAACCACTTTATGGGCTGATACTATAAGAGCCAAAAAAAAAAAAGTCTACTGGTCACATTTGGTCCATGGGCTGCTAATTTACTAGTCTCCACGATGGTGTTTTAGAACTATACAATAGCCTTTTTTGTCCCTCTTTCTTTATATTCTTTCTTTATATTTGATTCTGAGACTTGTCAGAATCAGTCAATCAAGAAGATCCAGGAAGTCCAAGCAAAAAAGTAGAAATATATTTGGGAGGAAAGGGACATTAGTTAGCAATGATAAGAACACTTAATAATTAGACAAATATGTGAAATTTAGACTAAGGAGCATTTTTTATGTTTCTTTTGCTAACCTTGTCAGGATAGATTATGGTTATCTCAATAAGGCCAATCTCCTTGGCTATTTGATATCCTTTAAAGCTAAATGTGTTGGATATTTTCCATTTGCTCTTCTAGTTCCCTTCTACCCTCTCTGTGCCCCAGGAAGCTGGGACATTGCATTGAGGAACTACTTTGCCTCTGGCTTTCACTGGGTTTGGTCCATGTGGGGGCAGAGCACTGGCAGGAGTTTGGAGGACAGGAAGGAATGGAAATCAGGCACGCATTTGCCCTACTTTCTCCTTGCTGGTCCACTCACTGACTCCCTCTCCCTATTTGCAGGCCCTCTTTATACAGCCCCCATCCCTTTGTGTCTGCATGTATGTGCATGTCCCTTGAAACACTGCCTCTTTTATTGTCCTCTCAAGTGAGGGGTACTAAAGCCTCCCCACCATTACAAGTCCCAGGGAACTATACCATTGCTTATTCCTTTACATAAAACCTGCCCTATAGGCCTCAATTACTTAGCTTGACTCTGCTTTCTGTTTCCTGCTGGGAGCCTAACTTAAAAAGCTATTTAAAAGTACACATTCATTCCCCAGTATTGGGATCTTAACTGGGCAAAGCCTCTCATCAAGTCCTTCGATTCTTATTTCTTTGAGCCTTTTGGCTTGCCCTGTCTTCTTCTACCTCTAGACTAGCAACTCTCCTCCCAGCCAAACCAACCACACTCACCCTTTCTTTCTTACTCTAGTTGTCAGAAAGCTTCTTCCGAGTCTTACGTTCCCCCAAGATTTAGGATATAATGAAAGAGATGCTTTCATACTTTACTGGTTGCAGGATGAATGTGCACAATCTTTTGGAGAAGCAAAGCTATTTGGTAGTGTTAGAAGTCTTCGGAATATATCTAACCTTTGACCTGGTAACTTTACACTGGAAACTTTTCCTAAGGAAAGAACCCTAAACATTCAAGAATTTGGATAAAGATGTATGCAAATATGTTTATTAATATGATGTTCAAAAACTATAAATAAGCTACATCCCATCACTGGGGTATGCCAGGTGTCTTCTGTTTGTCCCACCAGCTTCTTTCTCCAATACCTCAGGCTGGCTGTGACTCTTGAGTAAAAGAGCTTGTCAGGTGACCCTCTTCATACAACTCAATCTCTCTAGGGTCCAGTAGGGTCCAGTAATGCATCCTTCTTTTGCCCTTTGAAGCTAAGGATAGTAATCCATCCCACTACCCACTGTTTCTAACTCGGGGATTCTGCACTATCCCTGATACCTTATCACATGTTTACAAATAGTCCCTTTATTAGCAAATTCTCCTCAAATTACCCAATCTGAGTACACCAAATATGTTTCACTGCCAAGAATCTGGTGGAATCACAGTATATTTAAGTATACCAACTAATGTAACAGAAATAAATAAATGGGACTTGCTTAAATTAAGAAGCTTCTGCACAGCCAAAGAAACAATTAACAGAGCAAGTAGACAACCTACGGAATGAGAGAAAATATTCGCTTGCTATGCATCTGATAAAGATTCTGATAACCAGAATCTTCAAAGAACTCAAGCAAATCAGCAAGAAAACAGCAAACAATCCCATTAAAAAGTGGGCAAAAGACATTAACAGAGGCTTTTCAAAAGAAAATACACTAATGATCAGTAAACATACGAAAAAACACTCAACATCACTAATCATCAGGGAAATGCAAATCAACACCACAATGAGATATCACCTAACTCCAGCGAGAATGGCTTTTATCAAAAAGTCCCAAAACAATAGATTCTGGCATGGATGTGAAGAGAAAAGCACTTTTATATGCTATTGGTGGGACTGCAAACTAGTACAACCTCTGTGGAAAATAGTATGGAGATTCCTCAAAAAACTAAAAGTGGACCTACCATTTGACCCAGCAATCCCAGTACTGCGTATTTAC